>NW_008348199.1:829643-850401 GCF_000622305.1 Nannospalax galili | reverse complement strand
AGTGGATTTTGTATGTTCTAAGTTCACGGCTGCTGTAGAGTGGTACATAAATAAACATACAATAAATTATCCCTAGAAGCAACTGACAGCTTGCCTCTGGGAGCACTTAGGAAGTAGATTGCAGTTCTGTTCAAAGGAAGCTCCCTTGGTAAAGACGCAGACTGTGAGGTTTGTGTGTGGCCTGGCATGTTCATGGGGGTGGGCTGAGTTTCTCGACCCCGCAGCCAACTTCCCTCACAAGTGGAAAATAAACCTTTGTGGTCCTCTTGATGGCCTGACTCTTTCAAGAAGAGGCTCTTGGTAGCTCAGGGGACTGGGAATCTCCACTAAGGTGATGTCAAAGCTCCTACTAGCCCCAGAGTTCCAGGTGGGGCCTAGCTTGTGTATTATAGAAGCTTCTTGCTCTCACTGTCTCCAGTGTCATACTGTCTTATTGCTGTAACAAAATACACGAGGCTGGGCTACTTACAAAGAATATATATTGTTTGGCTTATGATACTAGAGATTGGGAGGGTCAAGTGCTGGCTTGGTATTCAGTAAGGGCCTCCCTGCCCCCTCATAACATGGCAGGGCATCATCTGGTATAGGGAAGCAAGCGTACTAGCTCAGGTCTCTCTTCTAATCAACTTGTTAATCCCATCATGGAGCCCCAAATGACCTCATCTAACCCTAATCCCCTTCTAAAGGGGTAAGTACTCTAAATCCCACTGGCATCCGGGGATAAAATTTCCAACGTGAACTTTCAGGAGACGCATTTGAACTACGGTATGGGCGGGTCCCGTGCACCGCGTTGCTGCTCGGGTCCCTGGCTCTCGGCGTCTACTGGATGTTGGCGACTCGCTTCCAGGCAAGTTCCGTTCCAAGCTACCGGGCACTCCCTCGAGGTACGCGATCCGCCGGCCGCCAGATCACGTGGGGAGGTGCGGGAACGGTGAAAGCAGAGGCAAGTTCCGTTCCAAGCTACCGGGCACTCCCTCGAGGTACGCGATCCGCCAGATCACGTGGGGAGGTGCGGGAACGGCGAAAGCAGAAGGGACAGCCCCCTCCGGAGAGGCTGAATCGTAGGCAGTAAGACACAGCATACAGCTCTGTCTGACTCAGTGATACAGCTCCTTTATTCAGTGATTTAGCTCAGCTCCAGATCTTAGTGATTCAGCTCCGATTTATTAGGGGGAAACTAGGATATTTATAGTGTGGAGGCAGTAGCAAAAGCCTTAGTTGATAGGTGCTTTGTAGGATGCCCCATTTACATGTGGTGGTGGGCTTCTGCCAGGCTGTCAGACATTGCCTGATTATCACACAGGAAAACCTGGCAGTTTCATGCCGGAGGATATGTATCTGTGACGGGCACTTCAAAAGGTGAGTCAGGAAGAGAGTAGGAAGGCGCCCTGCTGGAAAGGGGAGTCTCTGCATAGAAACGCCGAGCCCCTTAGGCTATCCGGACATGGAGAGACTGCGACCCAGACAGCAGGGGTCCCCAACACTACGGCACACAACTGCCCTGTGAGAAGCAATGTCTTATGTATGCCCCATGTCCAGCCCTACCAGGTGCTCACCATGCTCAGGCCTAACCTCCAGACAGACACAGAGGGCTCAGAGAGGAAATTCAGTTGCCCAAGCTCACACAGCCTTTTGAAGACAGAGATGGGTTCAAACTCAGGCTATTTGGCCCTGAACCTCTGTAACCCGTATCAGACCAGATCCAGGCCAGCTGAACTTATTGGTGAACCAGGCCTCATCCCAGACTCCTTTGTACCCAGGTCTCTGATACTGTCTCAGGCTTGGGTGCCACTTGCATTCAGAACCTCTTGTCCTGGGCCCTTGACCCTTGCTGAGATCTTAGCCCACACCAGTACTTACCTTCCTAGGGATGCCAAGGTGGATGTTCTGGTTGATTCTACTTGGTATACTCCAATTCTCCAGAACATAGACCCATCCTTGCCCAGTGTTTCTGAGGTCAGTTTTCTGGTGACTGGTTTGTCCAAGCCATGCCTAGCCACCTTAGCACTAGGGCTGTTAAGGTCTTGGCAACTTGACGGGAGGAAGGGGATGACCCTGTATGGGGCTGGACAGTCCAGGGAGCCATGTCAGGAACAAGGTACATATATAGTACACTAAACAGCTCTCCATGCCGAGGAGGTGGAGGAGTCTTGGTGGGGATGAGAGGTTGGGGTTGTTCACAAAAATGGGAACCTCAGGGCTGGCAAGATGGCTCAATGGTTAAGAGCACTTGCTGCTTTTATAAAAGACTAGAGTTCACCTGGGAACCTCAGGGCTGGCAAGATGGCTCAATGGTTAAGAGCACTTGCTGCTTTTATAAAAGACTAGAGTTCACCTCTGAGCACCCATGTCAGGTAGCTTATAACCTCCTGTAACTCCAGCTCCAGGGGATCTTATTCCTTCTGTGGGCACTCACACACATGCACATACGTGCATACGGATGTACATATACACGTAGATGAATAATAAATATTTTTTAAATGGGAACTTAAAGGAGGAAGGGCAGACTATGGAAGATGTGTGGGTCCTGGCAGGTCATCTGAGAGCCAAGCCTGCCACCCCCAGGCTCATCAAAGGGGACTCCTGGGATCCCTCTCCTTCCCAAGAGTTGAGTGGGCCTGGGCTGGAGAGCTGAAGCACTAGCTGTTTCAGAGAAAGGTACTTCCACACTGTGTGTGCACATATATGTGTGCATGCATATACACGAGTACATGGAAGCCAGAGGTCAACCTCAGGTGTCATTCCTCGGTCACTATCCACCTTGTTTTTCGAGACAGGGTCTTTCCAAGTAGGCTCCACTGGCTGGCGAGCAGGCCCCAGGGATCCATGTCTCTGCCTCCCTGTGCTAGAATTACAGGCACCCCATCCTTCCTACATGGAATCTAGGGTTTTGCCCTCTGAGCTGTCTCTCCAGCCCCACTCCCACACTATTAGTAGCAGTTAGTGTGGGAGCTGCCATTGGTGGACAGAGCCAACCCTCCTGACATTGATTGGCTTGCAGATGATCCTGTGTCCCAAGATGCTAATCAGGGACCTTCTCCCTAGGGCAGGAGAGCAGCTGAAGGAGCTGCCCAGTCGGAGGAAGAGAACAGAGTGCTGACCCTACCTGATCCAGAGTCAGAGACAACTGTACCCAGTGGCAGGACAGACAGGAGTCACTGCTGTCTTCCTAGCCTGTTCCTGCATCTCTAAGTGGAGACTATAATTCCAAGATGGTGGTGAGGAATACCAGAGAGATCTATACAAGAGGCCTTTGCAAACTGTGAAGTGCTGCCTACGTAGGTGACCTTAGTGTCCTTGATCTTCTGAAGTAAAGATAAATGACAGATGAGTCATGGCAGCTAAAGTTCACAAATGAACTCCAGGAGTCTGGCAGGGCGTCAGCCCCAGGTCTCCATTTCTTCATCTACGCAGGACTCAGACCCTCCCTAGCTGTCCACATTTCATATCACACTCTGTATTGAGCCCTTGATCAATCCATAAGTACTCAATTATTCTTGCAAATACATTGTCAGGGCCCACCCAGTGGGAGCTGGAGATGCCCCTAGGTCCCCAACAATAGTGAATCTTTTTTTTTTTTTTTTTAATCTTTTTGAGACAGGGTTTCCCTGTAGCTCCAGCTGGCCCGAAACTTGCTTTGTAGACCAGGCTGGCCTCAAACTCACAGAGCTCTGCCTGTCTTTGCCTCCCGAGTACTTGGATTAAAGGCATGTGTCATGTTCTTCTGAATTGCCCTGGTAAGTACTTGCAGTTTATAAGCAGCACTAGAAAATAAACATGACACCACGTTGAATCTTTTTGCTGATCTCATGGAATGAACTGGAAAGGAAGCTTCCAGAAAGTTCCATGATACTACTCTAGCCAAACAAAGCTACAGGCTTAGAGGGAAGCTGTGTTAGTTGCTGTTATGAAATACCTGAGAGAAGATTTATTTAGGCTCACAGTGTCAGAGATCTCAGCCCATGTCCCATTGGCTCCATTGCTTCTAGGCCTGTGATGAAGTGGAATCATGGCAGTTGCTCCTTTCATGGACACCAGGAAGCAAAGAGAGAGACAGGAGGGAAGAAAACCCTGGATAAAATAGACCCCTCAAACACACTCCCCCAATGACCTACTTTACCTAGGCCCCACCTCCTGAAGTTCTTACCACTTCCCAATGGACCATTAAGTTATCCTTCAATGGATGACTCCTTTGATGAGCTCACAACCCTCATGATCCACCTCCCAAAGTCCCCACCACTGAACACTGTGCACTGGGGACCAGACCTTCAACACAGGACCTTTTGAGACACATTTAGTATGCAAACCCCAACAGAAGGCAACCCATATAACCGAACACAGGCACTCTGGTATGAGGCAGGGGTGCCCAGGCTACCTGGTGTCCTTGAGAGACCAATGTTAACACACACAGGGGAACCATCCGGTCAACTGGACCCAAGGTGATGAGGCTGCTTTTCCAAGGCCCAGCAAGGTTCTCAGGTGTTCAGTGAAAAACCACCTGAAATTAGGTGTATTTTTTTCTTTTCTAATATTATATTAAAAATTTCAAATATAAGCCAAGTGTGGGTTCTTGATCCCAGCTCTCAGGAGGCAGAGGCAGGTTGATCTTTGTGAGATCAAGGTCAGCCTGTTCTATATGCAAGTTCTAGGCCAGCTGAGGCTACAGGGAGACTGTCTCAAAAAAAACACTCCAGGCATGGTGGTATGCAACTTTAAACCCAGCCCTTGGGAGGCAGGGGCAGGAGGATCTCTTTGAGATCGAGGCCAGCCTGGTCCACATAGTGACTTCCAGGCAGACTGGGACTAGGGAGACCCAGTCAACAAACAACAAAAAACGAACAAGCAAAAAAGTCAAATACACATTTTGTACAGCATTCCCGTCTGAACTAAATAGCCACTATCCTCCTGAGTTCAGCTGTGCCTGCTTACAAGAGATCATCACAGCTGATGTGGGGTGTTGCCGTTCCCTCATACAGGGAAGAGGGGGCAAGGTCACGGGACGTTCACCTGAGTATCCAGCCACTCCTAACTAATTAAATACAATTCTGCCCTAATTGCACATGGTCTAGAGGGGTACAGTATATAGACTGGGAAAGACTAGGGAAGTGGGGGCTTCATCTACACAGCCCTGGGGAAGTCACCATGGTGCAGACCAGAGTGGCCATTTGGGGGTCACCCATGCTCTGTAAGTAAGCACAAAAAACTTACGGAGTTTCCCAGGGGAAATGGCGGTGGAATCAAACTTTGGTTTGTCATTAGGACCTTAGAAGGAAGAGATGGATATGGCCTAGTCCTCCTCAGAGAGAAAATTGTCTCAATACATCAAGGTTGAAAGGCATTTACAAAGCAAACCAGAGTACCCAGCACCTACACTCTGCCCTTGAGGTGTCAGGAGTTAAATTGCAGTGTGAAGAGATGACATCATGATAAGCTGAGATGGTACAACATAACATAACACAACCGCTCTGGAGTTTGTAGGCTCGAGTCTAGCCACTCTGGCTCTGTGGCCTCAGGCACCTAACATCAGGTTTCAGATGCCTAGGTTTCCTCTGCTACAAAATGAAAGCAAACACATCTCTTCACAGGTGGGTGTGAGGATACAATGATCCATGTGCTGTCATGTATAAACCTGTGGGATCTCATGGTCTCTGTTCAGAACAGTGAGCTGGCACAGTTTATTACCATCCAGTGTGGACAGGCAGTGGAAGGAGCGAGATGTCAGGAGGATTTGTAATGGCCATAAATATCTATTTAGGGGCTGGGGAGATGACTCAGCAGTTAAGAGCACTGGTTGCACTTGTAGAGGACCCAGGTTTGGTTCTCAACACCCACATGATGGCTAACAACCATCTGTAACTCCAGTTCCAGGGGATCTGACTCCCTCTTCTGACCTCCATGGGTACTGCACAACATGGGCACACTTACATATTTGCAGACAATACACTTATAAACAAAATAAATAAAAATAAATAAAATTTTAAAAATGTGTTCACTTATGCACTGGTCTCTGCCAGGCAGGGAGCACCAGGGACCAGGGTCAGGGGCTCATTTTTGTGAACTCTATATTTCCTTCCAGACAGTGTCTGGTGCAGAATAGCCTTTCTGGAAATGTTCTTCAGCTGGAAACATTCAAAGCACTGCAAACAGACAAGGGACAGAATGCACATACACCACACCATTGGACAGCCCTCAATGTCACTGTCAATGTCACTGTGATAGCTGATGTGAGCAGCCAGCAGTGGGAGGATGGCTTCTAGGGAGGCTTCCTATTGCTCAGAAGTTCAGATAGTCTGATCTCAGGTAGTCTAATGGATTTAAAAAGATAAAGACCTATCTGTGCCAGACCCAGTCTCTAGTCTCCCCAACTCTAGGCTTGAAGCATTGACTCTCCCTCCTAGCTCTGTGAAAACTTTACCCATTGGAAGACTTTACCTACTTTGAAAGACAGGCTGTGCTCAGCAGCTCAAGTTGACAGTGGCTCTGTTCTCTCTGGCCCTGATCTTGGACCCAAACCTGGGATCACCATGTTCTCAGAAAAGCATCCCTCCAAATGGCACCCTGTCTGTAATGTCAGCGCCACCAGGCTGCTTGGGAGAGGGGGAACCGCTGGCTAAGGACAGCCATGTGACAGTGCCCTGAGTCGAAG
Source organism: Nannospalax galili (assembly GCF_000622305.1). Lineage (NCBI taxonomy): Eukaryota > Metazoa > Chordata > Mammalia > Rodentia > Spalacidae > Nannospalax > Nannospalax galili. The sequence continues at coordinate 843,755 of NW_008348199.1, read as the reverse complement.
CCCATCAGGGCATGCTGAGCTAGCCTCGCCCCAAGGCCACACTGCTGCCCTAGACAGGGTCTCAGAAGTGAACAAGGATATTTTCCACTCTGTACAGCAGAAATGCTCTTATCTCACAGCCCATCTTGACAATTTGATCGTTGCTCTTCGCAACCCCATCTAGATAATTGTATAATTAATTGTGTGAAGGTAATTCATCTAGGGGAGGTGGTTACAGAGAGCAGGGTGCCAGACTCCCACTCCCCCAGAAAGGTGCCAGGCAGCTTCTGTGCAGACCCCAGCATGGACACACCTGCCAGTGTGTTAGGGGCCTCGGCACATTCATCAGACCTCAAGGGCAGCTATGCTAGAGCTTGATGATCTTGTCGCCGCCTGCCTGTGTGGTGAGCATGTCAGAGGTTGTCCCTAGCCTCGAGGCTGGAAGGAGTCAGGCCTTCCCCAGGGGCTTAGACTAGTCCCTCTGCGTCCTGGAACACTTCCGGAGAGCCAGTGCCCATGATCTTCACACACCCACCACCACAAACCTCCTCACGGTCCATAAAACCACATGTCGGCTCAGGGGCCCCAGGGAGCCAGCCTTCAGCAGCCTGAACGCCGTTAGAGCACTGATGTTGAGGAAATAGTCCCAGAACAGACTTGATTATTTGATTTACCTTTCCTCCTGTGCTTGGCTTCTGCTGCTTCTTAAGGCTCCAAACTGGTGCAGCTGTGGGTGCTGGGTGGGGAGAAGGAATGGAGGCGGTCAGCCCAGGGTTGTTGTCTGGTTAACACGCCGCTACACTCTGTCAACCTCCATCTCCTTCCTGTTCTCCCTCTGTAGGAAAACTCGGGGGGGTTAGCATCTCATGACCATTCCCCTCTCAGCCTGGGAAGACCTCACTCTGAGTGGGGAAGCCGGAGTGCAGGGAAGCACAGAACCTCCCTCTGTCACTCAACCTACTGGCACATCCTCAGCTTGCCTCGGAGAGGGACAGGCAGAAAGGGAGGTAGGGAGAAGGGTCAAGGAGGGCAGAATGGCAGGAAACATGGGTCATGGAACTGGACCAAGGAAGGAAGGGTCACCTGGAGGGTGAGACCAAGAGCTTCTAATACCTCTGCCAATGGCCTCTGTGGGGGGACGTTCCCACAACCTAAACCGGAAGTGTAAGTGATCAGGGGAGCAAGCTACAAGGGCAGTCTACTAACACCTTCTGTCCTTATCATCCCATGAGGCCCTCACTGTCAGCACCAAGCCCATGCCCAACCACCTAGCCCCAGTTACTGCTCCAGTGTGCAAGAGCACATGGTGATCCTGGCTCACCCTAAGAGGTGACACTCAATCTGCATTTCTATAGGCAAAGTCACTTGGTGATAGAAGCTCAGTCCCAGCACCCTTTTCTCCTACCTGGTACTCTGCTGTACATACAGTGAGGACTGTTTCTCCCTGAGCGGGGGGCAACCCTGACCCCAGTTTGGAGGGTTTGGTTTGACACCAAGGAATCATTCTTGTTATTTCTTCTACTCTGTGTCTCCAGACTAGAGGAGCTCCTAGTAGAAACTATTTCTTCTGAACCTCCTAGCAGGAGCCAGTAGAACCTTCCAGAATCCTCACCCTGGACTGTCCCTCAAGTCCAGATCATAACAGAGGAAACGTCAGGGTCCCAGGGTGGCGTGCTGGTGGCGTTTGTCCCAGGAGAAGGTGCGGGGACATATGCTACGCTGTGTTGATGTCTCTGCTGAGCAAGAAGTCTGACAGCCTGTGACCTAGCTGGGATTTTGGAGTTCCGTTTGCTTTGTACTCCAGACTTCTGTGGCACTCCTCAGAGAATGAGAAGCCTCGTCAGATGCATGTGTGCTGTCCTGCCAGTCCTCCTCTCCGTCATAGCACCAGGGCAGCAGAGGGCTCTGGGTGATCTGTGCAATTGGAGTGGAGGCCGGCTGGGGGTCAGCATCCTGGGGAAGGGCATCTGATGTTTAGGAGACAGCCATGATGGAGTAGGGATAGGAAGGGAGACAGTCAGGCAGAAACTGGGAGACCAGAACTCCAGGGTTCCGTGGGCAGCAGCAGAATGTTTCTAAGTAGAGGTTGAAAAGGAAGACCCCCTCACTGAATGATGGTGAGCTACTCAGAGACAACTCTGAGCCGTCACCCCACACGGCACTTCCAGGTCAATGTCAACTGCTGCTACCTAGCTGAGGGCAATGGGGAGGCTCAGAGGCTCAGAGATGCTCCAGAACAGGCCCTGAGCTGGTTTTCACCCAGAGGCCTTTTGTTCTCTTCAGGACAAACAATAGCCCCAGGGAGTGCAGCTGGCATTCAATCACTAAAAGAGAGCCCGCTCTCGGGGCTCTCTCAGATCCTCCCGAAGGATCTTCACCTGTGTCAGTTTTCTCATCTGCAAAATGGACCTGGTAATTACTACCTTGCAAATTGTTTGTGTGAATGAAGCAAGATGGGAAATGCCGGACACGGGCACCGGCCCGCGCGGGTCCCCAGGACTGCTCAGCAGACATCTGCCCCAGTTCTCTTCCTTCCCTGAGAACTTGCTTTTGCAGACTCACAATGAATGTCACTGCACACCCACATTTTAAAAACTTTTGTGGGGAACTGGAGAGATTGCTCGGTGGTTAAGAGTGCTTTTTGAGCAATCCTGAGGACTGCAGTTCAGATCCCAGCACCCACATACCAAGCCAGTCTCTGGAACACACCTGTAACCCCGGCCCAGAGGGGGCAGCGCCAGGAGGATCCCTGGAGCTTGCTGACTTCCAGTCTAGCTGAGGAAACAGATTCAGGGAGAGACCCTGCCTCAAAGGAATAGGCAAAGAGTATAGAGGAGGCACCTAACTCCATCTTCTGACACACCCTGCACACACACACACACGCACACACATGCACACACACCAGTAAATAAATAGTTTTGCATGTCTCCTATGACTTATGGAGGAGCCCAAATGTGCAGTTAAAGAAAGCATATTTTTAAAGGGATATAATCTCAGATTCTCTTGGAAAACGAGGCATAGGTTAGGAGTAATTTTTATAAAATACAGACGTGCAGTCATCAAAATCAAATCATCTGATACAGATGGGCATGGTGACTGATACCTGTAATCTCAGCACTCCCAAGGCAGTAGGCTCACTATGTGTTTGAGGTCAGCCTGGACTGTGTAGCAAGTTCCAGACTGGCCACGGCTACATAGGGCATCCCTGTCTCAAAAAAACAAGGGGCTGAAGAGATAGCTGGTTAGTTAAGAGCACTTGCCACACAGTCATGAGGATCTCAGCACCCACATAACAACCTGGGTGTCAAGCACACACCTGTAACCCCAGCTCCAAGGGGAGCAGAGACAGGAGACTCACTGGGGCTTGTTGGTGTTCAACCTAGTCAAGAAAATGTGGGCCCCAGGGTCATGGAGAGACCCTGACTCAAAGGAATAGGCTGAGAGTGACAGAGGATGACACCCTGGTCCTTCTCTAGCCTCCATGTGCATGCACAGGCACACACACACACACACACACACACACACACACACACAATAAATGTAAAGACTGGTGTGCTCAAAGAACAGTGCGATAGAAATTCACTATCTGGCATCATTGGTTTTCTTGGCTTTGGTGCCTATTAAACCTGGTATTTCTATGGATACAATTGCGTATCAAAAATAAATAAATAAATGTAAAGAAAGAGATCACCTGACACAGTCCATAGAAGGCAGAAGCAAGCCACGTGTTCACTGAGAGAGGAAATGATGAACAAAATGTGACACACACCACGGAAGATTGCTCAGCCTTAAAAAGGAAGGGAATTCTCGGGGGCTGGAGGACACAACCTGGGTTCCCAGCACCTACGTCAGGTGACTCACAACTGCCTGTAATTCTAACTCTGAAGGATCCCTAACAGCTTTTTCTGGCTTCCAAGGGCAATCACACACACATACACACACACACACACACACACACACACACACACACACACACACACACGATACACATACACATAAATAAAAATAAAAATTAATCTTTTTTTAAAAAGGAAGGGAGCAGGCATGTGGCACCCATCTTTAATCCCAGCCCCCAGGAGACAGAGGCAGGCAGATCTCTGTGAGATTAAGCCAGCCTGGTCCACATAGTGACTTCCAGGTCAACTGGGACTTGGGAGACTTTAAAAAAAAAAAAAAAAAAAAAAAAAAAAAAAAAAAAGGAAGGGTGAGCCTGGGATGGTGGCTCCAACACTTAATCCTAGTACTTAGGAGGTAAAGGCAAGTGGATCTCTGTAAGATTGAGGCCAGCCTAGTCTACATAGCAACTTCCAAGTCAGCTGTGGCTACAGGGAGACACTATCTCAAAGAAAGGGGGGGCTAGAGAGATGACTCAACAGTTTAGAGCATTGGCTACTCTTGCAGAGGACCCAGGTTCGATTCCCAGCACCCACATGGTAGCTAACAACCATCTATAACTCCAGTTCCAGGGGAATCTGATGCCCTCTTCTGACCTCTGTATGCATTGCATGACACGGGTACACTTACATACATGCAGGCAATACATTCATACACATAAAATGCAGGCAATACATTCATACACATAAATAAAATAAGTGCACCTATGTTGTGCAATACACACAGAGGTCAGAAGAGGACATCGGATTCCCCTGGAATTGGAGTTACAGATTTTTTTTTTTTCAGTCACCGTGTGGGTGCTGGGATTTGAACCTGGTCCTCTGCAGGAGCAGCCAGTGCTCTTGACCGCTGAGCTATCTCTCCAGCCCAATAAAATATTTAAAAAAAAACATAAAAAAATAAAAAAGGAAGGGGATTCTGACACACTGTAACATGGGTAAACTCTGAGGACAGTGCACATACATGTAGGTAGGCATCAGAAAAACAAGTCCCATGAACTTCCACTCTGTGAGCTGCTTAGATTAGTCAAATGCATAGAGACAGAAAATAGAACTGGGGCTGTCAGGATTGGAGAGCTGTTGATTGGGGAATTTCAGTTTAGGGAGAAGAGACTGTTCTGGATGGTAGAGATTGTGTTCAACAGTGTGACTGAGTTCTGTGCCGCTCAATTGTGCACTTTCATTTAAATGATTAAAATAGTAAGTTTCATGTTATGCATATTTTACCAATTTTTGAAAGATGATCAGTAAGAAAAAAAATAATGAAACGGAGAAAGGGTCAAGGAAGGTTCAGCAGTAAAAGGTGCTTTGCTGCCAAGTCTAATGACCTGAGTTCAACCCCCAGAACCCATGTGGTAAAAAAAAGTAGAGGACAACCCCCCCACAAGTCGTCCTCTAGTGTCCACACACATGCTGTGACACACGTGTGTACACACACACACACACACACACACACAATAAGTGTAAAAACATGTTTAAAAATTAAAGAAAAGAAAGCTCATGAAAACTGCAGACCGTTGTAAAGCTTTTGTCTCACAGAATGTTGCCTGAGGCTGGTCTCTGCCAGGTTTTTGCCTTAGGAGTATTTTACAGCAGTTTCCACATTTTGATTCACCTGTCCTCCTGCCAGAGGACACTGTGTCAGAGCTCTCCGAGGAGACATCCGGGCTACCAACGCAGACCTGCCTTCAGCCACAACTAGCCCATTGCCACTGAAATTTGATGAGCAAGAAAACTTTGGCCCAGAGCAGAGGCCTGTGTGAACCGGCAGGACATGGGTCTAGCTGGAACAGCTCCTCAAGGCCAGCCGCAGGCCTTGGTGGAAGGAAGACCATAAGTACATTTTAAACAGCTGCTATCACCGGTTTATCCCTGGCCTCAGGGTGTTCGCAAGGCTTCCCTGTTACTAGTCCTATTATATCATCATCCACAAGTTTGCCTGTGGGCTGTGGGGGAGGAAAGGAAGGTGTCATTAGAGTACAGAGCCACTGAGCAAACAGAAGTCATCTCTTTGGAGAGCAGCAAGACAGAAGAGGGTGGTCATGTGCGTGATGACAGATGGGGCAAAGAGAAAGACTACATCCGGCTAGGACTTCATGAGCACTGGCTGTCTTCACCAAGCCCAGGAGCCCTGAGAGCTAGGAGCTTAGGAAGGAGCTCATTGGTAGACAGAGGCCAGGCAAACTGTCTACTGGTACCTTCTGAGACCTGGTCAGAGTCCTATGGGATGAGCTGGTGGTCTCGAGACTGGCTAGCCATCATTAATAACAGGAATATATCTGTATATTTTCTTTTGTTTTGTTTTGTTTTTATTTTAAAGATTTACTTATTTTTATTTTATGTATATGAGCATTGTCTGCATGTATGTATGTGCGCCATGTGTGTGCACTGCCTGCAGAGGCCAGAAGATGGTGTCAGATCCCCTGAAACTGGAGTTACAGATGGTTATGAGTCACTGTGTGGGTACTGGGAACAGAGTTCTAGTCCTCTGAAAGAGCAGCCAGTGCTCTTAACTACTGAACTATCTCTAGCCCCTTGTTTCTGCTTTTTGAGACAGAGTCTCATGTAGCACAGGGTAGCCTTGAACATACTTGTAGCTGGGGATGACCTTAAATTCCTAATCCTTCTGCCTCCACTTTCAAGTACTGGGATTACAGGAATACACCACAATGCCCAGCTTTACATAAACTTTCTGATCTATATGTATGTATTAAATTAAGGAAGTTTCTTTTTATTAATGGGCAGAGAGTTTCATCATAAATAAGTATTGAATTTTGTCACGTGTCTTTCTACATCACTGGACATGATGATATGAGTCTTCTTTATTAATATATTGTTGCAAATATTTATTTTCAAATATGCCTTTAAAAATTTAATTATTTATTTTATGTGTATGAGTGTTATGCCTGCATGTATGTAAGTGCACCTGTGTCATGTAATGCCTGCAGAAGCCAGAAGAGGGCATTGGATCCCCTGTAACTGGAATTATGGGTGGTTGTTAACCACCATGTGGATGCTGGGAACCAAACTTAGATCCTCTGCAAGAGCAGACAGTGCTCTAAACCACTGAGCCATCTCTCCAGCCTGCCAATCTTCATTTTTTTTTGTCTTTTTTTGTTTGTTTGTTTGTTTGTTGTATTTTTGAAGCAGGGTCTCCCTGTGGCCCCAGCTGTCCTGGAACTCACTATGTAGACCAGGCTGGCCTTGAACTCACAGAGATCTACCTGCCTCTGCCTCCCAAGTGCTGGGACTACAGGCATGCGCCACCATGCCCAGCTTTTTTTTGGTCTTTTTGAAGCAGGGTCTCCCTGTGGCCCCAGCTGTCCTAGAACTCACTATGTAGACCAGGCTGACCTTGAACTCACAGAGATCCACCTTCCTCTGCCTCTCAAGTGCTGGGACTACAGGCGTGCGCCACCACACCCAGCTCAATCTTCATTTAAAAAAATATTTTATTTATTATTTTTATTTTTTGTGGACGTATGTATTGCCTGCATGGAGGTAAGTGCACCCGTGTTGTGTAATGCCCACGGAGGACAGAAGAGGCTGTGAGATCCCCTGGAACTGGCGTTATGGACAGTTGTTAGCTGCCATGTGGGTGCTGGGATTCAAACCTGGGTCTTCTGCAAGAACAATCAGTGTTCTTAACCACTGAGCCATCTCTCCAGCCCCCAATCTTCATTTTTTAAATACACTCTACTTAGCCATGAGGAATTGTCTTTTTATGTATTTCCGGATTGTATTTACTAAAGTCTTGTTTATAATTTTTCACTTTCCATGAGAGATATAAACCTACATATTTCTTTTATTAGCAGGGTGTGATGGCACACACCTGTCAGCCCAGGACTTGGTATATAAATGCAGGATAGGAGTTCAAGGTCATCCTTAGCTATATAACAAGTTCAAGAATAACCTGGGCTACATGAGACTCTGTCTTAAAAATTAATAACAGGGCTGGAGAGATGGCTCAGTGGTTAAGAACACTGACTGTTCTTGCAGAAGACCCAGGTTCAAATCCCAGAACCCACATGGCAGCTAACAGCTGTCTGTAACTCCAGTTCAGGGGATTTGACAGCCTCTTCTGTCTTCTGTGGGCATTGCACAACACGGGCACACTTACCTACATGCAGGCGATACATGCATACACATAAAATAAAAATAAATAAAATTTAAAAATAATAAATAAAATTTTAATGATTTATTTTACTACAATGTCCTTGTCAAGTTGTAATTTCAGGGTTTTGCTGACCTCATAGAACAAGTCGGGGGAGTCTTTTCTCCTCTGTTGCTGTCTGAAAGATTGGTACTGCTTCCTAAACATTTGGAATATTACCAGTGAGGCCATCTAAATGAGATGCCTTTGTGAGAAATTTTTAAATTAGATTAAATTGGTTTTAACAGCATAAGGGTCTTTGGACTTTTTTGTTACTTTGTAAATTTTATTTAGTTCATTTTTAATTATGTGTAGGTATGAGTGACTGGGTAGGGATGTACGCATGAGTGTAGGTACCCAAAGAAACCAAAGGCATCTGATCCCCTGGAACTGGAGTTACAGACAGTTGTGATCCACCATGTGGGTACTGGGAACTGAACCTGGGTCCTTTGCAAAAGCAGCCAGTGCTTTTAACTGCTGAGTCATCTGCCCAGCCTCTAACTTGTAATTTTAAAGAATAAGCCAGGTTATCACTTAAAATTTTTATTACATGTGTTTATTTATGTGTGTGTTTGAAGCAGGTACTCGTGTGGAGGTCTGAAGACAACTTACTAGAGTCAGTTCTCTCTTTCCACCATGTGGGTTCTAGGGATAGAACTCAGGTTATCAGGCTTGGTGACAAGCACCTTTATCTGTTGAATCATCTCACTGGACTCAGGTTTTTACTAGCATAAATATATTTTCTCTCTCTCTCTCTCTCTCTCTCTCTCTCTCTCTCTCTCTCTCTCCCTCTCCCTTTTTAGACAGCATCTTGCTATGTAGACCAGGCTGCCCTCAAACTTGCAGCAGTCCTCCTGCCTCAGCTTCCCACGTGATGGGATGCCAGGTGTGCATCCCCATCCCCATTTGTTTTTGACATACGCGTAGCAAACTAGGAATTTCTACATCAGCTCTCAGCTCTTTCTTGGCTGCTTCTCACAAGTTCCAATATGTTTGTGTTTTGTTTTTTTTTTCATCTGTCAGTCCAAAGAATTTTCTAGTTTCCACTGTGATCTCTCCTCTGGTTATTTCGAAGTGTGTTGCTTCATTCCCAAACGTTTGGGGACTCTCTGATGACCTTTCTGTTAGTAGTTTCTTATTTAATGGCACTGTGGTCAGAGAACACACTGTTGTGTGAGTTCAGCCCTTTGAAATCTGCTGAGACTTGCTTGAGGGCCCAGTGTGGGGTCTGTTTGGGTGAGCAGTGCCCAGCCCCATTGATCCTCTCCCACCGTGGCACCATTGACCCCATACCTCATAGCATGCTTTATTATGACTCTACATAGTTAATATTTTGGGTTTTTACCCAGCACGCACCCCTTTCTGCATCCTCATTTCTCCCCTTCAGACCGCTGCTCCATCTCTGAGGACTTGTATTGGTGCCCTGGAGTGTGTGTCTGCAGTTTCCAGTGTCTCTGAGCCATTCTTGGAGACATTTCTGCTTAGCTTCCATTTCTGAAGACTCTCTCCATCTCTCCTTCAGAAAGGTGAGCAGAGTCTCTTTGCTCTTTTTTTTTTTCTCCCTTTCAGCAATTTTAAGATATTATTCCATTGTCTCCTGGATTCCAAAACTGTGAAGTGCTTCACCTATTTGCACATCACCCCTGGGGGCTGTTCTAGTTTGATTCTCCATTGCTGTGACAAAACACTCTGACCAATACCATCTTGGGGAGGAAAGGGTTTATTTGTCTTACATCTCCCAGGTCACAGTTCATCTGGGAGCCCAAAGTAGGAACTCAGGGCAGGAACCTGGAGGCAGGAGCTGGAGGACAGGCCATGGAGGAACGCTGCTTACTGGCTTGCTCCCCTGGCCCCTGCTCTCTTATCCAACACAGGCACACCTTCCCAGGGGTGGCACCACCCACAGTGGGCTGGGCCCTGGGCCCTTCCACATCACTCAACAGTCAAGAAGATGCCCCACAGACATGGCCACAGGCCAGTCCAATGAAGGCAATTCCCCAGTTGAGGCTCCCTCAACCCAGGTGTGTCAAATTGACACTAAGGCTATCCAGAACAGGGGCCTTGCCGGCTTCCACATGTCATTCCAATTTTAACCCATGTGCTGCCACAAGCTTGCAGCCAGTTTTTAAAACAGTCATCCTTGTCTTTGAAGACAAGATTTTTCTCCCTTTGGGTATTGTCTTGCCGTGTGGGTCTCTGCACAGTGCTGAACAGTCGCACTCTTCCCTCCTCCAGGTTCTGTGCAAGTTAATAGGCAAAGTGAGGCAGGGACAGGGTCAAGTTCCCTGTCATTTGCTAGTCGAGGGCAGGGTGGATATTTGGAACAAGGACAGCAGCTCCCATTTAATGAGAGCCCGCTGCACACCCAAAGCCACACCACGCCACTCTGAGAGCCAGCTTCAGATGCAGGTGTGAACAGCTCCATCTGATAGACAGGGTTCTAAGAGGTCCCTTCTTGCATTCGAAGCAGCTGAATCAGGATTCAAATCCTAGCTGGTACAAGGTTTTAAGAGTACATGGGGTGCTCTAGCTGCAGCCTAGTGGGGTTGAGCAGAGTGCCGCACATTCCATACCCATGTATATGAAGTGACAGCAGCCAGCCTTATTCTCCACGCTCACGGTATCTTAGCTTCCTTGGCCTGCTTCTTCTTAAGTTCTCCAAACGTTCCAGACTTCCCCACCTTCTGCGTGTGGTTCCCTTGACTACTGCACTTGTCCTTGCTGTTTCTACCTGGCTAACACGCCTTACGAGTCTGGGTTTGTATGTTCCTTTTACAGCGCCTCTTGTCCCTCCCTCAACTTAAATCGGACCCCCTTTGTAACCTTGTGTCATCCTCTTTTCATTCTTGCCTTTCTAGAACTTGCCATTCTTACAGCAATGAGATGAGTCATGTTTCTCGTGCCCTGTGTGTTTAAGCTCCTGGGAGGCAGGGGCTTGCCTTCGTTGCTCTGGCCACCACCCTGCACAGTGTGCTCATCATGCTCCCTCCCTGGCTCTCTCCGCCTTCCTTCCGCCACGTTCCTCTTTCATCTCCCCGGGAGCTCAGCCACACAGGTGAGCAACCCGGATGCCTGGTGTGACTGTACTGGTTGAATGAGAGCAGGCAACTGGCAGCTGGAGGGATAGCATGTTCACCCGAGTCACCCTTGGCAAGGGTGACCAGGCCCGGGATGGAACACACATGTGAGAAACTCCTCTTCCACAACACGCCCCCCTCCCTCTGAAGTCAGGCAAGGGTATGCTTGACCACCAGACAAAGGAGTCCTGAGGTAGTCAGAATTAAGAAGTTCGTGTGCAAGAACAGTCAGGGGCTCATTTTCAAAGCTGAGAAGCCCTGTGTGCATTAGAACACCTTTATCAAAGTTTATTCTGTTGTGTTTGTCCTGTCACATCTGATTGTGTCTACAGATCTGGGTGTGCTTGTGTATGTGTGTGTGTGGTATATGTGTGTATGTACACACTCTCATGTATGTGCATATGTGTATGCATGTGCAGGCAGAGGCCAAAAGTTGACATTTGGAGGTTTCCTCTATCTTCTTAATATATAGCTCATGTATACATTAATATATATTAATTTTATGTATATGAATGTTTTACCTGTATGTATGTGTGTCCATGCCGTGCAATTCCCAAAGAGGTCAGAAGAGGGCGTTGAATCCCCTGGAACTGAACAGATGGTTGTTAGCTGCCAGGTGGTTGCTGGGAACTGAACCTAGATCCTCCATAAGAGCCATGGAGCCATCTCTCCAGCCCTCCATCATAGTTTTTGAGACAGGATTTCTCACTGAATCTGGAGTTCACCAGGTTCCCCCTGTCTATGCCTCTGCAGCACTGAGCTTACAAGCACAGGCTGCTGTACCTGGCTTTTTACATGGGTGTCGGGGATCAAACGGAGGCCCTCATGTTTGCTTGGCAAGCATTTTACCCACCGAACCAGCTCCCCAGCTCCTTCAGATCCTTCTGACTATAGGTTCTAGATCCTAGAGCACACACAGCTGGTGCTGGCTCATGGCTGCGCTCAGGCAAGCAAGCCCTTCTTAAGTGCTTTGGGTTTGGGGGGATTTGGGTTTTTGCAGGCCTAGGGGCGGGGGTGGAACTAGGCCAGCACTTACCACTGAGCTACACCCCTCGCCCAATGAACTTTATTTATGGTTTTGAGACCAAGCCTCTCTATGTTGCCCAAGCTTACCTCGAACTCTTGGACTGAAAGCAGTCCTCTGGGCTCTGTTTCCCAAATGCTGAGTCTTTGAGTACCATGCGTGTCACCTCACCTGGCTTTCAAGGACTTTGTTGTAATAAATAATAGTAACTGCTATGGGCTAGACACAGAGGACATCCACACAGCCTCTCTGATCGTTCTGATAGTTGCTACTGTTTGTTTAAAATTTTACTTGACAAGCTGGGTGTGGTGGTGTATACCATTAATCCCAGTGCTCCAGAGGCAGAAGCAAGTAGATCTCTGTGAGGAGTTCCAGGCCAGCCAGGGTTAAATAGTGAGACCCTGTCTCAACAACCCGCCCCTCCTCACAAAACAATTTGCTTGGCAGATGAAGCAACTAACTTCCAGCCCCAACAGCACTCCCATGTCTAGCCAAACCCTGGGTGCCCGGGTGCTGCCCTGGGACGCACTCGGGCCTCTTGGCCTAAGGTGCTCGAGGTATAAATATGGGGGAAACAAACACAGAAAAAGCAAACAGTCTCTAAAGATGCAGAAAACATTGTTTAAGATACTGAATTTAAGATGACGGTATTCTGCACCCTTCTCTATCCCCCAGGCCTGCTGGTGGGCGATGTCAAGGCACACGTGGCTGTGTTTTTCCACTGTTGGGGACTTCTGGCACGGCTGATGCCCTGCTGTGTGTGGCAGCCACGTGCATGTCATCTCCAAGGAGTGACATCTGAGGCTCTTCTCACACAGGCCTGGTCTCACCTTCGAATTCTTTGCCTGGGACTGGGTAAGAGAAAGCAAACTCCCAAACTCCACGAAAATACCACACAATAAATCTGAACCATGACCGCAGGGCACACGTTTCCATCCCAGTGGCTGCAATGCTGCTGCTGTCTGCTGCCCACAGACGACGTGCTGCCTCTGGCCAGACGTCCTTCGAGTGGTTCCAGAATCATCTTGGAAGGACCCATATCAAGTGGTTAATAGCAGCAGAGCAGATGTGTGGTCACCACGTGGTAGCGGTTTTGAGCAGTCATGGCAGGAGCTAGCAAGAATAAATGAAAAGAACATGATTGCAAGTGGCCTAACTGTCCATTGGCGTTCCGCAGGGGCTGTGTCTGAAGTGGCCTAACTGTCCATTGGCGTTCCGCAGGGGCGGTGTCTGAAGTGGCCTAACTGTCCATTGGCGTTCCGCAGGGGCGGTGTCTGAAGTGGCCTAACTGTCCATTGGCGTTCCGCAGGGGCGGTGTCTGAAGTGGCCTAACTGTCCATTGGCGTTCCGCAGGGGCGGTGTCTGAAGTGGCCTAACTGTCCATTGGCGTTCCGCAGGGGCGGTGTCTGAAGTGGCCTAACTGTCCATTGGCGTTCCGCAGGGGCGGTGTCTGAAGTGGCCTAACTGTCCATTGGCGTTCCGCAGGGGCGGTGTCTGAAGTGGCCTAACTGTCCATTGGCGTTCCGCAGGGGCGGTGTCTGAAGTGGCCTAACTGTCCATTGGCGTTCCGCAGGGGCGGTGTCTGAAGTGGCCTAACTGTCCATTGGCGTTCCGCAGGGGCGGTGTCTGAAGTGGCCTAACTGTCCATTGGCGTTCCGCAGGGGCGGTGTCTGAAGTGGCCTAACTGTCCATTGGCGTTCCGCAGGGGCGGTGTCTGAAGTGGCCTAACTGTCCATTGGCGTTCCGCAGGGGCGGTGTCTGAAGTGGCCTAACTGTCCATTGGCGTTCCGCAGGGGCGGTGTCTGAAGTGGCCTAACTGTCCATTGGCGTTCCGCAGGGGCGGTGTCTGAAGTGGCCTAACTGTCCATTGGCGTTCCGCAGGGGCGGTGTCTGAAGTGGCCTAACTGTCCATTGGCGTTCCGCAGGGGCGGTGTCTGAAGTGGCCTAACTGTCCATTGGCGTTCCGCAGGGGCGGTGTCTGAAGTG
>NW_008348199.1:824643-827143 GCF_000622305.1 Nannospalax galili | reverse complement strand
TATAAGCCTAGCGCTCAGGAGGCAAACGCTAGTGAATTAGTGAGCTGGAATTAGTGAGCTCTAGGTTTAGCAAGAGACCCTGTCTCGGTAAATAAGTGGAGGGTGGTCTAGGAAGACATGAAATACCAACCACAGGCTTCCATGTCCATATAATGAGCACTCCCACATGTGTGCTCACACACATGTGCCCATACACACAAACACAGAGAAAGAGAAGAAAATGACATCTTGGGGGAGACTAAATGACTTAGTCAAGGTCACAGAGCGCATAAGAAATGGAAGAAGACTGGAACAAGTTTCTCTCCTTCTCTCCCTCCTCCTCCCCTTCCTGGACAGGTTTCTTCCCTCTCTCCCTCCTCCTCCCCTTCCTGGACAGGTTTCTTCCCTCTCTCCCTCCTCCTCCCCTTCCTGGACAGGTTTCTTCCCTCTCCACGTTTCCTCCCCAGCTCCCTCCTCCCCCCCCTGAACAGGTTTCTTCCCTCTCTCCCTCCTCCTCCCCTTCCTGAACAGGTTTCTTCCCTCTTTCCCTCCTCCTCCCCTTCCTGAACAGGTTTCTTCCCTCTCTCCCTCCTCCCCTTCCTCCTCCTCCCCTTCCTGAACAGGTTTCTTCCCCCTCTCCCTCCTCCCCTTCCTGAACAAGTTTCTTCCCTCTCTCCCTCCTCCTTCCCTTCTTTTTCCTTCTTAACTAGCTTCTCCCTAAAGTCTTAGTGGCTTCAGCTTTTTTTTTTTTCTTGAGATTTCATGGCAGTGGTGATTTGGGGTAATATCACTTGGTCCTCCACATGGTTCCTGTAATGGTGCTCCTCCTGCCCTTCCCCAACTTTAACTCCTTCTCTGCCTGCATGTGGGGAACACCTGAGTATTCTGGGATGTCTCCATGGCTGCTGTCAGGCAGGACCACATATCACTAGTAAAGCCAGGTTAGCTAGAGTCTATGTTGACCTCACATCACTTTCTCGTGAACTATTTTCTTCCCTGTCCACATGCACTGTCAATTTCATACACATTCATGTTTCTTCTGAAGGGTCTTTTCCTGTGCTGTGATAAAATACCCCAACAAAAGCAGCTTAAGGAAGGAAGGAAGGGTTTATTTTGGCTATGGTTCAAGGATACAATACATTACAGCAGGAAGAACAGTCCTCAAAATTAAACTATGTAGCCTTCTTTGCATATGCATGAGTGTATTCATGTGTTTGTATACTTAGGTGTGTGTGCACCTGTGTGTGGAGGTGCACATGCACATATGTGTGTGAGGAGGCCAGAGGTTGACCTCAGGTGTCTTCTGCAATCTTTCTTCACCTTTATTATTTTAAGATTTTTTAAAACTATTTTTAAAATTTTATGTGTATGAGTCTCTTGCCTGCATGTATGTTAAGCGCAGCCTTATGTGCAATGCCCATGGGAGCCAGAAGAGGGCACTGGCCTCTGCAAGACCAGCCAATGCTCTTAACTGCTGAGCCATCTCTTCTGCTCAGTCAAGATTTAATCAGGGCTGGAGAAATGGCTCAGCGGATAAGAACACTGGTTGTTCTTGCAGAAGACCTGGGTTTGAATCCCAGCACCCACATGGCAGCTAACAACTGTCCCTCACTCCAGTCCCAGGGGATCTGACCGCCTCTTCTGACCTCTGCGGGCATTGCACGACATGGGTGCACTTACCTATATGCAGGCAATACATGAATACGCATAAAATAAAGTTAATCGATAAAATATTTTTTAAAAGATGTATTCATTTTAAAAATTAAAATAGCTCTGCTTCCCTGGGCCTGCACCACCCGCTGCAGGCCTCTCTCCCACCCTGAGGCCTCTCTCTGGGGTAAGTCCATTGCACCCTCCGCGCCTTGACGCCCCCAGCCTCATTCACCCTCCCATCTCCCCCACCAGTCTCTCCTCCTACCCTGGGTCCTGTCTCATTCCTTGTCTTGGGACCCCAGATACCTGGGGAACCAATACTGCTTCCTGATCCTTTTCATCCAGACTAACATAGTGCCTTCTCTGGGCCCCAGGAGCACTGTTTCTGGGCCCAGCCCCACCCTCATCTCCCTCTGCTTCCCTGGGCCTGCACCACCCGCCAGCCTCTATCTGGGGCGAGGGGGCTGACCTTTCCTCTTCCTGATCCTTTGCATCCAGACCAACCCAGCTCCTCAATGCCGTCCCCAGGAGTCCTTGGGGCCTCCTCCCGCCCCATCTGCCTTTGCTTCTCTGGGTGGCACGGCCACCAGCTGCCCTAGACCAGCATCTTTCCTGGGCCAGGCTCCCAGGCCAGTCCAACCCCCAAATATCTGAGGCCAAAATTCGTTCCTGGAGGAATCCAGACCTTAGGAGAAAGCCTGGAAACATCTGACCCTCATCTGAATTGGGCCTCTGTGGGAACTCCTGAAGACAAAAGCAATCTGGCCACTCCAATATAAAATCAAAAGAGGGAACTGGAAGCTTAGAGGAACCAGCTTTTCATGCCCAAAAAGTAAACCACAAAGACACATAAAGTTCATAAAAAGAA
>NW_008348199.1:823862-824240 GCF_000622305.1 Nannospalax galili | reverse complement strand
ACACTCCATAAGCCAATTAGAAATGACAGGAGAAAGCCTCACCAATAGGATGAATGAAATGGAAAACAGAGTATCAAGACTGGAAGGTAAAGTAGACGAACTAGACCACTCAAGAAAAGATTATGAAAAATTTGAGAAAACACAAGAATGGAATATACAAAAATTGTGTAACACCATAGAAAGACCAAGCTTATGATTCATATGCATACAGGAGGAGACAACTCTTAAGATAATGGTGTGGACAAGATCTTCCAAAGGATTATAGAAGAAAAGTTCCCTAAATTAAAGAAAGTCATACAAATGCAAGAAGCACATAAAACACTAAATATACAGGACCAGAAAAGAAACTCTCCACAGCAAATCATAATCTTTGCTTGA
>NW_008348199.1:822442-823161 GCF_000622305.1 Nannospalax galili | reverse complement strand
GTTTTCTGCAAGAAACTCATCTCACTTTCATGGACAGGCACTACCTTAAAGTGAAAGGATGGAAAAAACATACCAAATGAATGGTACCAAGAAAAAAGCAGGCATTGCAATTTTAATATCTGATAAAATGGATTTTAAAATAATCAGCAGAGACAAAGATTGCCACTTCATTCTGATCAAAGGAACAATAAATCAAGAAGATAGTACAATCATGAACATATATTCACAAAACTCTGGTGCACCCCACTTCTTAAAAACAATACTACTGGACTTTAAGACCCAGATTAACCTCAACTCATTAATAGTAGGTGACTTCAATACCCCACTGTCTCCATTAGATAGGTCAACAGGGCAGAGAGTTAACAGAGAGACATCTGAATTAAACAATACCATATATCAAATAGACTTAACAGACATCTACCGAGTATTCCACCCAAGCACCAAAGGACATACTTTCTACTCAGCACCCCATGGAACCTTCTCCAAAATCGACCATATACTGGGGCACAAAACAAACCTCAACAAATACAAAAAGACTGAAATAATTCCATGCATTCTATCAGACCACAATGCAATAAAGCTTGCCCTAATCACCACGTGATCACCACATGAACACATGGAGATTAAACAACACACTCCTGAATGATGAATGGGTCAAAAGAGAAATTAAGAGAGAAAAAAAAGCATTCCTGGAATTAAATGAAAAGGACAATACAACA
>NW_008348199.1:816862-819353 GCF_000622305.1 Nannospalax galili | reverse complement strand
ATTTTGTGTCTTGAAGAACACTCATGAAGTTCAATGAGTCTATAACCCGTATGATTCTAAAACACGCTTTTTACTTTATGTACTCATTTGAAGGCTTGAAATTTCACCAAAGAGATATATTTAGCATTTTTAACTGTATTAATACAACTGTAAACCTAAAAATTTACAGACAGTTTTGAAAGAGATGCATCTTAGCTCTGGAAATTGTTATTGAATATGCCAATGCTGTTGTAATGAAATGCTTCTTCTAATTATATGGTTATTAAGTAAAGAATTAAAAATAAATTATTTTTAAAAGATTATTTTATTTTATGTGTATAAGTATTTGTATGTGTGTATGTATGTGTACCAGATATGTGCAGTGCTCTTGGAGGCCAGAAGAGGGTGTCAGATCCTTTAGAACTGGAGCTGTAGAAGGTTGTGAACTACCATGTGGGTACTGGGAACCAAGCTCTAGTTCTTTGCAAAAATAGCAAGTATTCTTAGCCACTAAGCCATCTCTCCAGCCCCATTCACCGTAGTTTTTGAGACATGGCTTGTCATTGAACCTAGAGCTCACTGTCTCCTGTCTCTGTCTCCGAAGTGCTGGAATTTAATTTTTTAAAATATTTTATTTATTTATTTAATTTATTTATTTTTGGTCTTTTTGAGACAGGGTCTCCCTGTAGCCCCAGCTGACCTGGAACTTGCTCTGTAGACCAGACTGGCCTCAAACTCACAGAGATCTGCCTGCCTCTGCCTCCTAAGTGCTGGGATTACAGGCATACGCCACCATGCCTTACTAATTTTTTTTATGTGTATGCATGTTTGTAAGTGCACCTGTGTTGTGCGATGCCCTTGGAGGCCAGAAGAGGGCATTGATTCCCTAGAAGGAGTTACAGACAGTTGTTAGCTGCCCTGCCATGTGGGTGCTGGGAACTGAATGCCAGTTCTCTGCAAGACCAGCCAGTGCTCTGAACCACTGAGCCATCTCTCCAAGTCCTCCCCAAGTTAATTTTGGTCATGGCGTTTACTACAACAGAAAACCAACCAGGGCAGTAACCCTGTATAATTATAAAAGAAGGTGGGGAACAAGGGGAGGGGAGAAGAAGAAACGCTCAGTGAGCAGGGACAGGCAATGACAGTGGGATTTGTGGGGGTGGGAGGTGAGCCCCAGCTCCTAGTTGCCCAAGAAACAAGGCCCATCCTTCAGTAAATTAGACTGAAAAGGCCACATGCCAATGAGGTAAGCTGCAGTTAGGGTTCACGGCCTTGGGCTCCATAGCCCTTGAAGGGGCTGAGGAACCAAGAGGGACATGTACAGCACACAAAGGACCCCCAACAGTCTGTGGGGGTCCAGACTACTCAGGGCTCTCATCTCCCATGACCTGAGTAGAGATGGTCCTGGCTTGAAACCCATGGCTGCCCTGGCCCCACTAAATCCACTGCTACCTGGTCCTGAAGGAGCAAGCCAGGTGCCCCACATCACTACAGTGATCTTCTTACAGGTGAGAAGTCAAGAGTGAAAGGATTTCATGGGCACCCAAGCTCACACAGTGGACCATGGTGGAGGCCACTGTGAGGGTTGATCTCTAAGATAAATTCAAAAGTCTGTTTCCAAGCAGGGTGCGGTGATACCCATTTGAATTACCAACTCTTGGAAGGCTGATGCATAAGGATCAAGCATTTGAACTCAATATAGTGAGTTCCAGGCCAGCCTGGGTTACACAGTAAGACCCTGCCTCTACTACAACAACGTCAGTTCGCTCAGCAGGTAACCATTGGCTCACTGAGCACCCTGAATGGTACAGTGTCTACCCCTATAGCCAACTCACAGGATTCTTCTCCAACATTAAATATCTTTTTTTTTTTTGGTCTTTTTGAGACAGGGTCTCCCTGTAGCCCCAGCTGTCCTGGAACTCTGACCTTGAACTCACAGAGATCCACCTGCCTCTGCCTCCCAAGTGCTGGGATTAAAGGCGTGTACCACCACACCTGACTTCCAACATTAAATATCTTAGAGAGACTGAAGATAGGCACTCATCAAACAAGAACAGAAAGCTCTGAGGAGCTCATCCTGAGATGAGGAGAGAGAGCCTACCTGTTAAGTGATAGAGCAAAAGACCAAGGAAGCAGGGTGGATACGGAAGGAGGAGAGAGGAAGGAGCTCCAAGCGGAAGAAACAGCTGGGGCTGGGGCTGGAGGGTTCAGAGTACGCACTAGTCTGGAAGAGGACCTGGGTCCAGTTCCCAGCACTCATGTGGTCTCTCATAACTGTCTCTAGCTCCAGCTCCTGGTGATCTGACTACCTCTTCTGGCCTATTCAGGCACCAGGCACACACGTGGTACACTTACATACATGTGGACAAACACTCATACACATAAATAAGTGTTTTTATAAAAAGAAGAAGAAAAAGCAGGAGATGCAATTTAGGGCAGGTCCTGCTACAGCAGCGTGTGTGCCCCCACCCACCCACCCTCCCAAGGAGCGCCCAGTCAGTCCTTCTCCATG
>NW_008348199.1:722221-816597 GCF_000622305.1 Nannospalax galili | reverse complement strand
TAGGGCAGGGTTGACCCTGAAATTAGAAGTCATGGAAACTGAGAAAGAACCGAGCTGATAAATAACAGAGAGAACAGATCCCCTTCAGAGAAGCAGGGGCTCTGATTCCCTAACACTGCCTGGGCTGGAGGAAGGCTGACAGGATATCAGCTTGGCCTACACTCGGGTGAAAACAAGCAGGACTGGGCAGAGTCAAAACCCTCCGACACAGCTTAGGCCACATGGGGATGGCCCATGAAGCCTGTAGGTGGCCAGGTGACCCTTAGATTCCTAAAGAGAAGCTGCAAAGGAACAGCACCCACCCATGCTTTGAAGTCACAGAGACCTGGGTTGTTTCTGGCTGGGTCACTCAGAAGTCCCTGGAACCCACTGACCTCTTGCTTCCTTGTCTATAAATAGGGGAATGGTTTTACCCATAAAGCCAGAGGGCCCTGCTTCTCCTCCCCTTAGCACTAAAAGCAGTGCTCCTCCCCTACACAGTGAGCCTTCTGAGGGGCTGCTCCAGCCACACACAGCTGGTGCCCAGTGACTGCTGGCTGATGTATACAGTGTGTGCTCAGGGACATGCTGTGCACATATAGTGCATACCACCAGGCAAAGCAGCCAGGCCAGGAACATCCCATTTCTGCAGTGATTTCAAGCTCTGAGGCCTCTCTAAGTCCCTTGGAATATGACCTATGACCCCGTGAATGCTGCAGCTTCCAGGCCTCCCATGGAAGATGGAGACTAGAGTTCAGAAGCTGAGTCAGGACTCAGCCCCAGGAGCCTCTGAAGCTCCCTCTTCTGTGTGAGAAGTGGGCAGCTCTGTTCACACTGCCCCATCCTTCTCCTGCCAGCTATGAGTCATTGCTTATTAAAAAAAAAAAATGTCAGTCTCCATTGCTGAAGACACCATGTACTTTAATTACGCCCTTGGAGAAATCAAGCTGGAACTAACCTGAAGCTCAGCCCCAGGAGCCTCTGAAGCTCCCTCTTCTGTGTGAGAAGTGGGCAGCTATGTTCACACTGCCCCGTCCTTCTCCTGCCAGCTATGAGTCATTGCTTATTAAAAAAAAAAAAGTCAGTCTCCATTGCTGAAGACACCATGTACTTTAATTATGCCCTTGGAGAAATCAAGCTGGAACTAACCTGAAGTGCCATCCATGAGGATCTATCTGTGCTGACTAGCTTTCATAGTGTCAAAAAGTGTTGTGCAGGCTGCTGGGAGAATAAAGCAGCAGTCTCACCCAGATGGGATAGCTATATCTATCTATCAACCCCTGTGAACTACAAGAATGACTAGCTGACCTGGCAAGATGTGACCGTTGGTGATATGCTGGCCTGAATGTCATGGGAGTAACCAACCACTTTCTTGTTGGATTCCAGGCCCACTTTTCAGAAGGGAACTCATGCCTTGCACTATAAACCTGAACAAGAGCTGGCGAGGCAGGCAGATCTCTGTGAGTTCAAGGTCAGCCTGGTCTACATAGTGAGTTCCGAGAGAGAGAGAGAGAGAGAGAGAGAGAGAGAGAGAGAGAGAAACTTCTTATTGCAGCAGGTGGTAGTTAATGCAGACTCCTAACTGGTCAAAGGACTGAGAACAAGGGACCATGGAGACTCAGTCCTAAATGGGTCATCTACACCACACCACCCTCTTCAAGGCTCAGGGAGGGAGTGGGAAGAACGGTGAGCCAGAGGGTAGGGAGACCTGCTGAAAAAAAACACCTAGACACAGCGTAGTCATTGCACTCCTTGCAACTCTGGATGTTCTCACAAGACCTGCACAACGTGGGGCCCATCAGCATTTCATCATGGAAGGGGGGAAGGGCTTGTGAGGCCTCACCCTTTCCTGAGGAACTACTGACAGTTAGCAGTGGCTGAGGAGAGTGTCACTTTCTTTGTGATGTAAGTCACTGATAAGTTGTCCAAGCTCCAGTAAATAACTTCTTATTTATGCTCATGAAAGCAGCCCTTGTTAAACTTACTGGGTCACATGTCCCAAAAGTCATGAAAGTGTGAGAGACTTCATGGGAAGAAGGAGGGGGAGGAGAGGGTTAGGTGGGTGTGTGAGAAAGACTAAAATTCATTATGTACATATAAGATATCAAAGAATAAAGAACGAAGTTCTTAAAGTGTTGGTCAAATATTTAGTGGAAATTCTGAAAGAAAGAAGATAGGACTGGCTTGTCTCAGGTTCCTCACAAATACCTCAGTCACATGGGGCTCCCCAGAGCCGTTTCCTCAGGATCAGGGTTGGGCTGTAGGCAAGAAGAGCCAAGTCTGGGGAAAAGCAGTGGAAAATTTTGATTTTTTTTCTTATAGCCTTGGTCCCAGACCAACTCTATCCTACTCTGGAGGTTCTAAGGTTCCCAGCTCGAACCTTCAGATTCCCAGATGGTTCCAGAAAACACGACACCTGTCAAAATGGGGCACTTCAACTTTAGCGTTCTATTTTCCCATCATATGAGTTTGACCAACCCGTGAAAGTGTGAGCGGGAGCAATGGCCTCCTGTGCTTCTGTTCGACACCGGACCAGACTCGGGTGCGTGTTCACAGAAGAGGAATCTCCACTGTCTTTCACAGCTGTCAGGAGGGGCAAGTGAGTAACTGGCAGAGAGATTAGCATTAGTGAGGTGCTTGATTCTAATGAACTCAGCTAATGCAGGAAGGGAACTTTCAGAATCCAAGACTTATGCCTGGCATGGTGGCACACGCCTTTAATCCCAGTACTCAGGAGGCGGAGGCAGGTGGATCTCTGTGAGTTCGAGGCCAGTCTGATCTACATTATGGGTTCCAAGCCAGCTGGGGCTACAGGAAGACGCTGTCTCAAAAACATCAAAACCCAAAACAAAACAAAACCAGAGTCCCAAACTTGCAATAGAATAGTCCTGCCTCCTGACCTGTGAGCCTCACAGGACTTTGTTCAACCTCCAGAAAATGCTTCCCCCACAACTTCAAGCTGAATGAACCCCTTTCTGTGCTCCTGTTGCTATCATAGCACCTCATTTTATTGTTGCTTGGATATACCTCTATTCTTCTAGGCCAGAGTCTTCTAAAACCCAGGGCTTTGTCTTACCCTCCCAGAACACCCCCCTCCATCAAGCCACTCTCTCCACTAAGCGCCACCGTGTAGTACTGCTTCTTAGGTACCTACTGCAAATGTCAAAATTTAAAATTGTTCATTGATGGCAACTAACCTAGTTCCCTGCCTGTGGGAAAATAGGTTATTTTCTTCTCTGCGAGCATCTAGTCCTTCCTGTGTCTTCCATGTCTTACATATCCCAACCCCTAAATGGAAAATTACAGAATCCTCTCACAAGGATACTTTCAACAGCTGCGGCCGCTCAAGGAAGTGATGTTGAGTTGGGTGTGAGTCTTAATCTATATTCGCTCCAATCTCAGCCACCTGAATTCTGTCTGACCAGATTCTTTCATAAGTATTTGTACCAAGGAAATTTGACTCTCTGTCATTTAAGCTATTGTGAATACCTGGGCTCATTTACTCAGCCTAAACAGAACTTCCCATCCTCACCAACCAACAGTGCGAGCACTTATTCCATCTGTGGTACAGCCTTGTTCATGAGCAATGAGATTGCTGGAGTTTTTCATGTCAACTAAGAAAATAAATCAACATTTTTGTTTGTTGGTAAGAAGTTGATGGCGTGTGTGTGTGTGTGCACATGAGTAAATAAATGAGACACACTGGTGAAAGCAATGGTGTTTGGCTAAGACTAAAGGCATGCAAAGGAGGAAGGTGGTGGAATTAGATGTTGATACAGTAGGCATTTCAAATGTCACACCTCAGTGGTAATGGGAAGGAAAGGAAGGGAGACAAACGGCTGCTTTAGAACGGATCAATTTATCATTTCCCCATTGGCAAACACTGAGAAGAGCAGGAGAGACTGTATGCTTTTCCTTGAGAGCTGCCCTTTGCTTCCCAGAGAGATGAAGTTTGGTCTGATGTCAAGGTTACTAAGGAAACGATGTATGCTTATGAGCAGCAGTGCAAATAGACACATAAAACTCGAGTAAATTATTAATTCATTAATATTATTATTGATGGCATCTGGAGAGACTTATATATTCCTTCTTTCTTCCAAGCTCTCAAAAGTTTTCTTTCATCACAAAGCAAACACTTGGACGACCACTTTATGGATAATTATTCCCTCTTTGCCTCACACTCCAGAGATGAAGAAGGGCTCACTCTCAGATTTTAATGGATCAAAGAAAATGGTAAGCCAGGCAGGAGAAGTGTGCTTCATGGGTTTTCTTTCTGTCTTTTTTTCTTTTTTAATTGACGGCTGTGGTTTTTGTAGAGAATGGAAAATGCATTAGGGACAGTTTGACTTAAGCACAAAGCCCCTTGGAGTTTGACAAACAGCGTTGAGTGGAGGTGAGGCACATCGCCTGGTTCTCGAGCATGTTTCTTTCAAGGGAGCCTTTTCCCATAATCAGATTTCGTGGCACCAAGGTAAGGCAAGGAGAAGCTGGCAAAAAGGGCCAGTTGCAGGTCCTGTTGGGGTAGAGAGATGACCATAGGGGCCGCCACTCAGGGTACACCTGTGCATCCCTGCAGGCCTGGGAGTGTGTGGGTGAGACAGCCCAGCCCTGAGAGGCCAGCTGTTGTTGTGACATGCAGGAGTGTCCAGGTTTCTGTCAGTCCAGGCCAGCAGGTTGCAATGAGTCAGGGTTTTCTCCTCTGGCAGTCACCAGTCCTAGAGGCTGCGGCAGAGGGCAAGAGGCAAGCTGGACCAGCTGGGTCATCCCTTTTCGCTCTGGCTGTCTTCTTGGATCCAGACCACAGACGCTGCATTTCCCACACTACGCAGCATTTCCCACTACTATCTTCTTCCCTCGGGTCCAAACTATCTCCATGTTCACAGCGCCCAGGGGGCCTGAGGTCGTTCCCCAACCTTCTCCAGTGAAGACCAACTTGGGGTAGCAGAGAGGGCTGACCAAGAACATTCCAATCATTGGAGCTCCCTGGAGCTGTTGTCTGCCTTGGTGTGTGACCTGAGCCAGCTTGCTTCTCTTTGTACCCTGGCTTCCTCCTCTGCACACGGTAAAGAGGTGTTTAGAGCACCGCATGGGTAGCTTTGCATCCGTGGTTTGCAGTGCAACGGCAAGAGAAGCAGAGGCCAGCAAGACTGCTGGGGCGTTGGCAACCCACCCACCTTTTATTTCCTTCCAGATGCCGGTGTCTTCCAAGCCCCACTGGAACCTCATATGAGGAGGGCCTCCAGGTTTTATCCAGTGCTTCCTCATTTGGGAGCAGCAGGACGAATCATTTGAACCACTGAATTTCCTCTGTGGGTGAGCTTGCTTAGAGCTGATGGATGCCAGGGTGAGGCCTGCCCGGCGCACAGCCAACAGAGAAGGAAGGCAGGAAACGCATGCAGTCGACGAAGCTCCATCCTTCCTCAAAGGGGGGTGCTCCTGGATCCTTCCTCACAGGGAGGTGCTCCTGGATCCTTCCTCACAGGGAGGTGCTCCTGGGTCCTTCCTCACAGGGAGGTGCTCCTGGATCCTTCCTCAAAGGGGGGTGCTCCTGGATCCTTCCTCACACGGGGGTGCTCCTGGAGAGACAGCTTCAAGGAGTCCTTTCTGCCACTGCTTGCTCTGTGGGTCTCAGACTCCCCGAGGAAACAGCTGTGCACAAATCCCAGGCTTAGCTCTCAGAGGTTGAAACTGGAAGAGTCTAGGGCAGGGTCCAGAGGTCGATTTTCACCAGCACAGCCGGTGTGAGGTTCTGGCGCGGTGGCCTACGCATGACAGTCAAGGCCTCAGTCAAGGGTCACTGCCGCCCTTTCATGGGTGCTGCACAACAGACACCGGGCTCTGAAAGGACAGGGCTAGAGCAGCTGGGCCCCTTCTTGGCATGGGTAAAAAAATCACGTGACTTGGCAGTGCGGGGCGGGGGGGCGGCACAGCTATCTGGGGGCCTTGGGCCTAAAGTATATCATTAAGACTATAGCTCTGTTTCCATCTGTTTTCCTGGGCTGCTCCAGGCACCTCCTCAGTGCTACAGACATTTCCGAATCATCAAATCATACTGTGAAAAATGAAAACCCACTCCTGCCTTTCTAGAAAGCTCGTCCACACCCAGTTGTGGAGGGCAGTGGGTTGGTCTTGACTCTTTCTTTCAACAAGTTGTCTTTTTACTTCTGCTCAGCTGCATGTGCAATGCTTCCAAAGTCCTGTTCCCTGCAGGAACAGATTTTAACCCAGTTACAAATCTGAGCAGCAAAGGCCCTCCTGGATGGGAGCCCTGCATTTCCACAGACTTCTCTGCAGACCCACGTGAGGACTGAGAAAGGTCCTGTGTGGCTGAGTGACTAAGGGACAGGTGGCCAGCTGAGGAGGGGCTCTAAAGCTTTGTGCACAGAGGCATCTGCATGCCACCTGGTATCACCACAGTCTGTGCAGGGCTGATAGCTCCCAGCAGGCCCTTTCCCCAGGAACCAGGCCTCTCAGGACAAGAACAGGCTCGTTCCATCTCAGCGGACTGAAATCCAACTGACAACTTGAACAGGTTCCCTAAGGCAAGGGTTCTCAAGCCTTGTCGTTCTCACTAAAAATGTGATTTATAATATATTCATACTCACCAGACACTCCTTTCCCAGGAATGAGTACTTTGCCCAGAAACAGGAGGTCTGCTCCATGTCTGGATCCCACATACAAACACATTGCTCCAAAGTTTTCATTAGCAAAGGAGCAGAGGCACACAGGTTGGGGTGCAGCATGGCCAGGCAAGCTTACCTTCCATTTTTAATGTTTTAAGTCATCAAATACCCTGGGCTGGGAATGAATTTCAGTTAGCACCTGTAGGAAACCTTGGGTTCAGTCTTCGGCACTGTATAAACCAGGCATGGTGATACATACCTGCAATTTCAGCACTTGAGAGATGGAGGCACGCAGGAGGATCCAGGGTTCAAGGTCATTCTCAGCTACAAAAGGAGTTCAGGGCCAGCCTGGACTGTGTAAGACCCTGGGTCAAACAAACCAAAACCAAAGCCCCAAACACCCAACTTGAAATCTTGAAATTACAGCAGGGCCCACAGTTTATTTCAGAATTTCATGTTTAAGGGGTTGAATTGGGGCTGGGGATGTAGCTCAGTGGCAGGATACGTGGTGTTTAAGGCTCTGGGTTTGATCCCTAGGCCAAGAAAGAGAGAGACAGAGAGAAAGATAGAAAAGGAAAGAGAGAGAGAAAGGAAGAGAGGGGGAAGAGAGGACAGAAGGAAGAAATTGTATTTTTAGCACTTTTTTAGTTTATAAAAGAAAAACAATATGTCTTGCTCCTTAAATAATCGTTTGCAAATGCAGAATTTGCGGGGTATCAGCCCTCGATCAGTCTGCACCCTCAGCCAAGCTTCCTCAGAGCTCCTCTGCCAAAGCCATATAGTAAGAGCAGCTAAAGATGCTGCCTTGCTTCCTTGAGAAGCCCAGGTTAAAGGTGCAAGCTCGTTTTGCCCGAGATAACCAGCACACTCTAAGTGGCAGGAGCGGATGGATCTGATCTCTGCAGCTGATTGCTTAGTAGAAGTCAAGCAGGCAATTTTTCAACAATGTCTCCCTATCATGAAACTTCCTAAAAATCTTCAAGAGAGTAATCTGAGCTGGCCAAAAAAAGAGAACCCAAATGTCAATAGGACAAAGCTTCCCTTCCAAGATATAATTAGGGGCACTGGAGTAGACCTTTCATATTTGACTTGACGAGTCTTTTCCCTTTGTTCTGCCTGCTACATGAGGCTTCAGCAATTCTGTCATTTCTTTGTTAAAAGGACTAGCGGAAAAATCATTTATATGATAATCATCATTTAAAATCAAATCCATCCAATACAAATATGTGTGAAGATAATAGTGCTTTTTTTGCAGTGGTGTACGTCTCTTACTTAATTGTATTTATTAAGTTATTTGTTAAGTTCTTTGTTCAGAAATACCAAGTAAGGACGGATCAACCACAAAAGACAAGAATGGCCAGGGAGCTACTGAGCAGACCACAGTCAGAGTTGCAGGTGCCCAGAACCCGGATGGCAGGTGGATGGATCTGGTATCACATGGCCATGAGAAGAAATGAATGACGCAGATCCTCAAAAGTGACCCAGTTCCTGCGACCCTTCAGAGCTCTCTGGCCCTCAGCAGGGCTGACATTTTGGTGACCTGTCCGTGGTCGCCATCCTATGCACTATCAGTCTCTTCCCGCTAGGGGTCAGTAACAGCCTCTCTCCTCCAGGTGTGACTGTGACTGCCAAGAGAGGCCTAGCCAAGAGGAAAATCCTGGGCTAGGGACCACTGCTCTAAAGAATGATGGACAGCGGGCACACTTAGCTGGATTTACAAAGAAACACGAAAGCTGTTAATGGGCATTGTATGAAAACCAGAAGCCTGAACAAAGACAAATGCGGAAGAGTGTAGAGAACTGATTTTAAGGAGCAGGGAAAGCTTTCTGAAAGGACAGCTGGTTCCTTCCTCTGTCTGACAGCACTTTGGGCATGTACCACCAGCAAAGCCCAGTGCTGAGCTGGGCCTTCTTGATGGCCTTTAATCTCTGCTAGGAGCAGGGGCAGAGGTGTGTGTGGTGGGTTGGGGGCCTCCAGGTGATGAGAATCACAAACCACTGGAGAGAATCACAAAGCACTCTTCCTGTTTTTTTGATGGACACTAGGGAGTTCTGGACGGTGTCTAAGCCATGACAGAGACCCAGAGTCCCCACCTGGGGAGGGCTACCCACCTGAGCCAGCATTACATGAAGCATTTCCCCCAGGTGGCCACCAGGTGGCAGCCTGTGGCTTCCAATGGCTGCTTGCTTGTACCCTGGCAAGCCAGTTGCTTTCTTCAGGGGGCACTTTATCTCCCTCAGCAACTAGCATATTTCAGAATTCTCCACTGCAGACAGTTACGCTTCCTTCTGTCTTTCATATCCTGTATCCTCAACAGGCTTCCTCCCGCTTTGCAGTGCCCTTTTGTACATAACGATGCATCTCCTGGAGTTGGAAACACCTAGAATTCCAGGAAGGTCTCCACTGTGAACCCCAGAAAGAGCAGGCCAGCAGCAGCTCTGGGTTCTTCTGCCTTCCTGGTGTCCCAGTCCCAGGAAGGAATGTCTAAACAGCAGATCCGCAGGCATAGTGCCTGCTACCTTTGACCAGCTTCCTTGGGGAGTTCCGCCTTCTAGAGACTGTGTACCTTGAATCTCTCCAACTTTCCCTGCACACAGCAGAGTGCAGAATATTTTGGCTTAATGTCATCGAAGGAAAAACAATCTAAATAGATAATTGAGACAAGGAAACATTCAAAACCATAATAGCTGTTATCATAAAAGTTTAAAAAAAAAATACAAACAAATAAGGTGTCGTGTATCCAACGGAGGATAAAGTTAGACTGGGTGCAGGGGCTGGCCTGGAGAGGCTGGGGGATGGGAAGTATCAATTTACATTGTGGTACAGGCCTTGACAGGGCACGGGGGGGGGGCACAGGACTCTCAGGTGCAGGGGCAAGGTGTGTGCTGTCGCTTGAAGGCAGAGATGAGAGACGCCTTCACAGAGCAAAGCACCTTTTAGCTGTAGTAGGGTAGCTGGGAATTTCTGCTATGAGGCCTGTTCCAATCGCCTCCTGACATCAGGGTCATGTACAAACATCTCCTCCCCCAGAAGCCTGGGGGGTGGGGAGGGCAAACCATCAATTACTTAGCATCGTTTATCTGGCCGGTGCTGTCTGTGTGGTGTTGGGTTTGTATGGGGCATAAAGACAACAAATGACAGGAAACATGTTGGAAAGCACCTAAGGACTGGGGAGGTCATTCTGGATGAGTGTCCATCCTTGGGGAAGTCTAGACAAGGCTGTTGAGTCATGTCACTATCTTGAGGAAGCAGAGGACAGAGATGGCCATGTAGTTGGGGGGAGATTGTAGTGACAATAACAGCTAATGTATGAGCACCGGCCACATGGTGGACTGTTGTCTTTTTTTTATTTATTTAATGTGATGTGTGTTTTGCCTGCATGTATGTAAATGCACCCATGCGTGCAGTGCCTGTGGGGCCAGGAGAGGGGGGGTGTCGGATCACCTGGAACTGGAATTACGTGGTTGTGAGTTACTGAGCCATCTGTCCAGTCCCAGTGGCAGACACTTTTTCTTTCTTCTTTTTCTTTCTTTCTTTCTTTCTTTCTTTCTTTTTTCTTTCTTTTTTTTTTTTTGGTGTTTTTGAAACAGGGTCTCCCTGTAGCCTCAGCTGGCCTGGAGCTCACTATGTAGATTAGGTTGGCTTTGAACACAGAGATCCACCAGCCTCTGCCTCCCATGTGCTGGAATTAAAGGCATGCACCACCATGCCTGGTGACAGATTCTTTCTATGACCATCCCTCGCCCTTCCACTGGGCTTTCACATTGACCACTGTCATGTGGTCCATCTGCACCTCTGGGTCATATGACAGGGGCAGTGATCCAGTTGGAGTTTGAATGTGGGTGCCAATTATGGAGTTCTCCTCAACCACTGTGAAGGTTGGAATGCTATGAATAAAGTAAATAGCATCTAGGGAGACTCTGCTCCTTGAGCGCAGACTGGAGGTTCCATGTTGGCAGTACATTGTTGAAAGAATCTGGGGACAACCAGATATGGTAGTATACATGAGTAACCCCAATACATATTGGCAGAGCAGACAATCCCAAGTTCCAGGGAGTCTGGGCAACATAGTGAAAAAAACGGAGGAATGAGGGAAGGAGGAGGGAGGAGCGGGAGGAGGAGGAAGAAGAGAAGAGACAGTCTTTTAACTTACACAAGCGTGAATGTCACCATCGGAGCGTCTTCAGACGCGTCCCGATTCTCCCAGCAGCAGCCCCGTGTAGTGATTGCAGCACCTCTTAATAGCTCATTTTACAGATAAGAAACTGAGACTCAGAAGCAAGTCAGAAGCAAAGCTTGGCTCCGGCCCAGAGCCTCCTCCCCTATTCCAGGCACCACAGGGGCGGCGCTCGAGAGATGTGCTTCCTGGACCAGCACAGCCAGGGATGGCTACCTTCCAACCTCAGTTTTGCTTTCCAAGTTTTCAGTTGCCTAATGTCAAGCACAGTCTGAAAACATTAAACATAAATTCTAGAAATAAAGTTTCTAAGTTTTAAATTGCATTACATCAAGGACCACGATGAAGTATTACCGCCCGACTCTGTGCAGCCTGGAAGTAAATCCTCCCTGTGTGCAGTGTATCCGTGCCGTATGTGCCGCCCTCTCCTAAGTCACTCAGCAGCCTTCTCAGTTATCTCATCAGCTGCCCCCTTATCATGTTCAAGCAGCCTTTATGTACACTCAGCACCATGCTTCATGCCTGTCACTTGTCACCCCATCTCATTGTGTGGGCATTGTGTCATCGTGCAGTATCACAAGAGTACTACGGTAAGATATTTTGAAAGAAATACCACATTTGCATATTTTTATTATAGCATATTATTGTTTTGTTTTACTGAGACAGGGTTTGGCTATGTAGCTCTGCTCAGCTTGGAGCTCACTATGTAGACAAAGCTGGCCTCAACCTGTGGCAATCCTCCTGCCTCTGGCTCCCGAGGGCTGGGAATACAGGCTTTCCAATTTATTGTTAATTTCTTACTGTGCTTAATTTCCAAATTGAGCTTTATCACAGATACATATGAAAACATAGTGTGTGTGGTATGTGTGTCTCTGTATGTGTGTATGTATATGTGTGTGTCTATGTGTATTTGTGGCATATGTATATGTGTAGGCATGTGTATGCATATGTGTGTATGTGGTATGTATACATGTATGTATGTATGGTGTGTGTATATGTGTGGTGTGTGCATGTGTGTGTGATATGTGTGTGCATGTGTGTATACGTGCATACATATAGACATGGGGTGGGACTGCCCATGGTTGCAAGCATGCACTGGGGGTCATGGTGCATCTCCTGCATATAAGGGAAACTACAGTACCTGCTGTATGCCAGGCATATCAATGGCTAATTTCAACCAGTATTTCTAATGTCCCCTTACATATTATTTTCTTTACCTAATTGAGGCTGAGAGATGTGACTTGTCTGAGGCACCCCCCTGCTCCTAACACACACACACACACACACACACACATGCATGCAAGCACACCATGACTAGCACAGCCAGGCCCGGAACCCTTTCCCTTCCTATATGACTGTAGAGTTATACAGTTATGCATCAATGTTTCTGCTCTCAGAGCTCTTCCTAGCCTGTTTCTGGTCACTATGGCTGCCGCTGATGCAACTGCTTCCCAGCCTTCTTGGGTTAAATGTATGATGCCAGTTTCTAGGGTCAGAATTCTCCTCTGGAAATGGAAAGAAAGGTCCTTAGTTTAGGAATGCTTTGGGCATTGATTGAGCTGGCTCCGCTGTGAGCACTTGTCCAGCGTGAGCAAGGTCCTTGGTTCCATCCCCCAGCACTGGGTGGAGGTGAGTAGGAAGAAAAAGGAAATGGACGAAATAATTAGGAGGACTCATGAGAGACAGGGCGGTGGGAGCAAAGTCAGCAGAGAAGAGGACGGAATGAGTGACATAAAAATTGGGGGACTGGGAAGGTGATGATAGGGGCGGTTAGAAAGGGAAGGAGTCAGTACAAAGAAAATAAGCTGTGTTTGAGAAAGGTCTTGTGGTGGAAAAACATGGTTCACATGTCAGAAAGACAGCGGGACATCAAAGGACAAAGGGAGGGTGAGAGGTGCCACAGAGAACTAGGCTGTGAGTCACTGGTGGACAACAGAACCCAGACACCGGGTACAGGCCCGCAGTGGAGCTACCAGATCTGTGTACTCTGCTACCCCTCCCTGACTGACCTTCACCTCCGCTGCACCGCGGCTGCCCACTGCCCTGCCCTGTCATCACCAGATGATTCCAACTGCTCTCCACAGTCCCACTCCCTGACCACAGCTTCCGAGCCTGCCCTGCCTCTCACGCCTCCAGCCATCCCACCCCTTGACCTGGTCCTGATCCCAGCTCCCTGCACTTTCCCATGGCACTGGCTCTCCACCTCCAGGCCTCCTGGCCATGTGGCATCATGTCAATCGTCTCTTGCCAGGACCCTCAACAGCTTGGCCCTCGTCCTTCCGGCCTGTTCTTCCGGCCAAGCCAGGGATCTCACAGCACCTGTCTCTTCCATCCTCTGCCAGCCTTCATGCACCCATGGGAGAAAGCCCACATACAAAATCATGACACCAAGTCAGCTGCTGGCTCTGCACCCTTGGTGGCCTCCTTCCCAGCACCTTCTCTAACCTGCAACTTCTCCCCACAATATGTGGCTCTGCCTTCTAGTTCACAAAGGAGGGATCCTGAGTGTTCAGGTTTCCTGGCTGTTTCCACCTAGGAGTGCATGTTCTATGTACGCACCCCAAGGGGTAGCCTACTATCCTGGGACATCCCTCCTTCATTCTCATTTTGCAGATGAGAACCTGAGGCTGAAGTTCTGTGTGATGGAGGGACCTGCCCAGGGTCCACAGACCACCGTGATATAAGTGTGCTTCTGACCCTCAGAGCCAGACACTGTGCCAGATGCCATGGATATCACAATGTATTAGTTACTTTCTCCTTGCTGTGACAAAATACCTGACAAAAGCAACTTAAGGGAAGGGTTTGTTTTGGCTCTCGGTTTGAGGGGTTATAGCCCATCAGGTAGGGAAGGCACGGTCACAAAATAGTGAGGCAGACGATCACATTGCCTCTGCAGTCAAGAACTGGAGAGAAACGAATGCTGGTGCTCAGCTTACTTTCTCCTTTCTATTCAGTCTAGGGCCCCGCCAATGAGATGGTGCTGTCCACATTCAGGTGGGTCTTCCCTTCTCAGTTAAACCTCTCTGGAAACTCCGTCACAGATCCCCTCAGAGGTGCATTTCCACAGTGATTCTAAGTTCAGTCAAGTTGACTATGAAGGTTAACCATCACAGGATAAATCAGATGAAGTTTCTGGAAACATTGTGAAGTATATGTTTTAGAAAGATAATCAAGTAAGGATTATATTAAATAGTTCTAGACTGTGTAAGTGCCAGAAAAGGGAGACAGAGCTCAGTGGATGAGAATGCAGAGTGGATCAGGTAAGTGGTCAGCAGAGACCTTGGTAGGAAGAGTATGTGAGAAACCTTCTGTCCTTACCTGCCTTCCACCTGTCCCATAGGAACATCTCCACACACCTATTCAGTGGCCAAGTACTTAAGTAGCCCATGCCCTGGTTGCCATTATTAGAAAAATGGTCTCATCCCAGGGTGAGTAAATATCTCAGGGTTGGATGATGAATTAGGGGGACAGAGTAGCTGAGGTGAGGGATAGGTACATACAGAGGCAGCCATGACTTGCATCATAGCTCTGGATGGGTGACTTGGCTATAGGCAGGAAGATGGTCATGCCCATGGGAAGCAGGTGAGTGCAATTCTTGCAAATGGTCAATAAGCATCGTGTCCCATGTAGGGTTCCCTAGGAGGTGGCAGGTAGAAACTTAGGTGGAGAATGTCTGATAGTCTGGATCTCTGTGGAGAGTGAAGAAGCAGGACTAGACAGTCAGCCCTCCGAGGTTTCCTCCTTCTGCCTTCTGCCAGGGTCATTCACCATTCCTCCCAAGTCTGTATATGGTCTAACCTTGGCCCACCCTTCTTTCCGCATATGTGGTCAGGAGCACTAATCAAAACTGTTGCTGAAGAGTTCTGCCAGTGTCTTTCAAAGCTATTCCTGACTGGGACTCTGACACAGCTGTGTTACTTCTGGCTTACACTTGCTTACCTGGTGTAGTGGGCAGAACAATGGCACTCAGGAGCTGTTCATCCTAGTCCCTGGGACCTGTGAATATATCAAATTTCATGGGAAGGTGGAGTTAAGGCTACAGAGGGAATAGAGTGTCTCACCAGTCGATCTTGAGATGGGAGGTGGTCCTGAATCACCTGGATGGTATGAGGTTAGTAGCAAGGGTCTTTCTCAATAAAAGTAGAAGGCAGAAGAGTGTTAGGACATGTAACCATGGTAACAGGGAAAACAAGGATGTCAGGGTGAGAAGGCCCCAACCCTTCAGCCTTGCGTTGCTGGCATTGAAAATAAAGGAAGGGGGGCTGGAGAGATGGCTCAGCAGTTAAGAGCACCAATTGCTCTTGCAGAGGACCCAGGTTTGATTCCTGGCAGCTATGAACCGTCCTTAACTCCATTTCCAGGGGAATCCGTAGCCCTCTTCTGACCTCCGAGGCATTGCACAAAACAGGGGCACTCACATACATGCAGGCAATACACTCCTACACATTAAAAAATAAAAATAATAAATAAAATATTAAAAACAAAAAAGAAAAGAAAGGAAGGGGCCAGGAGCCAAGGAATGTGAGTGGCCTCTGAGCTGGAAAAAGCAAACACATCCTTCCACAGAGACTCCAGAAGGAACCAGCCCTGTTAACACCTCGATTTTAGTCCAGTGAGACTTATGTCGACCGAGATAATTTATTACTGCACCTCCTCAGAGAGTAATGCAACAAAGGATCCTCTCTGTGACCCAAGTCTGCTCTTCTTCCTGTGATCATGAAGGACCTCTGCCTGTGTAGTCAAACGTCTCAAGAACTTAGGGATACGCTAGTGAAATGGCGATGGATGACATAAGTTTGGGCCAACATCTTGAAGTGTGTGAGCCCCAAGGATGCTCCTTCCTGGGGCCTGTCTGGTTTGGCAGGCTCTCACTCATTCCAACATTTAGTCCGAGACGCATGTAGGTTCCGTGCTGACCTCTGCCAACAGAGCTCTTACCTGTGGAAATCTGAGGCTGGTGTTTGCCATCTGCGACCCTGGCTCCTTCACTTATCCAGCCTGTCTTGCTATCTTTGGCTGCAGCTTTCTGTGCTGTGATGTGGGAAGTGAGTCCAGACAGAAAGGTCAGGTGAGTGTGGATCTGCCTCTCACATCTCTGTTTCCCCTAGGGATCCCAGACTTGGGGTGTCTGCTACTCAATGTCTGAAAGTTGTAAATCTATTACCCATGAGGGCAATCTATACTTTTTGTTGTTGGTTTTTTTTTTTTGCTATTATTTACACACAATCAATTTTTCCTTTTTAAGGTGATTTGATAAATTTTCATAACTATGTGCAACTAATAATGGCGACCACAATCACAAAAGAACAGTTCCATGTCCCTAAAATGTTGCCTTCCCACGACTTTGCTTCATTTGGAGACATGGTCCTTCTATGTAGCCCAGGCTGGTCTTGAACTCACAGTGACTCCCCTGTTTCAGCTTTCCAAGTGCTGGGATTACACATGTGCATCACCATGCTTGGCCTTCATGCTCTGTCCTCTCCCTTGCCCCATCCTTATTTGATAAGTCACTATCCTGTGACTTCATAAATGAAGTAAATTATGTTGAACTTTATCAAATGCATTTTCTTTCTTTCTTTCTTTCTTTCTTTCTTTCTTTCTTCTCTTTCTTTCTTTCTTTCTTTCTTTCTTTCGCAAAGAAAGAAGAGCCCCGGGCCTGCTGGCCAGCCAGCCCACCCTACTTGGTGAGCTGCAAGCCAGTAAGAGACCCTGTCTCAAGGAAGGTAGATGGCATTTCTGGGATTGACAGTGATGTCTTTCAGCCTCCACACACATACATAAGTACTTATACACATACACTTTCTCTTTTTTTGTTTTTTGAGACAGAGTTTCCCTGTAACCCCAGCTGGCCTGGAACTCACTATGTAGACCAGGGTGGACTTGAACTCACAGAGATCCGCCTGCCTCTGCCTCCCGAGCAGTGAGATTAAAGGAATGTGCCACCATGCTCGGCCTTCAAATACATTTTCATATAGTGAAATTGGAGAGCACAAAGTCCTGCATGTTTGACATCTATTATTTAGTATAACTAATACGCTTTTCATCTACATTATTAATATTTTGTTCCCTTTTATTTAATTCCTTTTATTTAATTGTATGTGCGTGTGCCTGATAAGTTTATGTGCATCATGTGTGCAGGTACCCTCAGAGGCTAGAAGAGAGTGTCAGAACGCCTGGAGCTGGAGTAATAGGTGTTTGAGTTGCCTGATGTTGATGCTAGGAACTGAACCTGAGTCCTCTGTAAGAACATGTGCTCTTATCCACAGAGCCGTCTCTCCAGCCCCAACATTTCCTTCCTTTCTATTGCTGACTAGTTTCCTGTTATATGAACATATGATTCATCTGGCATTCCTAATTTGGCCCTTTCTGTGATGCTGATGGTTTATCATCCTCACTGGTCTCCACACTCCTGTGTTTCTCCCCTGCCACCTTGGACAGCTTTTACTCCTTTGTGTGCTTTAGCGTGGGTCTGTGGGTGGTTATTTATATTTTACAGCACATGGAAGATGGCATTGCGCTATTTTGGTTTCCAGTGCTTCTGTCTGGACGCAGCCTACTCAAATTGTCACTCCTTTAAAAAGAAGCTGTCTTTGTTTCCTGTGGCTTATTGGCTCTTGGTCTATGCACTATGATGTGTCTATTTATAGATTTCTTTTCACTCATTCTGCTTTGTATTCACTAGTTTCTTGAATCTGTGGTTGGGAATCTGAATTTTGCTTCTTTCCCTGGCTCCTAAATATTTCTCCGTTCCTAAGACTCGAGTTACATGCCGTTGACTTGACTCCTGATTTATTGTGTCTCTTGGCCCTTCTGTATTTTTATGTTTTTTGCTTCTTGCAGGATAATGTCTTCAGATCTGTTCCTGAACTAATCCCCCCCACCCCCAGGTCTTTGTTCCATCCTGTTAATTCTACACATCACTTTCTTCCTGCCCTATTCTTTTTTTTTTTTTTTTCAGTTTTTGAATTTTTTTTTTTTTTTTTTTGTCTTTTTGAGACAGGGTCTCCCTGTAGCCCCAGCTGTCCTGGAACTCACTATGTAGACCAGGCTGGCCTAGAACTCACAAAGATCCTTTCTGCCTCTGCCTCCCAAGAGCTGGAATTTCTTTCTTTTATAAACATACAAGCTCCACTTTTTAGAGCTCAGTTCCTTGTTTCAGCTTTTGTATTTCAATTCTCTGAAAGCAGGAAACATGTCATTTCTTCATCCCTGTCTGCTAATTCCAGATGTTAAGTCTGTGTTTTCATTTCTGTTGTATAGTGCCTCTGCTGGGTCTTCTCATAATGTCTGGTTGCTCTGAAGAGGGACCTATCTTTGTGTTGTTCACTGTTTTTGAGACTAATTTATAGAAATAAATGGATGGGCTGGCAAAATGGCTCAGCAGGTAAAGGTGCTTGCTGTGAAGGCCTGATGACCTGAATTTGATCCCCAGAACCCATGGAAAGATGGAAAGAGAAACCAACTCCACCAAATTGTCCTCAGGTCTCCACATGTATACTGTGGCATGTGAGTGCACAGATACACGTACACACCAATGATAAATAAAAATTGCCATGAAAATAAGTTGGATTGCTTCCCTTTGCTTCTGTCATGTTTAAATATTTTTATTTATTATTTTTATTTCACGTGTATGAGTGTATTGCCTACATGTATGTGTGTGCACCCATGTCGTGCAATGCCACGGAGGTCAGAAGAGGGCTTCAACTTCCCCTGGAACTGGAGTTAAGGACGGTTCGTAGCCATGTGGGTGCTGGGACTTGAACCCTGGTCCTCTGCAAGAGCAGTCAGTGCTCTTAACCGCTGAGCCATCTCTCTAGCCCCTGCTTCTGTCATGTTTAAGTACAATGTTATTCTGATCTATAAATCTGTTTAAGTGTTTGGGTTGCTGGGATCAATTGGGCAACAAAGAGCTTTGAAATACTTCGTGGGTGGTTTCTTTTTGTTTTCTTGACATTTAGAGGGCAACTATTTATTGTATTTCTTATATTTATTTATGTGTGTGGGTGGGTACACGCCATGGCATGCACGTGGAGGTCAGAGGACAGCTTTTGGGAGTTGGTTCTCTCCTTCCACCATGTGGGTCTTGGGACTGGAACTCAGGTCATCAGGCTTGGTGGCAGGCACCTTTACCTCCTAAGTCATCTCACTAGCCCTAGAAGAAAACTTTAAATAACATGGTCTAACATTGGCAAAATGTCAGTTACAGTATTTGAAATTTCTGAAACTTCTTGTAGAAGCCAAGGGATAGCTTTATTCTCCATGTCTCCTGAGACTAGTGAAGTGTACAACCATAGCCTGAGGCCATGTCCTAGTGAGCTTTGTCATTTTGACACAGCCTAGAGTCATCTGAGTGGACTACCTTTATTGAGGAATTGCCTAGATCAGATTGGTCTGTGGGCATGTCTGTGGGGAACTGTCTTATTGTTGATTTTGTAGGAGGACCCAGCAAGTGGACTGTACCATCCCCTGGGCAGGTGGTGCTACCCTGTATTAAGAAAGCTACTAGGTACAACCAGAGAGTGAACTAGCAACATCATTCTTCCATGGTTCCTCTTCAAGTTCCTGCTTGGGTTTTTTCCCAAACTTCCTTCACTGATGGACTGTGACCTGTATGCTGAGATAAACCCTTTCCTTCCTTAAGTTACTTTTGGTGTTTGTCACAGAAACAGAAAGGCAACTAGGACAGAACTTTGTTTTCAGTGTTGCATTTTCTGGAACGCACCACCTTCCATCTGTTGCCTCCTAGAGCTCATATCCCCCAGGCTCTAGCTTAAATGCTTTCCCTTCTTCACCGCTCCAGTTTCCCAGTTCTTTGTACACCCTTTCCTGGCATTTTTGCTATGTTGTATCATCAACATGTATTTCCATTTTGGCATTTTCTTGATAGACCCATAGCCTGCGATGCATCTCTCTATAAGATTACATTCTAATATAGATGGATACTCAAACTATATTGGCTAAATTGCAATATGAAAAATAAGATTTAAAATGGATTAAAACTGAGGGGCTGGAGAGACGGCTCAGCAGTTAAGAGCACTGGTTGCTCTTGCAGAGGACCCGGGTTCGATTCCCAGCACCCACATGGTGAAGAGCAACCATCCATAACTCCAGTTCCAGGGGATCCGATGCCCTCTTCTGACCTCCAAGAGCACTGCACACATGTGGTGCACTCAAATACATGCAGGCAGAACACTCATACACATAATAATAAAAATAAAGAACGGATTAAAAATTAGTAACAGTAATAAGGAATTAGGTTGGTAATCTATAAGTTATATAAAAATCATTGATTCCTACAGTGCGACTTGTATTAGGGTTTTCTAGAAGAGAATTATGAAGAGGGATTAGACTGGCTTACATGATTGGAGCTGGACAGCTGAACAGTGGCTGTCTGCACCCTGGAGAGGCTGAGCACATGGCAGCTGCTCAGTCTTCCAGTCTGGATGCCCCCTTCTGGTGCTGAAGCCCCTGTCTGGTGCTGAAGGCCTGGAGGCCTCCTGGAGAGCTGCTGGAATTTGGAAGGCTGCTGGAAAGTTCAAGAAGCAGGTCTCCAACATCAGTGGACAATGGCAGCAGCAGTGCCAGCAGGGCACACACCAGCGAGGAGCAGAGTCGGCAGGCGATTTTCCCTTGGACTTGCATATGCCTGGGTCACAGCTGAAAGGTGCCACCCACTCTGGGGGTGGGTCTTTCCTCTTCAGTCAATCCCTCCTGGAAAAGCCCTCACAGACCTGCCTAGAGGCTGTTTCAGTTGATTCCAGATCCAACCAAGTTGACAACTGTCACTCAAGTTCTCTTAGGGTCCCTTGCTCCTGGTGCTATTAGACAAAACATGTAAGACATCTTTATCTGAATTTTTCATAGTTTATATCCTGGGTAGGGGAAATAGAGTAGCTTACAAAGGTGAACACCCGGTGTCCCGTTCCACTCTGTGGCTCAGCGGCCTGCTGGTCCAGATCGCTTCCGTGCCCCACCCACAGTCTCCATTAGCTTTTGCCCTCGCCTCATAGGCCCAGGTCGGTAAATGCCCCCTCTTGCGTCCACTCGGTTGAGACACCGGGGCCATTTTTTCACACCGCTGCCCAGATCATGCCAATGCTCCTCCCTCCGTGGCTAACTCTCTGAAGTGTCCCCTGGGACACAATAATCAAGATGAACCATCACATAACT
This sequence comes from Nannospalax galili, assembly GCF_000622305.1. Taxonomy (NCBI): domain Eukaryota; kingdom Metazoa; phylum Chordata; class Mammalia; order Rodentia; family Spalacidae; genus Nannospalax; species Nannospalax galili. The sequence continues at coordinate 795,648 of NW_008348199.1, read as the reverse complement.
GTCACTAGCTATATGAGAATTATCACCTTGAATGCCAGTAGTCTACTGCCAGCCACTGGCCACTACCTCCAGCCTCCCCTTAGTTTTCGAACTAATTCCTAGTATCTGCTCAACTCTCCGAGGGCTTTCTACCTTTTTGCCTACTTGCTTTTATACCATACATAATCTAAATATTACCACTCATTAGGCTAAACTAAATGTAAGACACGCACTGGATTGACATAGATTGTTTCATCAAATCCAGCCTACCCAGATTATCTCAACAACCCCAGCCAAGTAGATAGAGTTCTACTACTATCCAATTTTATGGATGAAAAAATGCTTAAAGGGATGAGGCAAACTGGGTGTGGTGGCTCACATCGTCTATCTCAGCACTTGGAAGGTGAAACAGGCAAATCTCTAAGTTTGAGACCAGCCAAGGCTATATCGTGAGATTATGTCAGGAGAGGGGGGGGGGGAGGGGAGGGAGGGGGTTTTTTTGAGAGAGAGAGAGAGAGAGAGAGAGAGAGAGAGAGAGAGGAGAGAATATGGTTTTGTGAAATTGGGTGGATTAAGAAACACCTGGAAAGTTAGTACAGCATATCTCTGGGTGTGTATGTAAGGGCTTTTCCACAGGAGCTCTGACCTAAAAAATGGTTTGATTCATTGACATGCTCTCTAAATAGACCAGGCTGGCCTTGAACTCACAGAGATTCACCTGCCTCTGCCTCCTGAGTGCTGGGATTAAAGGCGTGGGCCACGATATTTTATTCTTGTCTTGATTATTCAATCTCCTGGCTCTTTTCTTCTGTAATGGGATCAAGGCACAAATTTATGTCACAAGTTGCACCTGAGGCTGAATTCAGGTATAACATATCAATGTGGTGGCATGTTCATCTGGTTTATCTAAGGTAAATAGACATATCACATTAAAAGATGCCATTGAACTCAAGTGAAATATTAACTTTCTTTCTTCAGTTCAGTCAAGGCTGAAATTCCCTAATCAATTCTAGATAGTCAATATCAAGTACCGTTTGGCCAATTTAATTTTCTTTTGTTTCTCTTACCTATATTTCTATTTTGTTTGCAATATTATTTTGTTTTGGTCTTTTTGAGACCGGGTCTCCCTGTAGCCCCAGCTGTCCTGGAACTCACTACATAGATCAGGCTGGCCTTGAACTCACAGAGATCCACCTGCCTCTGCCTCCCGAGTGCTGGGATTAAAGGCATGCGCCACCACGCCCGGCCAATATTAATTATTTTTAAGGTCATATTCTTTACTTCCTTTTCCTGCCTCTCTTTCCTGCACTCTTTGGATGGCCATAGTTCTTCCGAGTGTATGCCATTTCATTTATCCTTTCTGAAAATATACTTAAAATAGTCTTCATTTATTAAGTTACTGATTCATTACCATACAGTAAATCTTTTTTTAGGTGCTAGGCTGAAGATGCAATGCTAGAAATAGACAGTGGTCTACTTTGTGAAGCTTACTTTCTAGTCGAAAACATAAATAAGTAAGAATAAACAAAATTGGTTGTAAACTCTGTAATGCAGAATGTGTTGGGTACACATAGAAAGATTCCTGGGGACTAGGAGATTGGGTGGAGTATTCTAGTTTTAAGCAGATTGACGGGGAAGCTCAGTAAGTCATTTGAGCTAGGTCTGTTGGCAGCATCTGGAATCCCAACTGTTCCGCTGGTGGAGGTGGGTTGCTTGCATACAGTGCTTTGAGACTAGCTTGGGGAACAGAGGAGCTAGATTTTCTTCAAAGAAAGTGAAGACAGGGGTAGGGATATAGCTTAGTGGCAAAGCACTTGTCTAGATGTGCAAGGTCCTAGGTTCAAACCCATATTTATTCTCTTTCTCTCTCCCCCCTCCCTCTCTTCCTCCCTCCCACCCTCCCTTTCCTCCCCTCCCCTCCCTCTCTCCAGTCTCCCTGTAGCCACAGTTGATCTGGGACTTGCTCTGTAGACCAGACTGGCCTCAATCTCACAGAGGTCCTCCTGCTTCCACCTCCCAAGCGCTGGGTGTGTGCCACCATGCTGACATTTACTTCTTTTTCTCTCTAGTCTATGAGTTCCTTCAGGGTTGGAACATGTCTTATGTGCAGTTCCTGACACAGGACTTGAAAACAGTTCTTGTTTATATAGCACAATTTAGTAAAGAGTGGAGGCAAGAAAGCACACGGGCCACCAGCACCAGCGGATTCCCGTCAAATATATTAATTTCCTTTAGAGAAATACATTTCTTGCCCTACTGTTGGCAAAACTTACCTTTTACTTTGTGTGATCTCATTGCATTTCTTTGAGACGGGGTTTCACTATGTAACCATGGCAGGACTGGATCTCAGTGTAATCAGGCTGGCCTTTAATGCACAGAGATCTGCCTGCCTCTGCCTCTTGAGTGGTTTTTGTTTTTTGTTTACTGTATGTATTGATGAGGGTGTGGGAATGGAGGTCAGAGGACAACTTGCAGGTGTCCACTCTCTCCTTTCATCATGTGTCCCTAAATCATTTGGCTTGGTAAGCAAGTGGCTTTATCTGCTGAGCCATCTCTAATTGTTTTAAATCCTTGATGAGTTATTCTGGGTACCTGGCAAGTGATCAGGCTATCAGGAAATGATCAGTAAACACAGTGAACCCAGCTTCCAGGGTCCCAGCTTTGCCAGCTGGTGACAGACTGCTGCACCTGAGGCAGGAACACAGATCAAAGGTGAGGATCCAAGTCTTCCACCTTTTCAGGGGGAGCTTCTGCCTTGGCCCTCCCCTCCAGGCTCCAGCTAGTATCTTCTCCTAGGGAGGTTTCCTCTGACATCTGCCAGGCCCTCTCCTATGGGAACACTTCTGCCAAGCATCCTCTCTCCTGTTGTGATGATTAATATTGACAGCATCTAAAATTACCTGAGACATGCCTCTGGCCATGTCTGGAATTATGTAGAATAGGTTAACTGAGGTGGGAGGACCCTGCCCTAAATGTGGGATGTGTAAAAGAGAAAGCCAGTGGAGCACAAGTGTTTACAGCAGTCTGCTTTTGGCTTGGGGATGCAATAGGCCCAGCCGTCTCAGACTCCTGTGTTGTGACTTCCCCATTGTGATGGACTGTACCCTTAGACTAAGCCCCAAAGCCTCTTCTTCAAGGTGTTTTTGTTAGGCATTTTGTTGCTGCAACAAGACAAGAAACTAAGACACCTCCTCATAGGACACTTCTGCCCTTCCCCTCTGGAGAGTCTCCTTCCCAGGTCCTTTCCCAAGGGGACACTTCCCGTGTGTGTGTGTGTGTGTGTGTGTGTGTATCTGTCTGTCTGTCCAGGTCCTCTTCCATGGGCCCTCGGTATCCAGCATCCTTTCCCCATGTGGAACTGCCATCCCAGGTCTCCTCCCATGGAATACTTCTGCCTAGCATTCCTTCCTCCATCCCCTGGATGGAGACGCCTCTGACCAGTATCCCCTCTCTTTCCCCCAAAAGGAGCCTCGTTCCCAGACCCCCTCAGCATACAGCACTCTTTCTCCTGGTGGGAAGCCTCCATGCCCCTCTATTAGGGACCTTTTTTGCCTGGTAACCCTTCCTCCAGGGTGCGGGCTCTGCCCAAGGGACCCTCCCTCCATGGGGGCCTTCTGCTCAGGAATCCCCCTCCATGGAGGCCCTCTGCTCAGGGACCCTCCCTCCATGGAGGCCTTCCTCAGGAAGACCGTCTAGAAGGGAACCCTGGCGCCCCCTGTGGGTCCTTCGGCGCAGTATTACGCGCCCCGACTCCCGACGCCCGCAGAGGCCCCGCAGGCCCCCTCCTCACGCAAGCGCAAGACTTCCGCCGGCGCCCCCTTCCCTCAGGCGGGACTTCCGCCCACGCCCCCTCCCCCGCCGCGCGTCGTCCTCGGCTGGAGGCGACTCGGCGCAGCTCGCTCTCTCCGGGGGCGGCGCAGGGTTGGGGTCACGCGGGAAGGGGCGGCGGCCGGGCGGTGCGCACTGCGTCTGTAGGCCTGCGGTCGGGCCACGTCTCCGGTCCTCTCTCCCTTATCCGCCTCGTCAGGCTCGGCCGAGCGCAAGCGGTAAGATGGCGGCGCCCAGGCCGCTGTCCGCCCGGCTGTCGGGCGTCATGGTGCCGGCGCCCATCCAGGACCTGGAGGCCCTGCGTGCTCTCACGGCGCTTTTCAAGGAGCAGCGGAACCGGTAACCGCGCGGGGCGGGGAGCGGGCGGAGCCGCGCCGGTGGACAGGCCTGCGCTGGGGAGGCCCGGGGCCGCGGGCTCTGCTGGGGGTGGGGCCCTGCGCCGGTGGCCGGGAAGCCCCGTGCCTAGGCCGCGCTCTGCCTTAGGGGGGCAGTTCAGGCCTGCCTCTGCCATTGGGGCACGGGAGCCTGGCCGGTTTGGATCGGCTTAAGCATCAGGTCCAAGCCTTCGACTTCTGGCCTTAAAAATGGGGAATATGGTGCATAATTACCATGCTGAAATGAAGAGAAACGTACGGTTTCTGGTCTTTAAAAATTTTTTTATTTACTTTTTTTTTTTTTTTAATGTGTATGAGTCCTCTGCCTACATGCATGTAAATGCACCCATGTCATGCAGTGCCCACAGAGGTCAGAAGAGGCTATTGGAACTGGAGTTACAGACGGTCGTTAGCCGCCATGTGGATGCTGGGAATGGAACCCAGGTCATCTGCAAGAACAGTCAGTGTTCTTAACCGCTGAGCCATCTCTCCAGGCCCGGATTTCTGGCCTTAAAAATGGGGAAAATGGTACATAATCACTAACATGCTGAAATGAAGAGAAACATAGGGAAACATGTACATAAGTAGGTACCGTTTGGATTTTAATGTATTGTCTGGACCTCAGTTTCTTCTGCTCCTTGGAAATGATGTTGGATAGCATCTCCCTGGAGGAGGGGTGTGTGTGTGTGTGTGTGTGTGTGTGAATTTAATGAGGTAATACGTGTTACCTCCATAGGACCTGCTTGGCACCTAGTACTAAACAAGTATTGGCTAGCCTGGTCTCTTACCAGGTATTGTGCTGAGTTGCCCTTGTTCGCTCCTGTAGGGGGATAACATGCAATCCTGAGTGTACAAAAGAGCAGGACATGTAGTAGAAAGGACTTCTTAGGCTTGTGTAGGTTCAGTGGTCACTCGGAAGTGCTCCTTTCTTTAAACTAGGTACCTGATCCAAGCACTTCTCCCTCTCTAGTCACAAGAGTGGAGAAGCAGAAAGGGTGTTGGGTAGTTTCTTGGATTTCTGGATAGAATGTTAATTGATGTGGTACTGTTGGGAAATAATGTTGATTGATTTGGGCCTGTCTGTACATCCAGGACCCTCACCTTAGTCATCAACCATTTATTTCCTAACAAATCTTTTAGTAAACATTATTTTTATTTCATGTATATGAGTCTAATGCCTGCATGTATGTAAGTGCACCCATGTCATGCAGTGCCCACAGAGGCCAGAAAATGGTGTCGGATCTCTTGGAACTGGAGTAGGGATGGTTGTTAGCCCGCCATGTGGGTGCTGGAAACCGAACGTGGGTTCTCTGTGAGAGCAGCCGGTGCTCCTAACGACTGAGCATCTCCTCAGCCCCCTCATCAGCCATTTCTTGAGTACCTACTATGGGGTGGAAGATACAAAAATGAACATGTGACGTACTCCTCTGTATCAAGCATACTAGGGATTTTCTGTGTAAATATGTTCTAATAGAAGTCTACATGGGAAGAGGTGCAGCTTGGAGAACTGGTCTATCTGTAGGTTGGTGAGCCAGGAAAGGCTAAGTTCATTGGCAATACAAAGGTTGTGTAGGAAGAGCAGTATCTGTGAAGGGGCTGTATATTGATTTTGCAGACCTGCAGAGAGGATTAAACAAAACAACACAGATATGTCTGGCCAGGAGAGGCATTCAAACTTCAGTTGTCTTTACATAACTCAGCGTAAAAATTTGAGGCCATGAGCTCTTCTTTTTTTGGGAGGCGGGGCCAACGGGGACGAGGAGATGGGGTTGCCTGGTAGCCTTAGCTGGCCTGAAATCACTGTGTAGACCAGGTTGACCTCTGTCTCACAGAGATCCACCTGCTTCTGCCTGCTAGGTGCTGGATATTTGTGTGCCATCACACCCAGCCTGAGGCGCCATGCCCCACCTGAGCTTTCGACTTAGTCTACTGTGAAAGGATTATGAGAAACCATGATGCATTAGGAAGATCTTTCTGGTTGCCATTGTTGGGGATAAAAGAAAGACTAGAGAAGCTAGAGGCAGGGGATGGATGCTCAGAAGCTGTTGCAGAAATTCCAGTGAATACGTGCCTGAATTAGGTCATTGTGGGGATGGATAGGCTAACCATTAAAGAATTTGTAAGATTGAATAGACAGGACCAACTGAATTATCAGGGTGGGGTGCAGATGAGAATTCGTCCCAGGGTGTTCTGGAAACTCAGTTTCAGGCATTTCGGAGATCAGGAAAGGTGATTTGATGCTGGACTGGAGAGACACAGTTGTGTGGTGATGCAGAGAGTTCTTGATTCTTGTTTACACGGGTAGGCTTCTGATTCTGTTCTGTCACTTTGTTTTAATTAATGTGTACATGGGTATGTGAGTGTGTTCAGGTGCTGGCAGCATCCAAGAGGGCATTGGATCTCCTAGAGCTAGAGTTAAAGGGGTTTGTGAGCCATCTGATGTGGGTGCTGGCAGTGAACAAATGCTCCTCTACAAGAGCAGCAAGTGCTTTTGACCATCTTTTTGTATGTTTTTGGGCAAATCTTTAGGGGTCTTGTCTTTTGGCCCAGACTCCAGGTGTTCTGAGAGGATCCTTCCAGTCCTGACACTGTCAGGAATCCTTGGGAGATGTTTGTTCTTGGGAGTGAGGATGGCATCTCCTCTCTGGTTGGGCCTGGCACTGTGTCTAGCATGATCAGAAAAGCAAGTGGACCTGGGAGAGGATGGGTGAAGGTACCAGGTGCTGAATGAAGCACAAAGCAAAGCAAAATGAGCCTTCAGAGTAGCAAATAGGAAACAGGGACAGTGAGAAAATAACTGGGTGGCAAGTGACTGAGAACCCAGTTGTGTTTAATCTCTTGCTGCTATCAACAATTGAAGATGTTTCAAGAAGATAACATATTCTAATATTGACATTTCTAGAGAAAGGAATCCCTAGATCTCATTACAAATGAGAAGAAATTCTTAGGCACACTGTAAGCATTTTAATTTTATTTATTTGTGTTTTTAATGTGTATGGGTATGGGTCTCTCTTCCCTCGTGGGTCGTTGACCACTGATCCGTGAGAACAAAGGGAGCAGAAACGACAAACAGGGTCAGGGTCAGGATGGCCATGAGTACGATGGAAAGAACTTCCAGGAGTCAGTTTCAGTGAAACAGCTGTTTATTTAGGGGAGTTGGAGGGAATATGTAGGGTAAGGATGGCAGTCAAAGCTTTACCTGATAGGTGTTCATAGTACGCTTTATTTACATGTGGCAGGAGGACCTATCATGTAGAAGGGGGAGGGGGGATTGATTGGTTGTAGTGCAATGCCTAATTATCACACAGGAAACCAGGGGCAGCATTTGCAGGGAACTGTGTCAAAGGTTGTGTTCCAAATAAGGTCAGGCATCTGTGTTTGGAGACACTTTCCAAATAAGGTCAGGCAGAGAGTAGGAAGCCCCTGCTGAGAAAGGGAGTCCTCCATTTTGAGCCGAGCTTGGAGAGCTGTCCGGACATGGTGGACTATGACCTTAACGGCAGGGTCCCCCAACATCTCCCCCTGTTTTTTTTATAATGGAGAGGTGTCATCACAAGCTTTAAGAGCCAATTCATCTATATTGGGAGAATCCAAGGTCTGATAATGGATCATGACCTGATTGGCAGTAATTTTACCAATGGTGGTAATTTGTCCTCGAAGAAATTGTGTAAGGCAGGGAGCAAGCATCAAAATAACACATAGCATAATCAGGGGTTATCAAACCAACTTAATTGTTCAGTGGGCTGAAATATTGAAAGCAGGTCATTACGAAGTTTTTTGAGAGTATTAACGTTAGTCTCGACCAACATTTGACTCATTTACAAAAAAGCAGCATTCTATACAAGTCCCCCCATGTTCAGCAGTTATTAGGTCTAGTGCTCTTCTGTTTTGGAGCATGACCCCGGCAAGAGAGTTCATCTGTTGTTGGAGAGACTTCAAGGCTGTCAGTCGTGGATGCCATTGCCTTGTGAGCTTGTCTCAAAAGTCTCCTGCTAGGTGATGGGTCTGTACAATGGTGGCAGTCGCAGTGCCTCCAGCACCCAGGGAGAGGGCGAGTCCAAGTCCCACTAGCAGAGGGATGAAGACTTCTCTCTGTGGGCGGGTGTGAAGGAGGAGGGCAGCTTCTTCCTCCTCTAATAGGTACACCTGGGAGGTAATCATTATAGGTACGCAGAAGGTGGACAAGGAGGAGTTAATACAGGGCTGAGGGTTTCCTTTGCACCACAGAAAAGGAGGAGGGGCGACCATGCTGGCCTGGAAAGAGTAACGTTGGTGAGGCATTTGTAAGGAGTAGGCTTATTTCTACTGGAAATGCAAATTGGAGAGTTGGACAGCTGGTTGAATAAGGGAATATCTAACAGGTGAGAGTTGGTGAAGTTTTTTGTTGTCTTGGGGTAAAGAAGGATGGTATTAACCGGTACTGCTGTCAGCAAGGGTCTGCTGGATGCACAAAAGAAACAGGCGTTAGGGTGGGTGGTAAAGGGAAGGAAGTCAGCAACGCATTGAATATATTGGCTCCAAGATGTTGTTGATCTTATTTGTTCTGCTGTTTGTTTTTCCTGTAGAATAATGTTATGATGAGTTAGCATGGGCTTATCTCTGGGTACAGGCTGTCGAGAGATATAAAAATCAGTGGTAGGGTAGCTAGAGAATGTGGCTGGGTAGAACTTGCCTGTTATCCCAACATGCCAGTGATCGTGCCAAAGATCTGCAGCATATATCATGGAATAGTCATGATGTCCATAGAGATACTTATTATCTATCAGGTAGATGGGTCTTTTTTGTCCTGTTATGCCCTGACATCCCCCAGTCAATCCCTGTTCCAACCTGTAGGGATTGAAGTCACGGCAGGCCCCATAGGTATTGACATACTTGAGCCATGATGAATCTGTTTGTTGGGAAGGAAAGAAAACATATTCGTCCTTTTTGTATCCGCTAGCATTTGGGTATATTATAATTTCTGTGGGCTCTTGACATGCCACTAGTGGGCAATCTTTTGTTCCGATTATTTGATTTCTCCCTTGATATGTTTCCCTGACATAAAATCTCCAAAGCATAGTATTAGGGAGGGTAGGGCTGGCCAAAGTGTTGGTGCTAAGTAAGGTAAAAATAGCCATGAGAATGACAGAAAAAGAAGCTGGGGGGGCGGGGTTTGCAGCTGCGGCGGGCGGTATTCACCAGATCATGGATCTCTTTCCATGTGATCTGGTTGTATGGTCTTGGGTGTCGTCTCCTCCTCTTTTGTTGTCTCCGACAGAGTCATGTGAGCCATCTTTTTTGTGGGTGGGGAGGTGTTGGACATTTCTGGCTGGAACCCAAATGGGCTTTGGTTGATCCTGTGGAAAGACACATGCAAATCATCTCCTTGTGGTCAACAGTAGATCTGATCCTTTCCAGATTCCATCGAGGGGGTCTCTCCATTTAACCATGATAGGTGGTATGGGGTGTGTCTGGGTCCAATGGGGGGTCATCAGAGTCTTGGTATACCTTGAGTACATTAAGGGTAAACAAGGCCAATGCTAATTGAATATTCGGGGAATACATTGTTTGGGCCTGCCTTGTAGTTGGTCTTTTAAGGTTTTATGTGACCTTTCCACAATGGCTTGTCCTTGTGGGTTATGTGGGTTATATTGCCAGTGTGATGGGTGATCCTCCAGGCCTCACAAAAGTTTTTAAATGGAGAGCTGGTAAATGCTGGGCCATTGTCTGTCTTTAGTTGTGAGGGGGGAGGCCCCTGATAGCAAAAGATGAGAGCATGTGATTTATTAAGTTTTTTGAATTTTCGCCAGTCTGGGCAGTAGCCCAAAGGAAATAGGAGTATGTGTCTACAGTTACGAATATGTACTTTTGTCTACCAAATTGGGGGCCATGGGTTGCATCAATTTGCCCCAGGGCGTTAGATTTTAGCTCCCAAGGGTTGGTGCCCACATGTTGTATATAGTGGGGCCATGTATCATTGATGTACAGGAAGAACAGGTTTTAACAATGTGTTTAAGTTGTTTGATAGGAATGTGGGGGAATCTGAGACGGAGCCCTTGCAAGTTAACGTGGGTGGCGTGGTGGAGGTGCTGGGTGGCTGTCACGCTGGCGGGGAATGTCCCAATGGTGGCTACCTCATCTGCTATGGCATTTCCTTCAGTAAGAGGACCTGGGAGAGGTGAGTGGGACCTGATATGTTGGACAAATAACAGAGCCACCCGTTTTTGTAGTAGTGTAGAAATCTTAATTAGCAGGGGTGAGAGGGTGTTGCCATCTATTTTGATAAAGGAGCAACCTAGCCACGGCAATAAATTAACAGTGTAAATGCTGTCAGAATAAAGGTTGAAGGTTCATCAATCTTATCAAGGGCCATATAGATGGCAAAGAGCTCTTTAAATTGTGGGGATTTATCAGGCAGAGGCTGAAAATGTATCATGGGGGGGGTCATCAGGGGACTCATATATGACCAATGCCGCCCCCTTTTTTCCCCCATCTGTAAAGGCTGCTGTATTTTTTAATGGGTCTTTGGCAGAAGAGCTGAGGTGGAAGCCAGCGAAGCATTGGAATAATTGACAGCCATTTATCTTTGGGATAGTGATTATCAGTCTGTCCCGGGACGCCTATTAAGCTAATTGAAAAAGAAGAATGATATTTTAGGAGCTATTGTACGTCCGATAACGGGAAGGGGATAATGAGGGTATCAGGTTCTTTTCCTATAATCTGGAGGGTCCTATCCCTTCCTTGACGAATCATGGATGCAAGGGCGTCTATTTCTGTAAGAAGGTCGGGGGGCACCCCCTATAGGCGTGTGAAGCCATTCTAGTACTCCCTGTGGCTGAAAAATTGCTCCCACCATGGTGGGGGAGGAGTTAAAAATTAAGAGCTGAACTGGCACCTCGGGGTCATATCTGGCCAGCATTGCCTTTTGGAAGTGGTTATTAATAATTTGGAGAGCACTTTTTGCATCTGGGTTCAGATATCATCTGGAGGATGGATTTCTGTCTCCCTTTAGGAGGTCAAAGAGTGGCTGTAATTGGCTTGTGGGCATGGGAAGCCAGAGCCTCAGCCAATTGATACTGCCTAAAAAGCTCTGAAGAGAATTAAGGGTAAGGGGATGAGGGGTATACAGGATAAGTTTAAGGGGCCTAACAGTAGTAGGTGTTATTTCAGTCCCCAGGAAGGTAATGGGGGGAATCAATTCTACCTTATTTGTGGCTATCATAAAACCTCTTGTCTCTAGGGTGTTTATTATAGAATCTCTCAGGTCCTCCAAAGAGGAATCCTTGTCTTGCCAGACCAAGAGGTCATCCATGTAATGGTAAACATGTAGACCTTCTTCAGAAGGGGTGCCAGTGCATTTGCAACGGCCTCCTGGCAGATTATAGGGCTATTTGCTATGCCCTGTGGCAGAACTTGCCACTCATATCGATTGGCTGGCCCAGAATTATTAATCTTTGGAACTGAGAAGGCGGAATGTTGGCAATCATTATTATGTAAATGAATGGAGAAGCAATCTTTTATATCTAGGATTAACAGGGGTATATTAATGGGAATGGTGGAGATCATGGGCAGGCCTCTTTGGGGTGATCCCTACATTTTCATGGTTTTGTTTATGGCTCTGAGGTCTTGTAGCAGTCGCCATGCCCCTGTCTTTTTCTTTATGACAAAAACTGGGGTGTTCCAGGGGCTCCTACAGGGCCTAATATGACCCAGCTGTAACTGTTCCTTTACAGGTTGTTGTAAAATGAGTAATTTCTCCCTGGGTAATGACCACTGTTCCACCCAGACTGGTTCTTTGGTGATCCAGTCAAGGCAGGGAGTCTGGTAATCAACAGTGGCCATTAGAATTGTTTTTTTTTTTTTGTTTTGTTCTAGGAACCTCATATAATCATCTATTTGAAGGCACTCTCCTTCGGATCCACTGGCAAAAACTATATTGAGGTCTTCCAGGAAATCTCGTCCTACGAGATTTGTGGCTATATCTGCAATCAGAGGTCTTATTGTACCACCTCTCCATCAGGGTCCTCCCATTTATAGAAATCTTTGGTGCTGAATGCTCAGGAGGGGCCTCCTACTCCCATCAGCTGAGGTCCCGGTATTAATTCCCAGTGTGGGGGAACCTCGGAGTGTCTTAAGATGGTTTTATCAGCCCCGGTGTCAAGGAGGCATTTGAAAGGTTTATTGTCTATTTTTATGGTTAATTTGGATGGGTGTTTTCTGTAATGCTGGTTACGCACAATGTTTGTGGCTTCCCTCTTGTTAGCGGGGCTGAGAGTTGGCCCAAGAGGAGTTTAAAGGTGGCAAAGATTTGCCATATTTGTCATATTTAGATTTACAATCTTTTTTTCCAGTGAAAACCCTTTTTGCAATGAGGACCAATGGATTTAGGGGGTTGAAAGGCAGTTAAATCATATTTTGGGCAATTTCCTTTTCAGTGCCCAGTCTCCTCACATTTAAAACACCTTGAGTTGGATCGGGTTGTAGCTACAAAGGCCTGGGCGAGAGAGGAGGTCTGGTATGAGGTGGTCCCAATGTCATGGGTGGCCACGATCCATTTCTCATAATGTTTATTTTTTAGTCCCTGGCATGCTTGTTTGTGTTCAGGGCTCATACCTTCCCAGATGAGGTTGTTTAGAAGCATTGCTTTGGCTGTGGGGTCTGTTATTTTTTTGTCTAAACTGGCTTGTACTCTTAGTATAAAATCTGGGAGGGTTGCAGTTGGTTTTTGTTTTAGAAAGCTCAGTGAAGAGGCCTCTCCGGCCCTGTGGACAAGGCGGTTAGGCGGTCCCAGGCCTAGAGTGCACATAAGCGGACCTGTTCAAAACAGCTGGCAGGGATCACGGCCTGTTGGATTCCTGTGGAGAAATTACCCTGACCAAACAGTTGGTCATAATTCCAATCTATGAATCCAGCGGGTGGATCTCATCCTTGTTGTGGTCCTAGTTGTTGATTATGTATGTCATTTTTTCTAGCCTGTATTAACCATTCATCTCTAAACAAAGCTTCCCATTGTGCAAATAACGGACTTGGGAGAGTGAATCGGTAGATATCTCTCCAGTGGTGGGGGGTTAGGAGGTTGGTATTGGAAGTTTGTAATACAGATTTGGTCCATGGCATGGATCCTGTCCTCATGGACGGCTTGGTGCTGTTCTTTTAAATCTGTTGCTGGGAGGGGATACCAAGCCAGTGGATGTTGTCTTGTTACATGTAGGTTAATGGGGAAGGTCCCTATGGGTGGGATTTTTGGGTCCCGAAGCCATTGTGGTTGAGGATATTGGGAACAATAGCTCCCATTATCCCTGAGATTACAGAGCTGTTCAATGGCTGTGGGGGGTGGTGCCATAGATGGTGGCGCTGAGAGTGAAGGAGGAGAGGGAGGAGAATTTATCTGGGAATTTTTGGTGTTTTTTGAAACCTGGGTCTTAACATTCAGTCTTTGTCTTCCTCAGCCCATGAAGACTCATAGGGGGGAAGAGGGAGGTAAAAGGGGGAAGGGTTTCTTTGGTCTGTGAGTAGTTGTTGTCTGACTAGATCAGTTGCCTTTTCTAGGGTGACTAAATGTGCTACTGGGCAATCTTCAGGGTCTTCTTCATTTGCGGGCCCCCCCCCCCCCATTTTCCTGTATTTGTTTGTCTAGTGGGTCCTCCTCAGGCTTGGGTATCTTTCCTAAACATTGTCGGACGGCAGCTATGATGGGAAGGAAGGAAAGGGGCAAATGGTACCCTTCCTGGATTTCTTTTTTATGAGCCAGGTAGGCAACATGGGTCCAGACATCTGAGTCGGAGATATCTGCTGACAGGACCCAGGGTGCGAATTGAAGTACCTCATTCCAAAATTCTAAGCCTTCCTTTTGGGAAATCTGAAATCCTCTTGACTTAAGTAGGGCTCTAAGGGAGTGAATTTGGAGAGCCCTCTGACGTGATGTTGAATTTCCCATTATAGGAAAGAAAGGAAGTGTTGTCAGTGGTGTTCAGTGTTCCCGAGGCAGCTTGCTACCAGGGGATTGAAACGTTCCAATGAACACAGCCTGCCCGTGGATTTAAGAGACTGGCGACTGTCCTAGAGACTTTTAACTGCTTGCTGCATTACCAGATTTTTTATGAGAGATGTAAAGGTTATTGCCTACACCCAGTCGGGCTGTCAGGGTCTGGAAAGAGGGCAGGGGGCCTTTGGCCAGTGTTGGGGAGTTGCCCCGACCGAGAGGCTTCAGTTGCCCACAAACTGTATCCAGTCCCTCTTGAAGGCGCAAACCAAAAGTAAAACAAAGAGAAGAAAAGAGGCGACTGGTCTTCAGTTGGGACAGTTAGGCAAAAATGCCGCTACCCTTGTGGAGGGGGGTACTCACAAACTGTGCATTCCAGGACCCCCACGTTGGGCGCCAGCTGTGGGTCTCTCTTCCCTTGTGGGTTGTTGGCCACCGATCCACGAGAACAAAGGGAGCAGAAGCGACGAACAGGGTCAGGATGGCCATGAGTACGATGGAAAGAACTTCCAGGAGTCAGTTTCAGTGAAACAGCTGTTTATTTAGGGGAGTTGGAGGGAATATGTAGGGTAAGGATGGCAGTCAAAGCTTTACCTGATAGGTGTTCATAGTACGCTTTATTTACATGTGGCAGGAGGACCTATCATGTAGAAGGGGGAGGGGGGATTGATTGGTTGTAGTGCAATGCCTAATTATCACACAGGAAACCAGGGGCAGCATTTGCAGGGAACTGTGTCAAAGGTTGTGTTCCAAATAAGGTCAGGCATCTGTGTTTGGAGACACTTTCCAAATAAGGTCAGGCAGAGAGTAGGAAGCCCCTGCTGAGAAAGGGAGTCCTCCATTTTGAGCCGAGCTTGGAGAGCTGTCCGGACATGGTGGACTATGACCTTAACGGTGGGGTCCCCCAACATATGGGTGTTTTGCTTGCATATAAGTGCACCATATGCATGCAGTGCCCATGCAGGACAGAAGAGGGCGTTGGATCCCCTGGAACTGGAGTTATGGTCGGTTGTTAGCCGCCATCAGAGTGTTGGGAACTGAACCCTGTTACTTTGCAAGAGCAACAGCTAATGCTCTAAATTGGCAAGTCACCTCTCCAGCCCCTATAAGCATTCAAAGTGTACCCACAAATCATAAAATGTCATTATTAAGCTGTTTTATAGCTATTTTTTTCTGTAAAGATTAATTCTGTTCTTACCTAGTTTACATTTATTTTATAACTTGTATAAGTTAACTTATAGATACTTATATATCATATTTGTTTAGCAATTGATTTTTTTTTCTGTTGTTAATAAATTCAGTTCCTTCACTGCATTATTCACATTTTTAATGTGCGATGGCCACTTGTGATGCTGGCTGCCTTATTGGAAAGTAGGGACTGTTTTTAACATCAGAAAGATGTTTTGCATTAGTGTTGTTCTGTATTTTATCTCTTCTGTAGGGAATACTATGTTTTGGGTCCTGAGTGTTTGTGGAATAATGTGACCTTTGATAATATTTTCTACAAATGCTTCTCATACTTAACATGGATGCTGTGTTGCTCCACCATCTGATAGCTTAGTAAAGCAAAAGGGAGCTCTATCCCATTTACTGCATCTTCAGCATCTAACAATACAGGATCTCATATGAGATAATTAGCACATTCTTGTGAATTGCTGCTATTTGTGTAGCTTATTATTCGTTGTACTTTTTAAAAAATGCAGTCCATAATTTTTTCCCCTGTATATTAGTTTGGCTCTTGAATTTGTATTTTGTTAAATTTTTCCTTTCTCAGAGTGTGCTTCCTGTTAATGGTGCTCCATCCACGTTTTCAGACACCTCTGTTAGTCAGGGCTCACACCCAGGATTAGCTATCACAAGCTCTGTTTTCTAAAAGCATTTTTCACAGCACCTCACATAAGGGTATCTGCCAAGCCCTGGGCTGCAGCTATAGTTCACACAGTAAAATGAATTATATTTAGCTTACTTCCAGTTACTAACAGAAATAGCAGCTGTGCTGTGATACTAAATTTAACTGCCTCAAGCCTTCTGCATCACTTCGCACATAAATACATGTAGGTTTCCCTTATAATTTAATTACCATATCAGTTCCCGTTATGTTATGGTTTGAGTAGAAAATGAACCCCAGTGGTTCATATATTGAAGAGTTGGTTGCCAGCTGATGAACTTTGGAAATGTGATTGGATCCTGTGGGCACTGATCTAATCAATGGATTATTCCCTTGATGGATTCATCATATAATCAAGTTACTGGAAGGCGGTGAAAATAGGTTGGGCCTATTAGGAGGATGAAGGCTGCTGAGGATGTGTCCCTGGATAACTTGCCCTGGCCCCCTTCCTGTGTTCCCTTTTCTTTGCTTCCTGTTTGCCATGAGGTGAATAGCTCTTCTCTGCCGCAGACTTTTCTGCCACAGACTAAGCACATAGGGCCAAGTACCCATGGGCTGACTGTACCTTCTGAAACTGAGACTAAACAAATCCTATCTCTTAAAGGTTGTTTCTGTTAGATATTTGGTAACAGTGACATAGAATAATGTACATTGAAAGTCTTTTCTGATCTCTAGGCCCGTGTTCTAAATTCCTTTGACACATTGTTCTTGCCTCTTTCTAAGAACATCACAGCATTATAACACATAACTCCCTGCCAGTCCCCCTTACATAAGTGCAGTCAGCGTGCACCAGCACTCCTGACACCGAGGCAAGATTCTTACTTAGCTCTGTTTTCTTAGTACTTAATTCACATCCAGCACATAATAAGCATTTGATAGTATTTTTATGATTTTCTTTAATTTTTTTTTGAGACTTTGGACATACAATAAAAGCAGAGAAGAGAGACTAGTCAAGAAGGTCCAGGAAGTGACAGTTACAACAGATGACTATGGTTTCAAGGGTAGAAAGTGACTTGTGAGTCTGAACTGCTTGTTTAAGTATGTTGACTAATCTTCATGAAGAAAGCAAGTAGATTAAGAACTTCAGAGGTCAGCATACCACAGAAGTAAAAAATAAACCCGCCTATCTGTGTACACCCATACATATGGGCTTTCCCAGACCTTATTGAGCCTGTGGCCTGCAAGTCTTTGAATGCCCCAAAAGAACAAAACAACCCCCGTAACAAACCCACAGGACGCATCAGCTTAGCTAAGGATGCCATATGACATTTGAGTCAACCATGATTCAGTTCACTTGTGTTGAGAATGTTAAGTTCTGCTATAAAAAGAACTGTGTAGTGTGTGATGGCAGTTTCCTTTATTTTTACCTACACTAGGAGCTGGAATACCACATGGAGCTATTTGGTGAGGTGTTCTAACTCAGCTTCAAAATACATACGTTCACATGCCTCTCATATTCATTTGTCTTTTCTTGTTTTTGTTTTTGAGACGGCCTCTCTGTAGCCCCCGCTGACCTGGAACTTGTTGTGTACACCAGGCTGGCCTTGATCGCACAGAGATCTGCCTGCCTCTACCTCCTGTCTGCTGGAATTAAAGCTGTGCGCCAAGGCTGGCGAGATGGCTCGGTGGTTAAGAGGTTAAGAGTACTGGCTGCTCTTGCAGAGGATCTGGGGTTGGTTCCCAACACCTACATGGTGGCTAACAATCATTCATAACTCCAGTTCCAGGGCATCTTACACCCTCTTCTGACTTCTGTGGGCATTTTCGTGACATGGGTTTACTTAACACACATAAAATACATGCACTTATACACATAAAATAAAAATAAACATTTTAAGGCCTGCACCACCACACCCAGCCATGTTCAGTTATTTTAAGTGGATGAAGTAGGCAGGAAAGAGTTGGAGCAAAAGAAATGAGAACAAGTAAGGGTAGAGTCGTGACTGCCAGAGCCTGAGAGGAGCTCCCATTCTTCTGGCCTTTTTGCAGTGGTCACCGAACTCAAGGACTTGGTCATTGATCTGTGAGTAAAGATTCTAAAAATTAGAGGAACCTTGGGACTGCCACTCAGGTGAGCCAGGTTCTCTGATGGTCATAATATCTAGATAAGCTATAGGTAGATGTGTGTGAGTGTTACTTATTGCAACCACTGAAGAGTTCTTATGTATAACATCTAGAATAGTGTCTAGTGCACTATTTAAGTGTTAGCTGCTGTCATTGTCCTTGTCATCATCACAGTCATGATCATCAGGGAATATAAAACTATATCAAAAGACATTGAAGAATACTTAGATGATGGTACAGTGATATATTATAGAAACTCCTGTAACAGAAAGAATTCTTCCCAAGTTGAGCTGTGATTCAGGGCCATTCAGAATAACATTTCAGTAAAGGTTTTTCTAGAAATACTGCTCAGTTCTGAGGACATGCCTTTCCTAGACACTCTTAAAATTGGGAGGTGTTTTCTGTCTTGTGCTCAGTACATTGTGTAGCTGGAAGGGAGGTAGGTATTTTCCTTGATTGTCACTGATGGTGTCAGACTTTTCTCCCCTGTATATGTCCTGGCTTCTGCTTTTATTTATTTATTTATTTATTTTTGGACTTTTTTTTTTTTTGAGACAGGGTCTCCCTACAGCCCCAGCTGGCCTGGGACTCACTGTGTAGATCAGGTTGGCCTTGAACTCACAGAGATCTGCCTGCCTCTGCCTCCCAAGTGCTGGGACTACAGACGTGCACCCCCACGCCCAGCTTGTTCTTATTTTTTTTTTAATTTTTATTTTTTTATTGAGCTTTTGTAATTTCATGCAACAGTTTTTTAAAAAAGTTATTTTATTTTATTTATTTTTATTTTATGTGTATGAGTGTATTGCCTGTATATGTGTGAGTGCACCCGTGTCATGCAGTGTTGTGGAGGTCAGAAGAGGGCTTCAGATTTCCCTGAACTGGATGGAGTTAAGGATGGTTTGTAGTTGCCATGTGGGTGCTGGGAATCGAACCTGGGTCCTCTGCAAGAGCAGTCAGTGCTCTTAACAGCTGAGCTAACTCTCCAGCCCCATATAACAGTTCTTAATCAAATTTAGACCCAATCCCCATCCATTCCTTCCCCATCCCCCCTACTGGACCCCATGTATTCTACCATGCGTGGTAAGTTCCATCTGGTCAAGCATTTGTACCCAGATGTCCTTCAGTGCAAATTTATCCATTGGAGTCTAGTCATTCCCATGTAGAGATGGTGTGTAAGACGTACTCTCCATCAGTCTCTGTCAGTTTCCAGTAGTTCTCAGTCTAGGGCTGGCTTGTCGCCCTTTTCTTTCTTCCCCTCTGGGCCCTTGTTTAATTGAGTTGGCATGAATCCTGTTCTTGATGCCACCATTGCCACAAGTTCATATGCCTGAAAGCCTCTGCTTTCCTGTGTTCATGAACCAGCCCTGGCTCTTAAAGTCTTTACACCCCCTCTTTTGCAATGGTCCCTGAGCCGTGGGTGGGTAAGTTTCAATATAGGAGTCCTATTCAGGGATAGACTTTGCAGTCTCTTATTCTTTAAACCTTGGCCAGTTGTGGCCTTCTGTGTGCATTGCACTCTGTTGTATAAGGAAGCTTTACTGGTTGACAGTTGAAGGACGCATTAGTTTTCTCTCTACCCCTTGTTCTGCCTGTCTTTGCTTTTTAGAAAATCACTTTTTCTGAATAGGTCAGTATGACAAATTTATTCAGTGACTAGTCATGTCTAATTCCTATTGCAGTAATGGTCAATGGAATCAAAAAGGCTCAACTTTCAAAATCACTGTGTCAAAGGAATAACATGTTAGATTCTTTTGTAATACAAAAAATGGTTCTTGCTACTTCAGTACACAGAAAGTTGAATTCAGATATCCCAGTGGGACAGAAAACTATGATGGAGTTGAAATATATATAAAAAAAAGCTTTTTACTCTCTTTTCGTGACTTGTGTCCTTGAACTTGGTATGTAGATTGGATTGGCCCCAGACTCAGAAGAGGGTTCCCTGCCTTTGCCTCCCCGTGGCTGGGATTAAAGGTGTGCAACACCCCCGACTTCCTTTCGCCTACACTCCATCCTTCCTTATTACCTAATATTATTCTCTCTGGGTCTCCTTTTTATCCATACTTACACCTGTTTTCAGGTGTGTACTTACAGACTAAGAACTGCATATGAGGGAAACGTGTTTTTTTTGCTTCCTGAGTTTGGGTCACCTTGCTTCATATTATGCTTTCCAAGTTGATCCATTTTCTTGCAAGTTTGATTTCATTTTTCTTTTTAACTGTAGGGTATTCCATTGTGTATATGTACGACATTTTCATTATCCATCTCTTGATTGATATCTAGTTGGTTTCGTTCCTTGCTATCAATGAATATACCAGCAGTAAACACAAATGTGCAAGTATCTCTGTGGTAGGGTATGGAGTTCTTTGGGTATGTGCCCAGGCGTGTTATAGTTGGATCATGTGGTAGTTATATATATATATATTTTTTTTTAATCTTTTTGAGACAGGGTCTCCCTGTAGTCCCAGGTGACCTGAACTCACTATGTAGACCAGGCTGGCCTTGAACTCACAGAGATCCGCCTGCCTCTGCCTCTGCTGGGACTAAAGGTGTGTGCCACCACACCCGGCACCGGTAGTTAACTTTTTGAGGAACCTCCGAACTGATTTTCATAGTGACTGTATTAATTTGCACTCCTACCAGCAGTGAATAGGGTTCCTCTTTCCCCACATTTTTGTGTTATTCCTGATTTTAGAGATGCTCTCAGTTTGCCTCTGTTCAGTATAATGTTGGCTGTAGGATTGTTGTGTATAGCCTTTATTTTTTTTTAAAGCTTTATTATTTTTTATTTTATGTATATGAGTGTTAATGGCTACATGTATGTAAATGCACCCAAGTCATGCAGTGCCTGTGGAGGTCAGAAGAGGGTGTTGAGTCCCTTGGAACTGGACTTATAGACAATTTGTTTTTAGCTGCCTTGTGGTTGCTGGAATTCGAACCTGGGTCTTCTGCAAGAACAGTCAGTGCTCTTAACTGTTTGAGCCATCTCTCCGGCCCTGCCTTAATATTTGAGGTATGTTCCATCTATTCCAAATATCTACAGGACTTTTATCATGAAGGCATGTTGAACTTTTTAAGTCTTTTCAGCATTTAATGGAGATGATTATGTGGTTTCTGTCCTTAATTTTCTTTATATGGTACCACATTTATTGATTTACATATGTGGAACCAGCCTTGCCTCTTTATGATCAAACCCACTTGGGCATGTTGTTGTATGATCTTTTTAATGTGTTCCTGAGTTTGATTTGCAAATATTTTGTTGAGAATTTTTGCATCTAGGTTCATCTTTACTTGGTTTTGGTACCAGGATAATAGTAGCATCATAGGATAGATTAGGTATTGTTTCTTTTCTTTTTATTGAACAAATGGAGAAGGATTGGTATTAGATATTCCTTGAAGGTTTGTTAGAATTTAGTAGTGAATCTGTCTAGTCAGCCATGGACTTTTCTTTCTGAGGAACCTTTTGATCACAACTTCAGTCTCATTGCTTGTAATGGGTTTGTTTAAGTTGTGTATGCCACCTGGCTTTAATTTTGGTAAGTCATTTAGAAGTTCACCCATTTCTTGAGATTGTCCAGCTTTTGGAGTATATGTTTTCAGACTTCTCTAATGATGCTCTGGATTTGATTAAGGCTTGTTGCAACAGTACCTTTTTTGCCTCTCATTTTGTTAACTTTTTAAAAGATCTCTTTGCTTGATTTTAAATACTGTTCTTTTAGTCTCTATTTCATTAATTTCTTTCCTACTCTTTATCATTTCTTGCTGTCTACTGGTTTTGGAATTGGCTGCTTGTTTTTCTAGGACTTTGAGGTGCATCATTAGGTGGTTTATTTGAGATTTCCCTGGTTTTTTTACTTTGTTTCTCTTCCCTTCCCCTTCCCTTTCCTCTTCCCTTTTCCCTTCCTGTCTTTTTTTTTTTCTTTTCTTTTCTTTCTTTGAGACAGGGTCTCCCTGTAGCAACAGCTGGCCGGGAGCTTCAGGGTGACCTGCCTCTGTCTCCCAAGTGCTGGGATTAAAGGCATGTGCCACCATGCCTGGCCTCTTCCTAGTGTTTTATGTGAGTGCTTATACCTATCATTTGGTGTGGTGAAATCTTTCAAATTTGTTTTTTATTATATTGAAAAAGTGCCTTATTAGTCACTACTGTGCAGTAGATCTTAAAACCTATTCTTACCTGTCTTAAACTTTGTGCCCTTTGATCAGTAACTTCTTACTCCACATTTCCACTCTTATTTCTAGTAGAGACCTTAAATTTAACAAATCTTAAACTGTCCTGAGCTTTTATCTTCTAAATATTCAGTCTTTCCTATTTCTTTTTACATAAATAATAATAGGTCTTTCAATTTATAGCCCAGGCCAAAGTTCTGGGGTTATCTTTATATGCCCTGCATAGCAGTTTATCATTAATTCTATTTTTTTGTTTGTTTTGTTTTGGTTTGGTTTGGTCTTATTTGAGACAGGGTCTCCCAGTAGCCCCAGCTGGCCTGGAACTCACTATGTAGACCAGGCTGGCCTTGAACTCACAGAGATCTGCCTGCCTCTGCCTCCTGAGTGCTGGGATTAAAAGGCGTGTGGTACCACGCCCAGCTCTATCATTAATTCTTAATGACTCTCTTCAGTATATCCAGAATCTGGGTTAGATATATAATTCAGTGGTGGAGCATGTGCTGGTTAGTTTTAGTTAACTTGACACAAAGTAGAGTCACCTGGGAAGAGGGAACCTCAACTAAGGAGTTGTCTCTATCTGGTTGGCCTCTGGCCCTATCTTGAGGTATTTTCGTAATATTTTATTTTATTTTAGAGTGTTTTGCCTGCATGTATGTTAAGTGCACCAGTGGCTTACAATACTCATAGAGGTCAGAGTTCTGAGAATTGAACCCAGGTCCTCTGCAAGAGCAACCAGTGCTCTTAACTGCTGAGCCATCTCTCCAACCTCTATTATTTTTTATTTATTTTTAAAAATTTTATTTATTATTTTTATTTTATCTGTATGAGTGTATTGCCTGCATGTACGTGACTGCACCCGTGTCACGGAGGTCAGAAGAGGGTGTCAGATTCCCCTGGAACTGGAGTTAAAAATGGTGTGTAGCTGCCATGTGGGTGCTGGGAATCAAACACGGGTTTTCTGCAAGAACAGTCAGTGCTCTTAACCGCTGAGCCATCTCTCCAGCCCCCAACCTCTATTATATTATTATTTTGTTTGTATTTTTGAGACAGGGTCTCTGTAGCCCCAGCTGACCTGAAACTTGCTATGAGGACCAGGCTGACCTCTCTGCCTCCTGAGTACTGATGAGATTATGCTGGGATTATGCTGGGATTAAAGGTGTATGCCTGGCTAATCAATTCTTTAAGGAAGAGCCAAAGAGAGCCTTCAAATGTTAGTCAGATGCTGTCATCCCCCCCCCCCCCATAACATCCTATGGCTTCACTTCAGTATAAAAGCTACTGTCCATCACCAGCAAGCAGCCCATGGCAGCTGTATGTTGTGGTCCCCTCTCACCTCTGGCCTGCATTACTCTTGTGTAGTTCGTGGGTCTTCATCTATCCTGGTGGTTCCCTCACCATCTTATTTCTGTGCTCAAACATTGCCTTTGAACTAAGGTTTTTTTAAAGAAACTTCGTAGTAATGTCTTAACATATATTTTCTCAAAGACCAAGAGCTTTTTTCCAGAGTTTGGTGGTTTAGTCTTCTGTATGCTCTTAAGCCTACCTTAAGCTCCTTTTTGGGTCTGCCCTGTGGAAAGCAATTGTCATAGCATCCCCTGACTGGAGAAGGCCAGCACTCTCCTATATACCTTTGATGCCGGCCCTCTCCTTTGCTGAGTGTCTGTTATGCACACTTCTGTCCTGGGTTTCTTCTGTCTAGTCCAGAGTTTGCTTTCTCCATCTCCTTGCCACTTTTGCTCTCTTTGATTTAGAGCGATACACTCGCGCTTCATGTGCTCTGATGAGAGACTATGATTGTGGTGAAGAAAAGGGAAAATGTGATTTTTGTGGGAATGGGGAGGACTGTAGTATGTTAGGAATCTATTAAGACAGGTGTTTCCAGGCTATATAGCCAGATCTGACCCACCATCTGTTTTATTATGGTTTATGACTGGAGGATGGTTTTTAAATTTAAGGATTTGCTGTGATGCTCTTTACACAAAAATTTTTGTGACCCAGCAAATGGATTGGTTAGGCTGTGAGGGACAGCCTGAGCCTGAATGTGACAGGAGGGACAGTGTACAAAGGAGAGGCTTGAGTTCTGTGAAGATGGATTTCAGATTTTTGCCCTATGCTATTTGTGGCAGATGGTAAAATGTTGATTATATCTGTTTTTGATCAACCAGGTCAAATCAGTGAGCAATATTTTGTTTTATGCAACTATCATTAGTTTTTTAAAAAAATCTCTGAATTTGTGCCTATTTTAATTTTTCTCAGCAGCATTGGTTAAAGTACTCTAAACCACATAAGGCCAGCTTTTAATGCAGTGGAAGGTATTAGAATAAATCTTTTTTAACAAGTGTGAGAGTCTCAGTTGCCATTATAATGACTAGCAGTTAGTTTTCCTTTAAAGGTCCACCTGATAAATTAACTGTAAAATGCATGTACATACTGCATATTAGGCCTGTCTAACCTGTGACATATAATCACAGGTAGTTTTCTTTAATTTTACTCAAATAGAACTTGCCAAGATAAAACCAACAGATCTGTTGAAACTCGAAGGAAATGAAATTCTACCTTTTGTTTATCTCAAAGGAATTTTTTGTCCTGTAATGTAACTTTTCATTTATGCGTTGTCTTCAGGGTATGCATTCCTCTGTAATAGGAATGTCTAACGGTTGGATTTAATTGTCCTCATAAGCACTTTCTGCCTTCTGCAAAAGAAGTAGCTAAGCTTTTTAAAGCCTTTGTGAATATATTTTGCTACTTTGATTAAAGCAGAAATGACAGCAGTTATTATTGATAATGTTTGTAATATGGGAATAACTGACGGTCTTCACCAGCTGTTTCGTTGCTGTTAATCTTTACATATTTAGATGCATTTCATTTTCTTGATTGTGGACATAGGCTTTGCAGAACTGTAATGCCATGTAGTTTTCTTTCAAGCCTGGAGAGAAGGTAGAGAAATGGGAAGAGTTCAATGCTTTCATAGCGGTTACTGTTGCTTTGTAGCAGCGTCTTTGTCTTTATTTAATAACTGTTGTTCATGTATTAAACTGTGTAAAAATAGTTTGAACAAAATCCATAGCTATTTTCCATATAACTCTGGGGGAATGGGTCCGTTCTCACATTTTATAGAGGGAAACAGACATCTATAACACATTGCTCTTCAGAAATTTACAGTACAATTAATTGGGTTATAGACCTTCCTTACAGGTTTATCTGTTGTAGTTCTTAATGGAGGAGAAATTAAATATGCTAAATAGGAATCATAAGTCATCTGCATTATATCCACACCTTACAAGGAAATCATTTTCAAGTTTCTGCATCTGGGATAGGTCGATCTCTTAGTGGAAAGAAAAGAATTAAGCTTAATGTTCTTTAAGGTATTGCCTCAAAATGCACTGACCTCCCTGGATAAAAAGGTGCAGGCACAGGCCAATTCGATTGTGCCGTACCTCCTTCCTGTGTAAATTAGAACCCAGAAAATTCTGTTAGTACCAATTGTGAGCTCTAGAGATATAGAAAAAAGTTAGCTAGTGTCTAGTTTCAAGGACGTAGACTTCAGCTAGGGAGAGGGTATAGAGTTTGGGGCATAGAGGTAAGAGCAGTGGAGGAGTTCATCAGGCGCGTGGTCTTCAAAAGATTTCTGGAAAAGGTTGAGTCACAGGCTGGAGGGTATAGCTCCGTGGTAGAGCATGTGCCTTAAAAACAGGACACCAAGTTATCACAGGCAAAGAATTGATTGGGTGGGGATTTTGTGGCAAGGGCATTCTGGTAGAGGAGCACGGCTGAGCAGAGGCACAGAAGGTTGGAAGTGGCAGTCATTTTAGGAACCCCTGGGTGTAGAACCTGATAAATGCCGCTATATGGACTGTTGTGTAGACGCTATTAATAGTTACTTGGACTGCTGGAGGCTTTTGTTAGGTTTTAAGTTTGGTTACATTTTGTTGTGGTGGTGTGGTTAAAAGTACAATAAAGCCCTTATGCACCCATGAAAAATGAACATATAACATGGGAATGAGAGTATTTGTAGGATAGCTCATGAACTTATCTGTTCTATGGTCTGATACCCATTTTCCTGAGAATAATGCTTCTGTCTCTTTTAGTTTGCTGCCAAAGCTTGTGTTGTTCCAGATACCAATTTTGAGTAAAACAGGTGGTAAGATACCAAGGAAAGCTGTTTTCTAGGGAAGACTGTTCAGAGTGGGGCTCTGGCACCTTTGGGCAGGCAGAGCTCAAAGGACAGCAGAAAGAATTGGGATGACTGCAGCCTGTGTGCGAATTCATGTATCTCACTCATCTGAGGACAAAGAGGCATTACTGTACATTATTCAAGTTGCAGAGCCGTTTATTTTTTTTTTTACTTTGTTATTTTTTGTGCTACTAAAGATTGATCCTAGGATCTTGTGCATACTAGTCAAGTGCTGTACTGCTGAGCTACCTCAGCCCTCTATTTTTACTTGTATGACCGAGTAATGTCATTGAAACTATGTATTGGAGCAGATAGAAGCGTTTGTCATAGAAATTGTGATTACTCTTGGCATTCTTCACAGTGTTTTTAAACTCTTGGGTATTTTCTCCAGTGTGTTGAGTAATCCTTATTGCTATTGTGGGAGTATCAGTAAATCCTTTTTTCATGGAAATGTTGTCAGTAAAAATGTCTCACATATTCAATTGTTTCATGTAGTTGCTGAGGCAAATTTAGTGCTATATTCTTTTTTTTTAAATTTTATTTATTATTTTTATTTTATGTGTGTGCATATATTGCCTGCATATAGATAAGTGCACCTGTGTCATGCAATGCCCATGGAGGTCAGAAGAGGCTGTTGGGTCCCCTGGGACTGAAGTTAGGGACAGTTGCTAGCTGCCATGTGGGTGCTAGGGTTCAAACCCAGGTCTTCTGCATGCCATCTCTCCAGCCTCTAGTGCTGTACTCTTGAATTTCTTTTATTTGGTCACTGAGACACTGGGTCAAAGTTTTATGACTTATACTTGGAGACTGGGAAGGCACAGGCAGATAATTTTGTATGTTTCCCAGTTTTTAATTGATTAACCGGTACTCTGCCCCTTTTTAAAAAAAATTATTTTTATGTGTATGGGTGTTATACCTGCATATGTATTAGTGCACCTGTATCATGCAGTGCCTGCAGAGGACAGAAGAGGGCATTGGATCCTTTGGAACTGGAGTTACAGATAGTTGTTAGCCACCATGTGGGTGCTGGACTTTGAATCTGGGTCTTTTGCAAGAATAGCCAGTATTCTGTTGTGTTTTTTAAAAAATATTTTATTATTTTTATTATATGTGTATGCATGTATTGCCTGCATGGCCCGTGGAGGACAGAAGAGGCTGTGGGATCCCCTGGGACTGGAGTTATAGACAGTTGTTACCTGCCATGTGGGTGCTTGGATTCGAACCTGGGTCTTCTGCAAGAACCAGTGTTCTTAACTGCTGAGCCATCTCTCCAGCCCCAGTACTCTGCTTCTTTACTGAAATATTTGATATGCTGTTAAATACAATTTTAAAAATAAAAGGGGAAGAGGGCTAGGGTTGCAGTTCAATTGGCAGAGGTCTTGCCTTGCATATGCTAGGCCCTGAGTTTGACCCCCTGCTTACCTGAAGGAAAAAAAAGTGAGAATCGAAAAGCCAGATCGAGAAAATGGGATTCATGCTGTTGTGAAACATGAGTCATACCTTGACTCCGGACGCATCAAAGGCCTAGCCAGAGGGTGACATGATAACGATTTTGTGATCTTTTTCATGTCTCTGTAAGACCGAAACATATCACTGATGTACAAGAAGCTGTGTTGCTGAAGCTCATAGAAGGAAATATCTCCTGGCCCCGGAAAGGAAGGGGACGTATGTGGAGGGTCTCCATGATACTCAGGCTTCCCAGTGTCATCACTAGTTTGGAATTTCTGTGGTTTGACTTCATTCAGGGTTGAAATGTAGGGTCCTGTGAGTCCACAGTGAGAACAGAAAACATTCATATGGTCAGGATTGTCTTGAGAGTCTTTCTAATTTTAAAATTTTTTAAATTTTTATTTTTTGGTCTTTTTGTGACCCTGTAGCTCCAGCTGTCCTGGAACTCAGTGTAGACCAGGCTGGCCTCAGACTCACAGAGATCTGTCTGCCTATGCCTTCGGAGTGCTTTTGATGTCTCAAAAGCGTGTGCCATCATGCCCAGGGTCTATGAGAGTCTTAAATGTCCAGCATGGCAGTTTTTCTCCTATCATTAAGAACAGCTTGCTGTTTCCTTAGGAGAGTTTGGAATGAGGAAATGGACTTGCATTAGGTGCAGATCCATAAGCAAGAGCAGTTCACTTAAATTGGATTTGGGTTATTGTGGGGATGCAAGTACTGGAATCAGAGTACTTTAGTTGGATCTGGCTTTGACATTCATTGGCTGAGTGATGTGGGCAAGGGACTCTACCTTTCTGCCTCCCTTGACCTTGTCTGTAAAATGGAGAGGACAATGTTGATCTCAAGGTTATTTCAAAGGCGAAGTGAGAGAGTAAGTAAGACTGGTAGTAGTAATGTTACATGCAGAGTAGGTGCACAGTCTATACAGCCTGCTTCATAATGAAGGAGCTGGAACAGACAAGTCTAGTTCCCCTGACCCTAGAATAGGGAAAGCAGTTTTGGAGACAGGAAACTAACGACTTTTTTCCCTCTTGGTTTATAACAAGCTTATTTTTTTCCAGGGAAACAGCACCCAGAACGATCTTTCAGAGAGTCCTGGACATCTTAAAGAAATCTACTCATGCTGTTGAGCTGGCCTGCAGGGATGCTTCCCAAGTAGAACATTTGGCTTCCAGTCTGCAGTTAATCACAGAATGCTTCAGGTGTCTCCGGAATGCTTGTATAGAGTGTTCTGTGAACCAGAATTCAATCAGGTAGTGACACATATTCCTCTGAGTTTGTTAGTTTTGTGTTAGTTAGATGTTCTGCCTTTATAGCATCACCCATTGTTTATAGAACTGTCCTTTACCTCTGTAGGGGAAAAGTCCCCTATTTCTTGTATTCTCTTGTTTGACAAGAGGCTATATTCAGATATCCTGTTTGTATTTATAACGTATTTTGAGGTACTTGTTTTTGTACACAACAGTGATTTATTGACCTTTGTTTCTCGGTTCTGCCTGCCCAAGTTCATCTGTAGTCCTTGACCTTCTTGTCATTGTAAATGTTTTAATTACTTTTTTTTTTTTGTTTTGGTCTTTTTGAGCCTGTAGCCCCAGGGCAGCCCCAGCTGCCCTGGAACTCACTGTGTAGACCAGGTTGGCCTTGAACTCACAGAGATCCACCTGCCTCTGCCTCCCAAGTGCTGGGACTACAGGCGTGTACCACTATGCCTGGCTGTTTTAATCACTTTTAATGTTTTACTTGCTCACCTTTGTGTTTACATTGAGTAGGAAATATATTTGAGACATTTCTGAGATGATCTGTCTTAAGACTATAAAGTTCTGAGCTCTTCCTGTCCATCTTAAAATGTGCATTTTTAAAAAAAATTAGTATTTTTATTTTATGTGTATGAAGTGTTATGTGTATGAAGTGTTACGCCTACATGTAAGTAAGTGCACCCATGTCGTGCAATGCCTGCAGAGCACAGAAGAGGCTGTCGGATCCCCTGGAACTGGAATTACAGACAGTTGTTAGCTGCCATGTGGGTGCTGGGATTCGAACCTGGGTCTTCTGCAAGAACAGTCAGTGTTCTTAACCGCTGAGCCATCTCTCCAGCCCCAAAATGTGCATGCTTTTAAGAAGAGTAAAACACTGGGTAAGAGGATTGCTCTGTGCTGTTCTTTTTTTAAAATTTTACTTTTATTAATATTTTTATATGTATGAGTGTGTTGCCTACATATATGTAAGTGTACCCGTGTTGTGTATTCCCCATGGAGGTGAGAAGAAGACATTGGATCCCCTGGAACTGGAGTTAAGAATGGTTGTTAGCTGTCATGTGGGTGCTGAGTTCTCTGCAAGAGTAGCCAGTGCTCTTAACCCTGAGCCCCCACTGTTCTTTTCTTGTACATCCGTCTTACTCTCCTCCTAGAATTGATCATCCTTCTTAATGTTTATGGAACTGGCTTTTCTTTAATTAAAGAAGTGTGTGTGTGTGTGTGTTACTTGAAATAAAGCCAGCCACAAGCAGGTTGCTGACCTTTCCTAGATTTGCATGTAGACAGCCTCGAGGCCGCTCCATCAGGACTGTGATGGGTGAAGTTGGACTGGTCCAGAAGCCCCTTGATTTCCTTGGCTGCTTAGACAGTCTGTATGTGCGACTTTAATATGATTAATGAGATTTTTAAGATCAAAGGCAAAGCTGAAGTTGTTTTAACTTCAACACTAAACCAAACCATCCATTTGCAGAAAATGGATAGAAATAACAATCTTGCTAATAATTTTAGTTAATATTTTTTAACTAATTAAAAATTTTGAAAAGGATTTTATTAATGTGTATATATCTGTGTATTTGCCATGTGTGTGTGGGTGCCAGAAGAGAGTGTCAGATAACCTGAAACTGGAGTTATATGCGGTTATGAGCTGTCCTTTGTGGGTGCTGGGAACTGAACTCTGGTCTTCTGGGAGTGCAGCAAGCCCTCCTTGCCGCTGAGCCATCTTTCCAGCCATGATAGTTAACATTTTAAAATATCACTAGTTATGGGCTTGAAACATTGGCCAGAACACTGATTTCTTTTGTGCTTTCCCAGGTTGGGGGCGGGGGACACCCTAATGTGGGGAGGAACAGGAGAGCACAGGACTGGTTCTTCCCTGGAGCTTCTGGGGAGAATTTTTCCTTTATCTCTTTCTGCTTCTAGAGGCCTTCTGAGTTCCTTGGTTCATGACCCCTTTCATCTATCACCAAGGTAACAGTGTAGCATTTAGCAAACTCTCTTTCAGACTCTGAGCTTCAATGTCCCTCTCATGAGGACCCTTATTTTTAGATTAGGCCCACTGGATTGTCTGATAATTTTCCCACCTCAAAATCATCAATTTAATTACATTTAGACAGTCTCCTATATTTCTTGACATCAGTTCTGAATGCTTAACAAATCACTTCTG
Source organism: Nannospalax galili (assembly GCF_000622305.1). Classification (NCBI taxonomy): domain Eukaryota; kingdom Metazoa; phylum Chordata; class Mammalia; order Rodentia; family Spalacidae; genus Nannospalax; species Nannospalax galili. The sequence goes on along the minus strand of NW_008348199.1, from coordinate 764,350 downwards.
TTCCGACACTATGTATGGGAATTAGCTATAACTTAGAGGCTCACTCTTGGATGATTCTTGCCCCTTCAGATATCAGCTTGAAATCAGGTACCTAGGCAACCCCCATTTCTGTGCAGTTGACTAGAAAATTAAGGATTTGTGATTTCCTTCAGTTTTAGCAATTCACTAGGACTTACAAACTCAAGAAAGTAGTGTTTTGGTTTCTGGTTTATTATAAAGGCTGCACCCTAGGAGCGTCCAAGTGGAAGGATATGCGAAGTATAAGGTACAGGGCTGGGTGAAATTTCCACGCTCTCTCTGAGCATGCCATCCTCCTAGCAGTTTGATGGTTCAGCAACCTTTACTACCCCACCCCCAAAATAATTTTTATGTCTGTGAGTGTAATTCCTAGGTGGTAAGAAGAAGGCATCAGAGTTACGACAGTTGTTAGGCACCATGTGGGTGCTGGGAACTGAACCCAGGTCCTCTGCAAGAGCAGCCAGTGCTGTTAATCACTGAGCCACTCTCCAGCCCCAATTAAAAGATGTATTTTTTTTTATTTTATATGTATGAGTGTTTTGTCTGCATGTATGTAGGTACATTATGTACCTACAGTCCCACAGAGGCCAGAAGAGGGCATCAGATTTCCTTGAGCCGGAGTTATGAATGGTTATGAATGGTTGTTAACCATATGATTCTCTGCAAGAGCAGTAGGTACTCTTAACTGCTGAGCCATCTCTCCAGTCCTCAATGTTAGTTTTTAAATGGATTTTTCATTATGCAGACATGATTGATTAAACCATTGGTCATTGGTGATTAAACTCAGTCTCTAAGACTGAAAGATTACAGATTGAGTCCTTTGGCAGCCATCCACCATTCTGAAGCTGTGCCTGAGTTACTTCAAGAGTGTAAACTCAGTATAACACTTAAACAATGGAAGATGCTCCTGTCACTCTGGAAAGTCTGAGTGTTTTTAGGAACTCTGTGCCAAGAACCCAGGACAGAGATCAACTACAGATTGCTTCTATTACGGTGTCTATTGCCAGATAAAGTAACATTTTTTTTTTTTTTTAACAGACAAAGAGTTTAGGCTCACTGGGTGCTATTTCAAAGACTCCACATTCTATATCCATAATAGCGTCAGATCATGTTCAGAATGCCCTCTACAATTCATTAGTTAAAAGTCCCAAATATAATCTTCTGAATCATCTACTGTATTGGTTACTTTTCTTTTGCTATGATAAAACACTATGACCAAGGGAACTTAAAAGAAGAGTTTATTTGGCTTACGGTTCCAGAGGGAGAGCCTATAATGGCAAGAGAGGCATGGAGATAGGAGGTGGCTGGAGCAGAAAGCTGAGCACTCACATCTTTAGGCAGGCACAGGAAGCAAAGTGAGTGAGACTAGAAGTGGGCATAGTTTTGAACTCTCAAAGCTGACCCCCAGTGACATCCTTCCTCCTGCATGGCCATACCTCCTAAAGGTTCCATGACTCTCCCCAAACAGTGCCACACACTGGGGATCAAGTGTCCAAATACTTGGAGCCTATGGAGGATATTCTCAATCAAACCAACACATTTCACTCCCTGGATCCCATAGGCTCATGACTATATTGTAATACGAAATGCATTAGTCCAAGTTTAAAAGTGTTAGTCTTTAACAGTTTCAACACTGTTCAAAAGTCCAAGGTCTCTTCTGAAACTCAAGGCCCTTTCTTAACCATGATCCCCTGTAACATCAAAAGGACAAATCACTTTGAACATACAGTGGCACCAAATACACATTCCCATTCCAAAAGGGAGGAATGGAGACATAATGAGGAAATACTGGACCAAAGCAAGACCAAAAGCTAGCAAGGACAAACACCAAATCCAGTGGCTCTATGTCTCATGTCTAGGACTACTTCCAAAGGGCTCAGATGATTCAGCCTCTCCAGCTTTGCTGCCTGTAACATACCTCTTTTTCTTGGGCTGGTGCTATCCCTGTATAGCGCTTTCCTTGGCAGATCGATGTCTTAGGGCTCTGGCATTTCTAACCTCTTGGAGTCTCCACTGCTAACAAGGCTTCATCTTCACAGCTTCATAGAATGGCTTCTCAGGGCTCCTTGGCCTGTCAGGGCCTAATTCTCGCGGGAACGCCCCTGCTGCATACTGCTTGGACTCCACAGCTCTGAAACGCGGAGGAAGAGCTGATGATCTCCTCGCTTTTGCATCTTTCATGCCTCTAAAGCCAGCACTAGTGGACACTGACAAGTTCAGATGACAGCTTGGAAGGAACCTCCGCCTGCTTCATCCTTATGAACAGCAGCTTCAGTCTGCAGCAATTCTTTAGGAGCAGGAAATTCTTTTTGGCCCTGTATTCCCCCCCCCTTTTTTTGGTGGGTGGAATCTTGCCCGGAGGGTACTCTTTCCTGTGTTTGAGTGTAAATTTGGAGGCCTCTCTTTAGTGGCTATAATCCTTACAAGGAGGGCTCCCCTTTAGCACTTGTCTTAGCTCTGGCATTACTAAGCCTCCTAGTGCATTCTTTCTCTCCAGGCTCTATATTCTATATTTCTTTCTGTCCCACTTGCTCTTTTTCATTGAAGATCTCCAACATATTCACCATTAATAACCAAACCACCAATTTTACATTAGACTGATATGAAATTTCCTCCACCAAGGAAACTAGTGCATTACTTTTCAACTTAGCCTCAGGCAGGCTCTCAGGGTGTGGGCCAGAGACAGCCAGATGCTTTGCCAGAGTATCCCAGTTGCTGCTTGAGTCCTTATTTCCTTCTGGCTACCTTGCTCTCAGCACTACCATCTTCCAGGCTCCTACTGGAATGCTCCATTAAGCTCTGCTGACAGCATTCAACCACTTTTCTAGCCCAAACTTCCAAAGCTTTCCACATTCTTCCAAAACCTACACGGTCAGATTCTTCACAGCAACATCCAACTCTTGGTACCAACTTCTGTATTAATTCCTTTTTTGTTGCTGTGATAAAACACCAAGACCAAAACAACTTAGAGAAGGAAGAGTTTATTTGGCTTATGGTTCCAGAGGGGAAGAGTCCACCATGGTGGAGAGGTGTGGTAGCAGAGATGGCTGAGCGCTCACATATTCAAACAGGCACAGAAGCAGAGAGAAACTGGAATTCTGGCAAGGCTTAAGAACTCTGAAAAGCCACTCCTAGTGACATGCTTAGTCCAGCATGGCCATACCTCCAAAGGTTCTGTGACCTTCCCCAAACAGTGCCATGAACTGAGGATCAAGTGTCCAGACACTTGAACGCTATGGGAGACATTGTCAGTCAGTCACAGGTGAAACCCTGGATGCTGTTCATCCTGGAACAAAGTTTTGCTTCATCTGGACCCTGTGAACTAGAAAGTAAGCATCTGCTCTAAAGTGTAGTAGGCATGAGATCACAGTGCATAGGATGGTGGTTTTAGGCATTCCCTTCTTCTTTCCTTTCCACACAGCTGTACGGTGCTGTCCAAGGGCTTTTGGCTCTGCATCGCAAGGATCACCTTTCCTCTAGCCTCTAATAACATGTTCTCATTTCTTTCCAGGCTTGGCCAGCTATGCCTTCATGAACACCAGCAGTCTGTTCAGGACACTGTGGGCTTTTTTCTGTCATGTTTCTAGCCTTTGCTTACTGATAAATGCAAAAGACTGAGCCACTTTTCAGGTTTTGGTTATAGCAGCATCCCACTTGTGCTAGTGTCTGTGTCACTTTATTTTTGTTTCTGTGACATATTACCAAACACTTAGTGGTTTAAAATAACATACGTTTATTACCTTACAATTGTGGAGTTCAGAAGGCCACAAGGGGTTGGCATGGCTGCACTTCCTTCTGGAGGCTCTATTCCTTGCCAGCTTTTAGCCCTGCTACATTACTTGGCACAGGGCCTCCTTTTCCCTGGTTCCAGCTTTCTTGTGTTCCTCCTGTAAGGATCCTTATAAGCCTCCACATAACTTAGGACAATCCTTCCATCTCAAGATTCTTAATTTAGTCTTGACTGTAAAGTCTCCTTTACCACATAAGGTAATAATTACAGGTTTTGGTGATCAGGACGTGAACGTTTTTGTGGAGGCTGTCATTCTCCCCACCACAGGAACTTTTAGCCAGCAATCTCAGCATCATGCATTAGATCATCATTGGAAATGCAGTTTTAAGAACAAGCATAGCTTTGGTTTAATTTTGTCTTTTTTAAAATTCAATACAGGAACCTGGATACCATTGGAGTTGCTGTTGATTTGATTCTTCTCTTTCGTGAACTTCGAGTGGAGCAAGACTCTCTATTGACAGGTAATGTGCAGTATAAGTAATGGATTATTTATTATCTGGGAAAAAGCTTAAAACCTGCATTGTGAGCGTTTCGTTATTCACTGAAGACGTGCTCTATATTTCATGGCCTAACGAAACTTGGGCAGTGAAATATTAAAGAGTTGCCATAAACGAAAGTCAGTGTGACTTCCTTCCCCTTCCTTTTTTTCCTTCCTGCTATGGGTTGAGTTCTTTCTTAACAACTTTATTTATTTATTTTTTTTTAAAGGCAGATTTTCCCTGTAGCCCCAGCTCACCTGGAACTTAGTAGAACTCAGTATGTAGACCAGCCTGCCTCTGCCTCCTCAGTGCTGGCATAAAAGGTGTGTGCCATCATACCTGGCAGCTCTTCCTAACTTCTTACGCTGAAGTCTTTCTTAGGTCTGTTTGCAATGCTGTAGCCAAATACTTAGCCTGAGTAATTAATAAACAATAGATACTTGTCTGTTACGTACAGTACTGGAGTCTGGGAAGTCTAAGATCAGGGGATCAGCAGGTTTGTTGCCTGTGGGGGCTGCTCTCTGCCTTAGTGGAAGTGCCTTCTTGTGTCCTCACACTATAGAAAGGCAGAAGGCAAAGGTGCTCCTGGTCTTTCATAGGGGTGCTGAGCCCAGGATCTGTTCACTTCTCTAAGATCCCATCTCTTATTATCAGCACATTGGAGATTTGATTTCAGCATATGAATGTTATTTATTTTTATTTTACACTGTGTATGAGTGTACTGCATGCATGCGTGTGTAAGTGCACTCATGTCGTGCAGTGCCTGGAGAGGCCAGGAGAGGGTGTTGGATCCCCTGGGACTGGAGTTATGAATGGTTTTTAGCTACCATGTGGGTGCTGGAACTGAACTTCGGTCCTCTGCAAGAGCAAGCCAGTGTTTTTAACTGCTGAGCCATCTTTCCAGCCCCCAGCATGTGACTTTTAGAAGGACAGAAACATTCAGACCAGAGCAAAATTCTCACCTTCAGTACCCAGAATGTGATTGCATTTGGAGATAAGATTCTGAAAGAGGTAATTAAGGTACAATGAAGAAATGTTTTGTTTTTTGAAAATGAAAGAAAAATGGTGTTATTTGAGAAAAAGATATTAGCGCACATATATAAAGGTCATGTGAAGACATAGGAAGCAGGTTGTCATCTAATATCCAGAAGAGAGGGCTCAAGAACTCAGTCCTCACTGTGCTTTAATCCCCTTCAAAATGGTGAGAAGATGAGTATATTTGGAGCTGCCTAGTCTGCTGCTCTTTGTCATAGCCTGAGCTGACCAGTGCACTACCTTTGATGCTTATGTATGCAATAGGCTGTACTTTGGATATTGTTATGGTTTGAATATGAATGTCCTCAACAGGCTCATTTGCTTGAACGCTTGGTCCTTTGCTGTTGGTGCTGTTTTGGAAGGTTGTGGAACATTTTGGACATGGGGCCTAGCTGACTGATGCAGAGCCATACTGGTTATATTCCAGCCTCAGTTCTGTCGTTGCTCTCTGCTTCCTGACTGCTGAGGCAGTGTAACCAGCTGTAGTTTCTACCGCTCCAGTCACAAGCTGCTCTCACTGCCACTATGCCTTCCCCTTCATGATGGACTGACTGTGGTATCATCTCACACTTTGAGGCAAAATAAACCTTTCCTCCCTTAAGTAATGGTTCTTTCAGGTATTTTATTCATATCAAAAAGTGACTTAATACCTGTGTGATTCCAACAGTGACCTAAGCAGACAAAAATCTCTGCCCCCAGGAGTTCACATTCCAGTGAGGAGAGCCAGATATTACATTTATTAAGTAAATCAAATACCTAGTTTACAGAAAGGGAAGTTAGCACTGCTTGTTAATAACTATTGATGTGGGATTAAGAGCAACACCCAGCTTCTTAGCCTGAAGAGCCAGAAGATTTCTTAGACTATTTTGAACATGTTTGGGTTTTTTGTATTAGCATTAATGCTTTTCCTTTGTGTAAATATCATCTTAACATATCACTAAAAATAGTTGGGTTTTTTTTTGGTGTTTTTTGAGACAGGGTCTCCCTGTAGCCCCAGCTGTCCTGGAACTCACTATGTAGACCAGGCTGGCCTTGAACTCACAGAGATCTGCCTGCCCCTGCCTCCTGAGTGCTGGGATTAAAGGCGTGCACCACCATGCCCAGCCCTAAATTATAATGTTTTATTGTTGAATTATAGGAATACACTTGTAGATACTAGGGATTATGTTTACAATATTGACAATTCCAGTTCATGAAATTGGAGCATTTTCCATTTAAAAGTTTTCAGTTGTATTGGTTTTAAGTAACTGACCTCTTTTTCTGTGTCAGAGTTGGAAGAATATTCCAGAGGCAAGGAAGAAAAGGAAAGTTAAGGAGATTCTTACCACTTTCTACGAAAATACTGAGAGTGAAGGCACTGAGTTTTATTTGGAATTTGACAGTGAAATTTGTGTTTAACAAGAAACTCAATTGTTTTTCATAGTATGTTAGTTCAAACCTAATACAATGATATTGTAAAAAGTATTCTGGTTTCTGTGATGTACCTGCAATATCTTGATACTTTGTCTGAGAACCTTATTTTAGGGAGAGTGTTGTCAGGGTAAGCAGGCCAGTTTTTGTTACTGCTTCTGAGGTAAGAAGTGTAATTACACTGTCAAAATAATACTTAGAGTATTTTCAGGGAATAATTGCAGTGGTATGACAAATATATTATGGTCATCAAGTTTTATGAAAACACAAGCATGAGTTATTTTAATTGAGCTATTGATGTTGTTTTTGGCATATTCTTTTCTAATCTAAAAATAATGCTGGCATTTTTGAGGGGCTTTGTACTACTTGGAGTGTTTACATAAAGATCAGTTGATAAGATGTTCGGTCAAAGTACACTGTCATTTTACCTGTCTAGAGTCTTCTTTCTTGTGCTCAGACCATTTTTAAGTCTTCTTCCAGAGTGTGCTGGGTTGGGTTCTGATTCCTCAGAGCTGTGTGCTGCTTTTGCTCTGCCTGGTGAATTGTGGGCCATTTGGCTTACAGACCAATTTATCCTGTTGGCTTTTTAAAAAAATTGTTTTTATTTCATAGGTATGAGTGTGTTGTCTACATATGTGTAAGTGCACCTGTGTTGTGCATTGCTTGAGGAGGTCAGAAGAGGGTGTTGGATCCCCTGGACCTGGGGTTACAGATGGTTGTTAGCCGCCATTGTGGGTCCTAGGCCCTCTGCAAGAGCCGCCAGTGCTCTTAACTGCTGCGCCGTCTCTCTAGTCCCCTCGTTGGCTTTTTTTTGCATGTTAAATTTTGTATATTTGAGTGTTAAGATTCTGAAGTATTCAGTAGAAATATTAGTATCATGACTTATTTAGAAAAAGGTCAGCACTTTCCTATTACAAACATTTAATTAGTATATATTACAGACTAACTTTTAAAAAACTCAGAAAAGTAGATAGGAGAAAACAACCAGTAGGCTGGGAGAAACATTTGCTTTTTAAAAAGTTGTTTTCTTGGTATTTGTATCTGTTGATATAAATGTTTACATGCAGTTTTGTATTTTATTTTAGGTTATAATACGAATTCAGTTTTGGGTTCTTGGTGCATTGTTTTCTTTGCATAGTTTTAAGATTTGCATGTTGGGGCCTTTGGTCACAGTTTTGCAGCAAGCTATGCAGTTCTTGGGTTCTTGAACCCCAGACTCTTCCCCATGCCCTCCAGCACTGAGCTGGGACTGTCCTCCTGTAACTCAGCCTGTCACCTCAGTGTTGCTTTTCTGTTTATGAATTTTCTTACTTAAGATCATGGCTTGGTTTCTGTTTACCTTCACTGGTTCACCCGTCACTATTTTCTGAGGTTTGACTCCACTCGTTCTACTGTTTCCTTCCTCCTTCCCTCCCTTTTGTCTCTTCTGAAACTACCTCACAATTTGCATAGGGAAGTTTTTTTGTTTTTTTTTGTTTTTTTTTTTTTTTTTTTTTTTTTTTTGTGTGTGTGTGTGTGTGTGTGTGTGTGTATGAGATACGTTCTTGCTTCATAGCCCAAGCTGATGTCGAACTTTTGAGTTTCTGAGATTTGGGGCCTATGCTCCCTGCTCAATAGGACGGTTTAATGTAAAGAATTGCTGCCATAGGGGACTGGAGAGATGGCTTAGCAGTTGTGTGCCTCCTGCTCTTGCAGAGAACTCCATTACCGAGACCCACATCAGGCAGTTTCCAGCTGCCTGTAACTCTAGCTCCAGGGGATCCAAACACCCTTTTCTGGTCTCCAAGGGCACCTGCATGCACATAGGTGGTTGTACACACACATACACACAAAGGGAGAAATAGTAAAATTAATCTTTAAAAAAAAGAATTGCTGTCATAAAGACTTAAATTAATGGTATTGTATGGTGAGAAGTAAAGAGAGTGCTGAACATAAGAATTGTGGACACAGTAGTTTCTAGTCCCAGGGCTGAACCGGAGAGGACACTGTTTCCTGCCAACTCTGGGCTAAGATCCTTGGAGAGGTCATAGTCACGGCTCACTAGGTGGTAGACAAAGTGCTGAGAGGTGGTGTTGGTGAGTGGTCGAAGTTCACCCTCTGGTGCGAGGGGGCTTTGCCATGAGGCTGGCTGAGGAAACGCTGCCTGCCAGTACTGCTGACGCCTTGTCCTGTGGGGAGCTGGGCCTGGAGAAACTGGTCCTAGAGCTAGAGCAGAGGAGGGTGTCCTCTAGAAGTAAATCCTGGTGACAAGGCTGGCAGCAAGAGCTGTCTTTGAAGGTCCACCTTTATTTTTCACAGAGCAGAGAATGAAGAAGGTTTGTGGAGCTGGGAGACAAAATTAAGAATTGGTGCACTCAAGAATGATTTAAATGTGTGCTGTGTCATAGCTTATGGACTCTTGAATCTTTTTTTAAAAAAAATATTTATTTTACGTGTATGTGTGTATTGCCTGCATGTAGGTAGGTGCACCCATGTTGTGCAGTGCCCGTGGAGGTCAGAAGAGGCTGTGGGATCCCCTGGGACTGGAGTCACAGACAGTTGTTAGCTGCCATGTGGGTGCTGGGATTCGAACCCAATAACCAGTGTTCTTAACTGCTGAGCCATCTCTCCAGCCCTGACTCTTGAATCTTTAACTCCTGTATCCTCACCATACACTGTATGGTTTTCTAACTACGTGTCAGTTGTGCCAGTCTGGTGGGTGTGAAGTACGACTTCTTGGCCTTTTCATGCTTTTCCCCCTCTTGGATCTTGTGAATTAATTTTTTTCTAAAAAAGGATTTTTGCCCGTTTTTCTATTATCTTTGTTTTAAAAATGGTTTGTAAGAGTTTTTTGACTATGCTATGACTCCAAAGGCAGTTAGGTATTTCATACATCTTCTATTCTGTGATGATTTTTTAAAAATTCTTGTGTCTTCTAAGAAAAAAAGCGTTGCTGTTCATATGTTATTAATTTTAATATGTTTATTAATATTTTCCTCTGCATTAAAAATTCCTTGATGTTTTATAAGGTTTTTTATTTTGGCTTTTCATACTCAGGTTAGTGGCTGGAATAGAATTTTCGAATTTTCTGTCTTGAGTGAGGCAGTAGCCCATGATCAGATTTTTCATGCTGATGCTCAGGTGCCCCAGTACTAAATTTTATATAGACCATTTTTACGTGCTGATTTGCTGTTGTACCTCTGTCATTGTTTATCACTATAGATTTGAGTCAAGTTCTTTTCTGTAGTCTGTCTGTTCCTATCTTGATACCACCCTATCTTACCGACAACTAGCAGATGCTATTGTGAACTCAAATCCTCTTTGACTTTTAACAATGTCTTAGCTATTAACAGTCTTATCCTCATATGAATTTTAGAATGGTTTCATCAGATTTCCTAGAAACGTGTCTGTCCTCTGGGAGGTGAAATGGCACATACACATGTATGTATGTGGACTGCCCTATTTGGAGCTAGACTGGGATTTCTTGTACTATCTAGATGGAAACTGAGTCTCTAGTACAGTTCTTCCCTTAACCTGGCGTTCTGTCTTGTTCCATGATTTCTTCCTTAGTGGTGTGCATGTCGCTTTCACTTGTACTTTGGGACTTTCCTCTTTGGTTATGAGCCTGAGACTTAAAGCGTGGTGCCAACTCTGAGCCCAGGATTTTGATACTTTTATAAATGGTACCTTTGTCCCTCCTGACTCCTAGTGGACATTGAACCCAGGGCCTTGCACATGGTAAGAAAGGGTACCACTGAGGTATAGCCCCGGCCCAGCGTCCTTACGATTGTTCTGTGTATGCAGTGATACTCAATTTTTTTTAATACTGACTTTTTCTACCAACTTTTATAAGTTCTCTTTAAGAATGCAAAAAGCCCACTTAAAATATTGGGGATTTAGCTCAGTGGTAGAGCACTTGCCTAGCAAGCGCAAGGCCCTGGGTTCAGCTCTCAGCTCCGAAAAACAAAAAAAAATTCTCTCTATACTTTAGCATTTTATCTGTGGTGGGGTTTGGTAGTTTGGTTTGTTCCTTTTTAGTCTTCAGATCTTTTGTCTTGCTGGCAGGAGTTTTTCTGTATGCTCTTAACTATAAGTGGTGATATGGGTGCCTTGGACTCATTTTCTTTCAAAAGGAATCTGTTGCTACAGCTGGCTATTGGTTATACTGTGCGCTGCAGACTTCTTGTTGATGAGGTTAAAGAAGCCTCCCCCATGGGGGGTACGTACTGATTTGTATTTTGTAATTTCTGCCTTGGTACATGCATCGTTTTCATTTGTATTTTGACAGTTTAATGAATGGTTTTGTGTGCGTGCGTGCGTGCGTGTGTGTTTAGTTTGTAAGAAATTGCCAGGCTGTTTTCCAAAGTGACTGCACCGTGCTGCGGTGCGGCTCGCAGCAAGTTTGTGTTGTTTACTTCTTCTCCAGCGTCTGGTGGTGTCACTCATCTGAACTTTTGGCCAATATTTTGCTCTTTTATATTCTAAATGTGAGTTAGGCTTTTATTAAGTTGTGCTCAAATCTCTGAGATGTATGGATATTTTTGTTTTCTTGAAGTTGCAGAGAAAGGTGTATTTTAATTACTCGACCTCCTTGTTCCCGTTTACTGTAGTCAGTTCTCCTTCATGTTTGAGGATGCAGATTTATATTACTATTATTTCCTTATGTTATCAGGTGCATTCCAGTTTGAAATTGTCACATCTTTTCATGTTATTCTGTAAGAGTTACCTAAAATTTTTCTGGTTATGCCTTTTGCATTAATGTTTATTAAGTCTGATTGAAGTGGTCTCTTACTCTATTTTGACTGATATTTCACTGGTCTATCCTTTTAGCATTCTTTAACTTACTATTCTCTAACCTTATGTTTTTAGATGTCTTTTAAGTAGCATATGGTTAGTGACTTAAAATTCTTAAGTATTGCTGTGTTTAGTTTTGGTTTTTGTTTTGAAACAGAGTCTTACTGGATTGGTCTTGGTGTACCTTTGGTTAGCATGATCCTCCTGCCTCAGCCTCTGGAGTACCAGGGTTGCAGGCATGTGCAGACAGGCCCAACTTGTAGCCATCTTTTAACTGGAGTGTGTATTTCAGTGGTATTTCATGTAATTTATATTTGTGCTTACATTTATAATCTAAGAAGTTACTTTTGGGGCTGGAGAGATGGCTCAGTGGTTGAGAACACTGGCTGTTTTTACAGAAGACCCGGGTTCAAATCCCAGCACCCACATGGCAGCTAACAACTGTCCGTAATTCCAGTTCCAGGGGATCAGATGGCCTCTCTGTCCTCCGAGGGCATTGCATGACACGGGTAACACACACATACACATAAAAATAATAAAAATTAAAAAAAAATTTTTAAAATTACTTTCACATAGAATGTTGTTTTGATGAGGCATATTACTGTCAGGCTTGAAGTTTCATTGTGGAGTGAGACCCTCATGTACACACACGCACTCACACACTCACCGCTGTTAAATCACATGGGCAGTATTTCTTAATATGTATTTATACATTTGTTTAATCTGATATCTTTAATTTTTACTTTTCTGTATTCCTAGCTTTTCGCTGTGGCCTGCAGTTTTTAGGCAACATTGCCTCACGGAATGAAGACTCTCAATCCATTGTTTGGGTCCATGCTTTCCCAGAACTCTTCATGTGAGTATGTTGTTGACATATTAAAAGAAGTTACATGATTTCACTCTGCAGTTATGAGGCAGCCATATCCAAACTTGAGTCCTAATTTGGACTTGGTGCCATTGGACAAATGTGATCAATAGAGTTCTTCATCTGTAAATCATGGAAATAACCACATCAGAAGAATGTTAGGGAATTTAAATGTTTATTGACATTTTAATGACAGGGTTTCTTTCTTTCTTTTTTTTTTTTCTTTTTTTTTCTTTTGGGTCTTTTTGAGATAGGGTCTCACTGTAGCCCCAGCTGCCCTGGAACTTACTACGTAGACTAGGCAGGCCCTGGACTCACAGAGATCTTCCTGCCTCTTGCCTGGGACAAGTGCTGGGACTAAAGTCATGCACAACCATGCCCGGCAAGACAGGGTTTCTTTACATAGCCCAGGTTAACCTGGAGCTCAGTATGTAGCCCAGGCTGTTCATGAACTCGGGATCCTTTTGTCTCAGCCTCCTGAGAGCTGGGATTACAGGCATTTGCCACCACACCAAGGGTCATGAAGTCGGAGAATCTGTGATGAGCCATGCTAAAGCTGAGAACTGATAAAAGAGCAGCTTTGCTAAGGCCATATAGCTGGTCAGCAAATGATTTAGGAATCATATTATGGCTCTTAACTCTGAGTCCTTCTGTTCTTTTAGATGTCTGTCCCTTATAACTGTGGCTGTTGAGGGAATGCTTATGATTTGTTTTAACAGAATGAACATTTTTAATGCTTTATAAATATGATCATTTTTATCTTTATCTCAGATGTTATTTGCTTTTCACTTTTAAGTCCTAAGTCAAGTGTAATTTTTTCTAGTCTTTATTCTAAGGTTTATTTTTTTATTTACGTGTATGCATGTATGTCTGTGTGGGAATATGTTGCAGTTGCCAGTGGAGGTCAGAAGAGCACTGGATCCCTTGGAACTGCAGTTACAGGCAGTTGTGAATGAGGTTGGTGTACCTGCTCTTAACCCTGAGTCATCTCTCCAGTCCCTTTTTATTGTATCTTAATGTTATACTTACTACATTTGTCAGTAGTATGCTTTGTTTCACAGCATTATAAATTATTAATTCTTAGGAATATCAGTTATATGGGACTGGAGAGATGGCTCAGTGTCAGAGAGTACTGGGTCTCTTGCAGAGAGCCCAAGTTCTGTTCCCAGCATCCACATGATGATTAACAGCTATCCTTAACTACACTTCCAAAGGATCTGATACCCTCTTCTGGCCTCTGTGAGCACTGCATGCATGGGTGCAGTTAAATACATGCAGGCAAAACACTAATATACATAAAATATAAATACATAAATAAATCAGTTATACTGAATTTGCTAAAGATTGATATTATTTATATTTTTCCGTTTGCTAATTTAGACTAAGAATTGCATTTCTTTGTTTGGAAGGTCTTGCTTAAATCATCCAGACAAAAAAATTGTTGCCTACTGTTCAATGATTTTGTTCACATCTCTTAATCCTGAAAGAATGAAAGACCTGGAAGAAAACCTCAATATTGCGATTAATGTCATAGAAGCCCAGCAGAAGCACCCGGAGTCCGAGTGGCCGTAAGTGTCCTGCTAGAAGTCCGATTGCTCGCAAGTCATCCTCACAGATATTTTCCTTGTAGAGGCTTTAGTATTATATTGAGATAGGGGTTTGCTGTGTTCTTCAGGCTGGCTTTGAAGGTTTGATCCTCTGCCTCAGCCTCTTGAGTAGCTGAATTATTGCTTTCATGCCCAGTGTATGCCAACTATGTGTTTGTTTGTTGACATTTTTGTGGTGCAGAGGAATTAAATGGTCCTTGGGCTTTGCACATGTAGACAGGTGTTCTTCCACTGAGGTACATCTTCAGCCCTTTTAAAGAAGGTTTTATCTTTAAAGATGTACTTTTATTTTATGTGTATGAGTGTTTTACCTGTATGTATTGTGAGTATGCTATGTGTGTGCTGTGCTCATAGAGGCTGGAAGAGGTCATTGGATCCCCTGGAACTGGAGTTAGAGACAGTTTTAAGCTACCATGTGGGTATTGGGAACTGAACCCAGGTCCCAATATAGCAGTATGTGCTCCTAACCACTGAGCCATCTCTCCAAGCTCCCTCTTTGTAGAAATTTTAAGTAAAATCATGATAACCATATCATGTTTTAATGTATCGTTAACAAAATTGGACTTTTTGAGGTTGTGAAAGAGATGTAAATCGGTGTATGACCTCGAAGTAAGGAGATTCTTTAAGGTGGTAAAGAGGAGGGTATTCTTGGTGTGTGAATGAAAACAGTGTAAGGATGTCTCAGCACCTTGGAGACTGCTGGGGCCTCAGTGATGGCTCATTAAAGATCAGGAGTTGAGACTGCAGAGATGGCTCAGCAGTTAAGAGCACTGACTGCTCTTGCAGAGGATCTGGGTTCTATCCCTAGCACCCACATGGCAACTAACAACCATCCATAACTCCAGTTTCACAGGATCCAATGCTCTCTTCTGACCTCCACGGGCATTGCATGACACGGATGCACTTACATACATGCGGGTAATGTACTCATACACATAAAATAATAAAATATTTTTTTAAAATGATCAGGAGTTGATCTGGTTCTTTTAGGCACTGTGTAAAGAAGACACTTGGCTGTTCCCATTATCTAAACAGAAGGCCTGATTTCTCTCTGGTTGCTTTTAAAAACATTGTTTTTCTTTGTCTTTTTAGAAGTTAATAATGAGCTTGTTTTGGGGGGTGGGGGGGTTCCTGCTACTTGTATGCCTTTCTTGAACGTTGGGAAGTTTTTGGGCATGACTTGCTTGAATACTTTTTCAGTCCTGTGTTCTTTGACCTGTTCTTCTGGGACTCAATGTCAGACACACACAGGTCCAGGTGAGGCCTGTTTGCTGAAATTAAGAGCAGCCTCTTATAGGTTTAGAAAATTTGTTACTTAGAGAGACAAGCTGCTTTTACATTCTGAGAGGGCTGCTGCAGAAAGAACTCTGTAATACTCCATTGGACTCTATCTCACAATAACTTGTAAGAAAGAACCTCCCGTCTTCATTTGTTCTTGAACCAAGACAGTAAGCAAGATGCAGATGAGCTGCTGTTTAAGCTTTGGCCTGTGTGGCCTTTGTAGGTGTATACAAGCAGTCACTAGGGTGCTGTGGTGGAGCTGTTTCTTTATGCTCTGTATGTAGGCCAGTATTTGCCCTTGGTGGTGGTGTTCCTCCAGAGCTGTCCACCTCGTTCTTTGAGTTTCTCACTGGAGTGTGGGGCTCACAAATTAGACTAGGCTGGCTAGCCAACAGGCTCCAGGGAATCTACTTTGTTTCTGCCTTCCCAATGCTGGGATTACAGGCACACACCGTCGCATACCTTTTAATATAGATGCTAGGGTTTTGCCGGAGTGTTCCCATCAGTGTATTTTTTTTCCCCTCTTTTGAGACAGGATCTTGCCATGTAGCCGTAGCTGGCCTTGGACTCCGCCTCTCAAGTGCTAGGTTACAGGTGTGTGCTGCCATGCCCAGTCTCTTGTCAGTTCTTTCAGTTTGCTCCACTCATTTTCAGGCTCTCAAGTACATACAGAGGTAGATGTTTACAGTTTGTTACATTATCTCCTAATAAGCTGATCTGTTTTTCTTTATAAAGCTCACCAAAAATCTTGTTTATATTTTATTTTTGATGTTCCCATTTTAATAGTCTTTTCCTAATAATCTAAGTGTCTTTGTGGTTGTGTTCCTCACAGTGGGCCTTGTGGTTAGGGCACAGGTGGCCTTCTGATGTAGTGAGCCTTGAGTGAAATTGAAACCTTTTTAGTTTGGCCTTTTGAGTGAACTGTCATCATTACATTGAAGTTATAGCTGAGTTTTAAATTATTTACTTTTCCGAATATCATTTGTATTTGAATTACCATATGCAAATAAACAATTTAACTTGGAAAGCATCCCTTATATGAAAATGTAGCATTTCTAATCAGTCAGGATGAGGCATTAGAGCTCAGAAACTTAGAGCAAGTTTCTGTAGCCAAATCCTGTTAGCTAGGTAGGTGGGATCTGTATCTTAACAGATATGAATAAATAAAGGAGTAAAGGACCAACAAGGTCACAATAGGTAAGATGCAAAGCCTACTTGAGAGTAGTTAAAAAACTATCAGAGGTCATCGTGTGCAGTTAAGACAGGAAAAAAGGAGGGAAATAGTTGTCAGTGGAAAATTCTGTAGCTCACGAGCTGCATTTGGCAATGAACTATCCAGCGGCTTCCAGAAAATTATGTTTTACTGTTAAATGTCAATTGATTCCTGAAAATTGGGAGAGGTTCCCTGCCTGACCTTTTCCTTGGACTTTCATGTAGCTGTTGAGAGCATCAACTACGTGATCTCAGAAGTCACAGGTTTGTCATCTCATTTCTTCCTCTTCATTCTTGGAAAGGGAAAGGTGTAAGACTGCAGTAGCTCTGCATCTTTTTGTTTAGATTTACTGGAGTAACAGGAAAGTATAGGCAAGCGTCTTTGGTTTGAATTATTGTGATAATATCTTCTAAAAATGTGTGCTTTTGTTCATAGGTATGAAAATCTGTGAATCTTAGATATGATTCTATGTGAATCCAAGATTCTATTTTGAGTTCATCTGACTTTGTCAGTGAATGAGTAAATAAGTTAAAGAATGAGTTAGAAACAAAATTATGTAGTAAAGTGGGTGGGGCCGCGTCTGATAGATCCCGTGGGACAGCTGGAGCTCTTTATGTGTGTTCTGGCATTCATGCTGCCATCCTGTGAGTGGTGCTCTGCTGCTACATACAGATGATAGCTGCCTGGAAGTTACACAGCTAACACATTGCAGAAAGACAGAAAGCTTTACCAATTTTGAAGCTTTGTTCCTTTTCACGGTGTCATGTGTTATAATAATTACTGATTTTTTAGAGAAGAGGTGTGCATCTCCAAGTATGATCTCTTAGTTTTTTGCCTTTTGGCCTAAACTTTAGTCATTCTTTTGAGCTTGTACTTAATTTCTTTAGAAAATTAAAATAATGACAGAGTAAAGCATTATTTCCTATTTGTATTTGGATCATCTCGTTCACTTACTTTGCACAAGAAAGCTCCATTTCCAAACTAAAATCCTTTGTTCTAGGCATGTCACCTACCTAATACACATTGTTACCTGTTTCAGTATTAAGTCTGAAAGGTAAACATAATTGTCCTTGCTCTTGTACTCCGAATTTGCCATCTCCTGTTTGCTAACCACATCTGTGTGTCCTGGATTCATAGCATTAAAGTGTTCATTAGAATGAACTCTTGATGGCAAGAACAGTGGGGTGTTTCTTTGTTTTTTGTTTTTGTCTTTTTGAGACAGGGTCTCCCTGTAGCTCCAGCTGTCCTGGAACTCACTATGTAGACCAGGCTGGCCTTGGACGCACAGAGATCCACTTGCCTCTGCCTCCCAAGTGCTGGGATTAAAGGCGTGAGCCACAAGAAACACGCCCAGCAAGAACAGTGTTTTTTATGTCATTGAATCCTTAACAAAAAAGCAGTGTGTTGCATGTGGTAAGCATTATATTATTTACAAATTTGGTGAATCTTGAGTGTCTGGAGAATAGTTCAGAAAGCATGTGCACAAAAGGAGTTTATTGACTGGTTTTGAGTCATCGAGTTAGCCACAGTAGGTCCAGATCTGTAACAGCATAGATTAGTGTTCCCTGGTCACATAGCTATTCTTTCCTTCATACAGTCTTTTAAAGTTCTTTTTTCTTTTCCCTCCCCTCCCCTCCCCTCCCTTTTCTTTTCTTTTGGTCTTTTTGAGACAGGGTCTCCCTGTAGCCCTGGCTGGCCTGGAGCTTACTATGTAGACCAGACTGGCCTCGAACTCACGAAGAACCGCCTACCTCTGCCTCCTGAGTGCTGGAATTAAAGGCCTGCACCACCACGCCTGGCTTTAAAGTTCTTTTTGTTCCACTCTGTGCTAAGTGTTCTCTCTCCTGGGAAGTCGTGGAAGTCTTCTCTGGCCTCTTTGATGTCTTGCTCTTCTCCTGTACGTCACCACTTTTCCCTGCACTGGCTTCTGTACTGTGTGATGTGTGTCTACATGTTACACTTTGCACATTCTTCTGTAATTGTCTGCATGTGGCTTTTTCTCTGCTGTTCGGAGAGTATTTTTGGAAATAAAACTTGTGTTCTAGCTGCTGGTACAGTACTTAGCATATTGCTGGTGTTTCTTTTTGATGACGGCTGTTAAAGGTAGACAGTCTTATTGTGTAGCCTGGAACTTTCTGTGTTGGCCTCCATCTCACAGAGGTTTGTCTGCCTCTGCCTCTAGAGTGCTGAGATTATAGGTGTGTGCCACCACTCCTGGCAAATACTGTTTTTTTTTTTTTAATATTTTCATGAGAAAGTATTTTGAATTTCAAGTAGCTGACTTATGAGCAGGCTTTAGGATTCCAGTTTTATTTGTGAACCCGACTTGGAATGCATGAATTTTTTTAAAAAATTACTATTTTTTATTTTATGTGTATGAGTGTTATGCCTGGGTCATGTAGCACCCTTGGAGGCCAGAAGAGGGCATTGGATCCACTGAAACTGGAGTTACAGATGGTTGTTAGCCACCATGGGTGCTAGGAATAACCTGGGTTCTCTGCAAGACCAGCCAGTGCTCTTAACCTCCGAGTCATCTTTCCAGCCCCAGAATGTATGAATTCTTAATCCATTTGATAAACTATATAAATAAATAGGAATACTATTGAAAAATTTATCATTTATTATTAGAAACATTTAATTCCAAGTAATGTCTATTTTAAAGATTGTAGAAGAAATAGAATACTTGTTTAAAATTTTTTCTAGGGTGATAGTAGTGTGGAGGAAACACAGGGTCTTGTGCAAGTTGTCCGCCCCTGAGCTACATCCCCAGTGCTGGAGTTTACTTCTACTTGAAGGACAATGTTTTGTAATGGCTGATGTGTGATTGTCATACTGAATGACATTTTGTTTGTTAACAAGAGGTTAAATAGTTTCTTAGTGTATTTACAATTTTATGATCAACTTGCATTACTGTAACCATATTTATAGCATTATACATTATTTTCCTTAGTTCTTAAATCTTTTTGTCAGAAACCCTTCTGGTAGACACAGTTCAGAATGAATATTATTTAGTCTTTTTAGATGTCACAGACGTACTTTGAAGAAATATGCCTTATAATCTTTGCCTCGGGGCGTCCATAGTCATCTCATAAGTTCAGGTGAGCACATTGCTTGACAGTGTGGATGTTTTCTTGGTAATTTGAGAACTCTTAAAGAGTGGAAAATCAAGCCAGGATTCATCACTGCATTGTTGTCATCTCTTAAAAACAGTATGACATGTCCATTTCTCTGCCTCATCTTACAGTACTAAGCTTCTGACTGAAATGGTGTGCTGTGTTTCCTGTCTGGATCTGAAATTGTAGCTAAATTTCGTGTTACTGTTCATAGTGAAGAATTTTCCTTTTGCACCTCAGGTAAAAGCTATAGTAGACCCGTTTCTCCAGTTGAATCAGTTTGAATTATTGCTAGAAATTTTTCACGTGGAAAGTTGAACAATACTTCAAAATTTTTTTCCCACTTTTTGCTGCTTATAGAAAAAAAATATGTGAACTTCAAAACATTTAAATGACAGTAAACCAAAAAGTTTAATAAAATTAAAGGCTGTGTGTGTGTGTGTGTGTGTGTGTGTGTGTGTGTAAGATATACCCATAAAGTAGATAAGAACATGTCTGTTTTATTGTTGAAGTAACCAAACTCTCCCCCACCCTTCTTTTCCCCTTAGATTCTTGATTATTACAGACCACTTTCTGAAAAGCCCGGAATTGGTGGAAGCTATGTATGCCAAACTCAGCAATCAGGAAAGGTAACCCCCAAAACCGGTGTGGTTTCACGTCTTTAGCATTCTATATGGAGTACCCTGCAGCCTGGACCAAAAGCAGTGTGGTTTCTCATTGGCTCAGACCTCTTAAGTACATGTTTTTGTGCAGTGCTGGTTTTGCGTTGCTTGGTTAATATCACAGCTCAGCCACAACAGGCAAGTGACAGTCATAACTAATGCACTGTCCTACATTCTGGAAGGAATGCCAAAGTTACTGGTACACAGGCATACTACCTTCAAGTTTCATGCTGTCTTTAGTGCACTGAACCAGAGAAAACGAGCTGGGCAGAGGGAGTATGTTAATAAAGGCAGCACTAGGTGTGCCTGGCAGCACTAGATGGCCCTGTACAGGATCACAGATGGTGCTTCTGGAGAACAGGAGTGGGAGAGGAGAGGGATCTATTTTTGTTCTTCTGGCGGTGGTTATGTAGGAAGAGGCCTCTGATGATCCTTCAGGCTAGGCAGAATTCTGACAGTCCTGTGCCAAGAATGCATTTTCTAGTTGTAAGAACAACACAAGTAGGCCCAGTTGAAGAAGTCTGGTTATCTTTGGGGAACACTAAAATTTCATTTTTGTTGGAATAAAAAGATGCTTATGAGAACACCGAAGAAGAAGGCCAAGGTTGGACTCTGAGTAATAAAAGTTTTTGGTTTAACCAACACATTTTAATTTTATTTTTCTTATGGTTCTAGGGGTCAAACCCAGGGCCTTGTGTATGATAGGCAAGTATTGTACCACTTAGTTATACTCACAGCCCCAACAAATACTTATTAAGTGCCTGCTGAATGTGCCAGATAGTAACTCCTGTCTGTGTGGCTTATACTTCATTGGTGAGAGAGAGAGATAAAACAAGTAGGAATTTCCCTGATAGTTATATTGTGAATCTGGGAGAGGGAATTACCAGATTGAGCCCTTCTATGTTTCCAGAGCTGTGAGGAATGCTAGAGTTGAGGGTAACCCAGGAGTGCTGAGCCCTTTGTGATGGCTGACCTTAACTGTTGGACGAAGGGCCTGCTGACTTTGTTGCTGGTGAGGTCCATGCTGGGAAGGAGAGGCTATGAGGGGCCTTGGGCTCTAAGTGAAGTAGAAACTTGGGACCCTTTTTTGCCTCTTTCTGAGGAATATATTCTTTGCTTAGAGATGTTCTTTGGCAGGCCAAGATGACTGAAATAGCGTTTTTCTCAGCAGGAATGTGTAACAAATTCCTCTCCTGTGCTTTGAGAATCCTTGGAGAACCAAGAAAACAAGTTACTCAAAACATTTCCCATGTTCTGTGATAGAAGCCTCCCTTGAGAACACTGGAGGCACGCTGGTTTCCTCAGTTGAGCACCCACATGAGAATCCTCCGAGGTGTCTGACTGTGTCTAATCCCCTGGGTTAAAATATCTAATGGGGGAGGGGTTGTATACACTAAAATGTGTTTGGGGATCAGTTAGTAAAACAAGTACTGCCCTGAGCGTCTGCTGGTGGTTCCTGGGCACAGTGGTGCACAGTGAGCACACTCCCTGCTTGTGTGGGCAGTAACTATACCTTCTTTTGTGTGTATGTAAGTGCCCTTTCCATGTGCCCATTCTGGTAATTGTTGTCAGGGTCCTGACTCCTTCACCTTGGGGCTGGCAGCCTTTTGGGGCAGATTATTTTGTGAAGAAAATTTGAATAAACATTCAGTCAGTTAATGTGTTATGATTCAGCAAAAATGAGAGCCTATGTTTATGCACTTCCTAGTTGCTCTTGCTGTTGGGCCAGTGTAATTGTTAGCAGATTGAACAGGCTGCTCTCAGAGGCAGCATGCACGGTGCTCAGATTATAATCTGTATGTATGGGCACAGGAGCATAGGGCAACTACTGTTGGGCCCCTCACTGGTTTGACCTTTCTGGAACCATTTCATCTGTGCAAAGGGATAATACTAGTTGCACTTGATGAAGTTATTGCTATAACTAGCTAAAACATAATACCCTAAACTCTCAGTGCCTGACATGTAGTTAGCAATCAGTTAGTGTTAGGGACCCCATTCTCCCTTGTCCCTTGGTTATTGCCCAAGCTGGCCTCAAACTCTGTCTTAGCCTCCTGAAAGCTGGTGTCACAGGCTGGGATTGCAAAGTGTGGCTATGAGTTGCTTTCTCTGCTTATGGCTTCTACCATGGGTACTATGGCTCTAACCATAGCTCTTCTCCTCTGGTGGCCTTTGCCTTTCCTTCCACATGCTATTACTGTGTCTCTGGAAGGCAATGGTTAGACAAATAGTGTGAAAATCATAGAGACAAATGCCTACAGGAGGAAAGATTTGTTCTGGCTCACAGTTTTAGAGGACCGAGTCTGTCGCTTGGCTCTGTAGTTTCTGGGCCAGTGTGCGGCAACAGTCATGATTGGGAGCACGTGGTGGAGCAGAGTGGCTCACCTCCTGATGGACTGGAGGGAGAAGAGGAGGCATAGTTGGGACCATGTATAACCTTCAAAGGCATGCCTTCAGTGATGTACTCCAAGTAGGTCCCACCTCCTAAAATTTGTGCCACCTCCCAAAATAGTGTATGTATGTACATGAGCACACACCTGTGCCAGTGGGTACGAATGTCCATGTGTGTATCTGAAGGCTAGAGGATGATGTTGCATGTCTTCCTTTCTCACTCTCCATTTTGCTGCTGCTGTTGTTGTTTTGAGACAGTGTCTCTCACTCAACCTGAAGACGATGGTTTTGTCTAGGCTGACTGGCTAGTAGGTTCCAAGGATCTGCCTGTCTATGCCCTTCAGCCAACACTGGGGTTACAGGCATGTATCGTCATGCCTGGGTTTTATGTAGGTGCTGTGGTTTAGGACTCAGGTCCTCTGGCTTTCATAACGAGCACTCTTACCCATTTAGCTATCTCTCCAGTGCTGGGACCAAGGCTTTACTATGTGAGCCATTTGTGAATATTTCCTGTTCAAACTCTAACAGCATCACTGTCCTCAGGTCCTCTGTGACTTGGGCATTGGTCCTCCAGGTGGGGGACCTAGGGCTTTGTAGGGTAATATGCTTACCATGGTTACAAAGCAGCAGTGCTCATTGCCGCTAACTTGCTTAGCTTGCTGTCAGATTAATAACATTTTTGACCTTGTGGCATGTACTATTCAACAAATTATACATTTGGAGAAGTTCAAATGTGAATTGAAAATTTGCTAGAGATGCTAGTCTTTGAAAATTTGAATTGCAGATACTTTATTTCCTGCTTTAGAATGCTCCTACAGCATTCTTTTTTCCTCCTCCACCCCTACTCCTGGTCCTCATAATAACTGTTTCAGGATGTTACAAATATGACTTTAAAAACTTAGCCTGCATCAGTTTAAGTATAACTTTAAAATACATTTTTCATTATGGGTGGAAGGTAAGAATCAACAAAAGACCCCTAAATCTTTTGCATGTTCATTGTTTAAACAAACAAAGTAGAACTTTGAAGGAGGACATGTACCTATTTGGTCACAAGAGAATTAGAAATAGAACATTCATGTCAGCCAGTGGCTTAAGATGATGGGAGCTTGGCTCGGAAATGAGGGCATGTCTCGGGAGCCTCAAGAGGCCTAAGCAGTGGTTTGTGGGTTAGGGGAAGGAAGCAAGACTTTCAATCTGATGTGTAATGATTGTGCTAACCCTTTAGCTGGGTCTGTTGGTTTTTTGTTAAACCAGTTGTGTTTTGTTTACAAGCAGGCACAGTCACGTGCCACATAACATTTTTGGTACACAATGAACTCCATTTGTGCCAGTAAGAATATAATGGAACTGAAAAATTCCTCATGACATCATAGCTGTGGGAAAGTCTCAGCCATTGGAGTGTCATAGCATAGTGCCTTCCTTACATGTTTGTGGTGATGCTGGTGTAAACTATTTCCTTGCCAGTTGGCTAAAACTATAGCACATAAATTAAGTGTGCACCACTTGATAGTAAATGGTTGGTATTTATTATACTGTTGATTGCTAATACATTGTAGAGCAAAACAGGATAATTGAGTTAAGCTAGCAGTGGCCTGTCTATATAATTTTCTTTATTATTGTTTGTGTCTGTGTATGCACATGTGCATGTTTCTGTATGGGAGTATGGACACATGCAAGCCACAGAGCATGTGTGGAGGTCAGAGGATAACTTTCTGTAGTTGAGCCTCACTTTCTACCTTGTTTTGAGGCAGGGTCTCCCCTGTTTCTGCTGTGCTGCATACTCTAGGCTAGCTGATGTGGGAGCTTCTGGGTGAATCCTTGTTCCACCCCCTATCTTGTCATAGGAGTGCTAGGACTACAGATGTTGGCCACCATAACTGCTTTTTACATGGGTTCTGGGGATTGAACTCAGGTTGTCAGGCTTTTACCCACTGAGCCATCTTGCAGGCCCCCATCCATTTCATTTTCTCCGCATCTCTTGATTACGTAAAGGGGCCACCAGTTACTGGCCTACCTCATTTAGGTGTGTGTCAGTGCACTCCATGAGGTTCGACACAATCAAGAAACCCACCTAGAGATTCATTTATCAGCACTTGTCCCCAGTGCTGAGCAATACCACCCCTGAGTTTAGTGTGATTTCTTCCTTACTGGGGAAGTAAGATATTCCATATTATATCCCCTTTTCTCTCTCCGCCTTTTCTTCCTTTCTATTTAATGTTTTGCCTGCGTGTATGCAAGTACACCATGTATGTGCAATGCTCAGGAGACCAGAAGAGGGTGCAGATCCCTTAGAATTCGTTGTTAGCCACCATGTGGGTGCTGGGAATTGAACCCAGGTCCTCTGCAACTTCAGTACTCTTAACTTCAGAGCCATTTCTCTAGCTCCCAATACTCCATTTTATTACTACAGCACATTTCAACAAATATTTTGTTTTCTGGTATAGAACTAGGAAAGGCAAGTGCAAAATATAATTAAATAATTTTTAACAAAGGTGGCAACTTACATCCCTGTATGTACATGACTGTATCTATTGTTCTGTGAGTTTTTCGTTTGAAGAGAAGGTTGTTTCTGATGATGGCTGAAGGGAGAAAGAGTTGCAGCATCATGTGGAAACAATAGCGTGGTATGGACCATGGAGCTTTTACATCCACTTCTTGGTGGGGGCCATTGAATGGATTGACAGATGACTTAATCTAAGCAGGAGTATTAGCTGAAACGTTTTCTGTTTATAGATGATATCCCAAATTAGCCTGCATATTTTATGTTTTAAAGGTTCATGTTTGAGCTCGGGAGATGGCACAGTGGGTAAAGTACTGACTGTGGAAATATGAGGACCTGAGATCAACTCCTCAGAACCCACATGTATCAGTTACTTTTCTGTTGTTATAAAATACCCTGATAAGGAGCAGCTTATGGAAAAAAGATCTATTTTAGCTTACAGTTTAAAAGGGTAAGAGTTTGTAAAGGTGGAGAAGGCATGCCAGCAGGAGAATGAGGCTGGCCTGGCTGCTTGGAAGCACAGAGAGAAATTTCATCTGCACATATGAAGCAGAGAGGGGGAAGTGGGCCCAGGCTATAAAACCTACAGTGATTATATATACTCCCTCCTAAAGATTCTATAACCTCCACAAACACCGCCACTATTTGGGGACCAAGTGTTGAAATAGCCTGTGGGGATGTTGCTTATTTGATCTACACACCACATAAAAGTTGGAAGCAGTAGGTGCGTCTGTAAACCTATTGCTCCTCCAAACGTGGAGCCACATAGGAGAATTCTCAGAAATTTGGGGTCAGTGGCGAAGAGTAAGGACCCTTCCCTAGTCAAGATGAAAGGCAGCAAGCAACACTCAAGGTCGTTCTTCTTTACATGCAGGCTGTGGCACATGTGCCTCTCTCCCTCTGACTCAGGTACACATAAAACAGAGATCCAGTTCTGATTTATCAACATTTTCCCCTTCAAAACCATTTGTCGTCTCCCCAGACCTCATCTTGGATTAACTTACACAGCTTGAGGATTTGTTTACTCAGCAGAAGGTTATTTTTGTTTCAGTTTGTGAAGAAGGCCAAAACCTGCTTTTATCTTTTAAATTGATCCACGTGGACTTCCAGTGTCTTCGTGTTTCAGCCAAACAACTTTGAAAACCAACACCTGTGGCCCCCTCTTCTCCATCCTCAGTTCTCTTCTCCAGTTACAATTGCTCACTTTGTTTCTCATCTTTCTGCATTATATCTGTAGATGCCTGTGATTTAATCTGATAAAATTATATTGCCTACTTGAGTAACTGCCAGCTATGTGTGAATTTCCCAGCCAGGGATCATGATTCTATATCCTAGCAAGGACTCCCATATGACCTCATCCAACGATAAATAGGAATGTTTTCAGAGGAGATAGTTGGGCCACACTGAGTGGGTGGCCCCTTATCTCACATTGCTGGACAGTCATCCTGCTTTGGTGAGAGTGGGAAGCCCAGCATTATGGTCTGAAAACACTGCATTATAATTTCTTCTTTTGGCAGTATTGGGGCTAGAATCCAGGGCCTTGCACATGCTATGCAAGCTTTCTACTACTGAGGTAGCATCCCCAGTGCCTTAGTTTCTTTTCCTGTTGCTGTGGTAAAACAGCCTGACAAAAGCAGCTTAGGGGGGAAAGTGTTTATTTACTTCAGTTCGCAGTTCAAGGATGCAGTCCATCATGGCAGGAAGGTCAAGGCAGGAGCTTGTATCAGCTGATCATATGCATCCACAGTCAGGAAGCAGGGAGCAATGAACGCTTGTGCTTAGCTAGCTTTGTCCTGTTTTATACAGTTCACTTTTAGTGTGGGTCTCTCCTTGTCATTTAACCTAATGAACATAATTTCTCCCAGGTGTGCCCAGAAGATAAGTAGTCCATCACGGGTGTGCTAAAGGCTTGTCTTCTGTATAATTCCAGGTTCTGCCAACTTTATAGTACTAACTATCATACCCCACCTACCCCATTTACATTTTGAAGATGATGTATGTTTATGCAGAAGCAAAAAATGCTCTAGTACTATGCTCAAGGAAAGGGATTGTTTTCTTGTTTAGTTTGCATTAATAATTGCTATAAAAGGTCTTTTTTGTTTCGTTTTGGTTTTTGAGACAGGTTCTTATTATGTAGCTCTAGCTGGCCTAGAACTCAGTCTGTAGACCAGGCTGGCCTTGAGCTCAGATCTGCCTGTCTTAGTCTCTGGCATGGCCTACCACGCCTAGCAGGAGTTTGGAAAGTTGTTAAAGTCTGTTTTTTCTAGACCGATATTCTTTCCCATCATTTGGATACAAGGTAGAAAGCATTTTCAGTAACTATATTTCTCACTGGAAGTAGTTAGTTAGCTTAAGTCCTGGCTTCACTTCTCAGTAGCTGTGTGACACCAGGTATACACTAGATGTGCATTAAGGTCTGCATATCTTTGTGGGTCTTTCTGTTTTGTTTTTTGGGTCTCTTGTAGTCCAGCCTGGCCTTAAACTCTTTGATCCTCCTGCTTTTACCTCTCAAGTGTTGAGATTACAGATATGTCTCACCAAGTCTAGGTAGACATCTTTAATATAAAATTAATAATATTACCTGCCCTGTGGAGGTTTGTGAATATTAAATAAGATAATGTATGTAAAATGCTCATCTTCGGTTTAAGTAGTGGATAAATGTTTGCCCACTTATCTTTGCTGTTCTATTAGAACGTATTCATAAAACTTAAATTGATAATCCTTTTTGAAATGTTGAATTATTCCAGTGTTACAAAACAATGGATATTAAAAATGTATTAGATAGTTCTTGCTGCAGAAAAATCACATTATAAAAACCAAGAAATTAAATACAGGTAATTGATGATTATCCTTAGAATGTTCTTCTTAGCTAGACATTAAAATAAGGTAAAAAATTTAAATAAAAATATTCCCTTAAAAATTTCCCCATGTTATTCCTAGTGCTGCACTGAGCATCATCTACTCACGCAGGACTCTTGTTTTACAGGGTCACGTTGTTAGACATTATGATAGCCAAGATCGTGGGTGATGAGCAACTGTCAAAGGATGACATCGCAATACTTCTGCGCCATGCCGAGTTGATCGCAAGCTCTTTTGTGGATCAGTGTAGGAATGTGCTAAAGTTGATCTCAGAGCCTCACACCGAGGATCAGGTAAGGAGACAGATCTCATAGACCTAGAGGAGGGAGAACGGGCAGGTTTTCTCGTTCAAATCCTCTGTGGGTTTCTTTCTCAAAATGTTAAAAGATTTTACCCTCCCCTACTTTGTTTTTGGCATGGCCTCCCTGCTACAGCCATACCACCCTGATACCGCCTGTTCTCAGAAGCTAAGCAGGATTGGGCCTGGTTAGTACTTGGATGGGACACATGGTCTCCCTAGTCCCAGCCCACCTGAAACTCACTATGTAGACCAGGCTGACCTTGATCTCACAGAGATCTGCCTGCCTCTGTTTCCCGAGAACTGGGATTAAAAGTGCGTACTACTACACCTGGCGTTATTTCTACCTTTATAGATAAGTGTGTGTGTGTGTGTGTGTGTGTGTGTGTATGTGTGTGTGTGTGACTGTATGTGTGTGTGTGTGTGTGTGTGTGTGTGTGTGTATGTTGTATGAATGTATCCTACATGTGTGGCAGTGTCCATGGAGGTCAGAAGAGGCTGTCAGATCCCCTGGATCTGTTATAGGCAGTTGTGGGCCAGCTGATGTGGGTGCTAGGAACCTTTGGAAGAGTAGGAAGTGCTCTTAATCACTGAGCCATCTCTCTTAAAAGGTTTTAAGATACTCTATATATTAGAGAACTTAGAAATTATAGAGAAGTGGAAACAGTGCCCTTGTTTCTTCCATTCCCTATTAATGGCTTGAGAAAGAATTCTGGTTAGTATGTTTAGACATATATACAGAAAGATACGGACACCGCTGTGTCAGAGTAGAGGTACTATGTGCCATCCATCTACTTGTTGGTTTCATTGTTTTTCTGAATGTAGGTATCATGAGAGCAGAAGTTGGGCCATGATCATAGCACTGTACACATAGTAGGCATTCAGAAATACCCTCCGAATGAGTAATGGATGTGATGTTGTAAATGCGTTTTAAAAAAATGCCAGTACAGCATTCAAGTGCAGAATGTTCCACACTTCCTTTGGCCAACTCCCTGAATTAGACATGCAGCTTGTTCTGTCCATCATAGGTGGTGCTGTAGTATGTGTTCATAGCTGTGTCTTCACAGATTTCCACAGTCACTGTCTTAGTTTTGTTTCTAGTTACTGTGCCTGACAAAAGTAACTTAGGAGAGAAAGGTTTATTTCAGGTCACAGTTCCAGGTTACAGTCAGAGTGGCAGACACTTAAAGGAGCTGATCACAATTAGGAACAGGCAACAAGAATGTTTGCATGTATGTGCTTAGCCTCATTTCTCCACTCTTAGAAGTTCAGGTTCTCTGCTCCAGGATTGGTCCTGCCAGCAATTAAAAGGGATGTTCTTCCATCAATTAATTTAATTTAAATAGTCCCCCACAGACATGGCCACAGGCCAACTTGATCAAGACAAGCCTTCATTAACTCTCTTCCCAGGTGATTCTAGACCACATAAGAAAGGTAGCCACGGGCTGGAGAGATGGCTCAGCGGTTAAGAGCACTGACTGCTCTTGCAGAGGACCCAGGTTCGATTCCCAGAACCCACATGGCGGCTACAAACCGTCCTTGACTCCAGTTCCAGGGGACTCCGTCACCCTCTTCTGACCTCCGCAGCACTGCACAATATAGGTGCACTCACATACATGCAGGCAATACATTCATACACATAAAATTTAAATATATATATATATATGAAAGGTAGTTAAACAAGCCAGAGAAACAAGCCAATAAGCAGTGCTCCTTAGCTGTCTCTGCTTCAGTTCCTGCCTTGACTTCTCTCAATGATGGACTGTGACCCGCAAGTCAAATATACCCTTTCCTCCCTCAAGTTGGCTTTGGTCAGAGTATTTTATCACAGCAACAAAATAAAGGCAGAAGAGGCGGGAGGGGGAAGAGGAATACGTGCAAACAGAAGTTTTCAAGTGAGGAGATAGGAACAGAATTACTGCCAACTCGCTACTCTGAACAATGTAGGGTAACCCAGAGGAGAATCTAAGGTAGCTAACCAGAAGGGGTAGGGTTGGGGACTCCTATCCTTTCTAAAAGACAACTCAGAAATGTGTACTAAAGCTTTAAAAGTCCTTTACACCCAGCAATTTCACTCCTAAGATGACATCCTAGGATAGAGACTGTACTGGTTAGCTTTAATGTTAACTTGATACAACCTAGAATCACCTGGGAAGAGAGTTAATGAAGGCTTGTCTTGATCAAGTTGGCCTGTGGCCATGTCTGTGGGGGACTATTTAAATTAAATTAATTGATGGAAGAACATCCCTTTTAATTGCTGGCAGGACCAATCCTGGAGCAGAGAACCTGAACTTCTAAGAGTGGAGAAATGAGGCTAAGCACATACATGCAAACATTCTTGTTGCCTGTTCCTAATTGTGATCAGCTCCTTTAAGTGTCTGCCACTCTGACTGTAACCTGGAACTGTGACCTGAAATAAACCTTTCTCTCCTAAGTTACTTTTGTCAGGCACAGTAACTAGAAACAAAACTAAGACAGTGACTGTGGAAATCTGTGAAGACACAGCTATGAACACATACTACAGCACCACCTATGATGGACAGAACAAGCTGCATGTCTAATTCAGGGAGTTGGCCAAAGGAAGTGTGGAACATTCTGCATTTAGCAATTAAGAAAATGCCCCGCAGACATGGGCACAGGTCAGTTTGATAGAAGCAGTTCCTCAGTTAACATTTCTGCTTCCTAGGTTTGTCTAGGTTTTCATGACGAAAACTAGCCCACCTTCTGAGTTAAAGTCAGAATTGTTCTCTCTCTTGGAAACTCATCAGCAAAATAAAACATCTCTGGAACAGCAGCAAAGACGACTCCAAAGGTACCATGTGAAGGCAGATGGACTGACTAGAGCTAGGTCAAGGCTCCACTGCTGTGAGATTTAGTACCAGGATTAGATTTCTTGGTAATGACAGGGAGCATATCACATGTTGTCTGGGGCTGAAGTCACAGAGGAGATTAATTTCAGGGGGCACATAAGAGAACTTTCTGGGTGATAGAAATGTTGTACATGGGGGCTGGAGAGATGGCTCAGCGGTTAAGAACACTGACTGTTCTTGCAGAAGACTGGGTTCGAATCCCAGCACCCACATGGCAGCTAACAACTGTCCGTAACTCCAGTTGCTGGGGATCCGATGGCCTCTTCTGTCCTCTATGGGCATTACACAGCATGGGTGCAGTTACCTACATGCAGGCAATACACACATATACATAAAATAAAAATAATAAATAAAAAAAATAAAAAGAAATGTTGTACATGAGACGCATACTTTGGCACACTATTTTGTGCTCTTACCGGGTGTGTTTTAGTGCATACAAATTATACCTGAATGGAGTTGATTTTAAGTACATTTTTATTTTTTATTTATTTATTTTTTTCCGGTCTTTTTGAGACAGGGTCTCCCTGTAGCCCCTGCTATCCTGGAACTCATTATGTAGACCAGGCTGGCCTTGAACTCACAGAGATCTGCCTGCCTCTGCCTCCCAAGTGCTGGGACCACAGGCATGGGCCACCACTCCTGGCTTAAAAGGTGTTTTTAAAATTTCATTACTGCCAGGCGTGGTTGGCGCACGCCTTTAATCCTAGCGCTTGGGAGGCAGAGGCAGGCAGATCTCTGTGAGTTCAAGGCCAGCCTGGTCTACATAATAAGTTCAAGGACAGCTGGGGCTACATGGAGACTCTGTCTCAAAAAGACCAAAAAAAAAAAAAAAATTCATTACAATTACTTTTTATGATTTTGCATGTCCTGCCTGCATGTATGTAAGTGCACCTGTGTCATGTAAAGCCCATGGAAACCAGAAGAGGGAGTTGGATACCCTGGAACTGGAAATATGAATGGTTGTTGACTGCCATGTGGATGCTGGGAACAAAACTAAGGTTCTCTGCAAGAACAGCCAATGCTCTTAGTACGGAGCCATCTTTCCAACCCCTTAAATGCATTTTTAGAAAAGACTGTAGATATTTATACCCTGACAAGAGTGATCAAGAAGGGAGTGGTTGATGCTAGAACACTGTTGGCAGTAGCTTGAGACAAGGCAGGAGCGACTGGACTCCAGAGTGGACATTCCGGGAGAGCCAGAGAATAGATTGTGAGCTTCATGTGTGCTGGGGAGTGTTAAGTGGTCCTGGGAATTTTTAGATGGTTGGCATGGAGCTAGAGTTGCTTTTATTTCCAGCAGGTGGATCAGTGAGCTGTGCTTTGGAAATTTCTAGGAAACAGTAGAAAATGAAGTTTGTTAAATGATTGCTTTAAACATTTCATAAGAGACTTTTAAAGTGATTTTAGGATTATAGCACAACATTACTTGCTATAATTTTGTGTGTTGAGGGGGGTGTGGGTGGGTGGTGGTGTTGCCATTGGCATGTATGTGGAAGCCAGAACAGGCCAGCGGGAATCTTACTCTATCACTCTCCGCCTTGAGACAGGGCCTTTTTACAAAATCTTTTGATGAATTTATTTTTTATGTGTGTAAGTGTTTTGCCTGCATGTGTGTAAGTGCACCACATACATGCATTGCCAGAAGAGGGTGTCACCTGAGTTACAGCTGTCATATGGACTCTGGAACCGAATCCAAGTCCTTGCAGGAGCTGCTAGTGTGCTGTCTGCCCCTAGTGCTTTGGTAGCTTTCACATACAGTTTCTTACATGGGTGCTAGAGATTAAAACTCAGGTCCTTCTGCTTGCAGAGTAAGCACTTTGACACACTAAGTCCACATCTCCAGCCTCGTTTTAGACAGGGTCTCCCTGTAGCACCAGCTGGCCTAGAACTCACTATGTAGACCAGGCTGGCCTTGAACTCACAGAGATCCGCCTGCCTCTGCCTCCCGAGTGCTGGGACTAAAGGCATGTGCCACCACACCCGGCCCAGCCTCCTTTTTATATAGGAAAATTCATGCTTTTCCTTTAGTTGTTCGGTAAGGTAGGAAGAAATATACTAACGTACAGATCTTATACTAATGTAATATTATACTTTAAGAAAGAAATGGGGGAAAACACTATGGCAGGCTTAAAGAACACCTTGTCAGTATTCCAGTATACCGTGCTCCCAACTCATGTGCTTACTGGCTAATGCCAACTTCCGAGAGTCCGTTATTCATATCTAGAAATGTGTGGGCTGGCTGCTACGTGGTTGGTGGCTCAGAATTGCCTATTATGAAAAAATTTCCACATGAAAATCAGTGAGTGTTGCATATCAGGGCACTCCCAGGGATTTGTCTGTTCTGCCTCCTAATGCCGGGAATACATGCCACCACAGCTGGCCTTTTTATAAGTTCTGGAGACAAAACTCAGTTTCTGAAGCTTTTGTGGTAAGCATTTTATTGAATGACTTATCTTTACAACCCCATCATTACTCTGAATTTTTTTTAAGGAAGATTTTATTTAATTTTATGTGTATAAGTGTTTTTCTTACATGTATGTAAGAGTACCATTTGTGTACCTGGTACTCATAGAGACCAGAAGAAGGCATGGCTCCCTTGGAACTGGAGTTTCGATAGGTGATCGCTACTGTGTGGGTGCTGGGAACTGAACCCGGGTCTTCTGGAAGAGCAGTAAGTGCTCTTAACTGCTGTGCCCTCTCTCAAGTCCCTACTCTTAGTTTTTAAGAGAGTAATTAAAATTTTCTTTTCTTTTTAATTGTGTATATATGTGTGTGGGTAAGTCCAGATACCTGTGGAGGCTAGATGTTTAGGATCCCTCTGGAGCTGGAGTCACAAGTATTTGTGTGCTGCCCATGTGGGTGCTAGGAACTGAACTTGGGTTCTCTGCAAGAGCAGTGAGCACTTTTGTCTGCTGAGCCCTCTCTCCAGCCCATAAGAGAGTAATTTTTTATTTTACTTTCTTTTATTTTTTTTTTTTGGTCTTTTTGAGACAGGGTCTCCCTGTAGCCCCAGCTGTCCTGGAACTCACTATGTAGAGTAATTTTAAGAGATATACCAGGACAGTGTTGACTTTGTTAATAAAAGAAAGACTAAATTTGGGAATATGTTAGGTGGGATTAGATTAATTTCCTTTTCAACTAATATCATAGACTCTAGGAGCTGCAAAGGAGCTTTTTGATAATCCCTTGTACCGCCTGTGCACCCCCCCCCCGTTTTATTTTTGCCTTTATCTCATGGAAAATCTCACATTGACTGAGAAGAAAGTACACTGAAACTTGCTGTTGCTGTGTCATAGACAGCCCACCATTCTTCTGCCATTGTCCTGGACTGAAACAACATATTTCACCTGTCACAAGTCTTAGACACAAGTACAATGCAGTTACCACACATGACAAATTAATAATACAATTTGGTGGCAAACAGCATGAAGTTATTTCCCATTGTCTAATGTTTTTCAAGTTTATTTTGATGAATCAGGATATGAATAAGGGCATTCTTTATAATTAACTGAGAATTTTCACTGTCCTTTACTATTTAGGCTTCCTTTTTCTTTTTCCTGTTTTTATTTTATTTTTTTGGTCTTCTTTACCAGTTGAAGAAAGTGGGTGGTTTTTCCTGTGTCATTTTCCACTGGGGATTTTGGTGAGCATGTCTCCTTGGTGGCAGCTAGCATATATTGTTTTTGCCTGGCAGAGGCATGTTTAGCTTCAGGTTGGGTTTTAGTTTTTGTTTTGCAGTAATGCTTGTTGATGAGGGTGCTTTCTTCAAGGAGCACATACTGCTTAGCTGTCTTTCTCTCTGTGCTGTTGTGGTCTTTAACATTTCCTTAGATATGTTAATTATTGAGGGTTGCAAAGTGGTGGCTTGATTTTATGTGTGTATTTTTGATTGTGGAGACATAGTCCTGCAGTATTGCCTAGGCTTGGTTTTCAACCCTTGATCCCCCTGCCTCATCTCCCAAGTGCTAGGATTAGAGGTGAGCACTCTGCTGTAAAGTGGTAGTGCTTTGGCTCAAACAGTCACTTTTCATTTATTATCAGGAATACTTCATAAGGAGAAACTTCCCCCCTCGTCAGCTGTTAGGTTATGCAAGGTGCATTTTTATTGAGAAAGGCAGGATAACTGAGTTTTACCTTAGTTAACAATAGTCAGAGTAACAGTTTGCCCTTTGCCATCGTCTGAAGGTGACCAAGGAGCACCTTTACTTGTCATTTTGGTCTTAGCTTTAAAAGTACTTGATGTGTTGGAGTTGTAATTCCTCTGAATGTCCCGATGTACCATTGCTGGCCAATGCACACTTGTTCAAATGGTTTCTCATTCCTTCTACATGGCCCTCACAGTCTTTTGGAATAGATATTCACCATCCTATTGTGCATGCTCTTCCCTGTGCCTAGTTAGCATGCCAGTTCTTCAGCACACATGTTTTCTAGAGATGACAGTCTGGGCAGTCACCCTCTGAACTGAAGAGAACGCCAAGGTGCTTCTGAGTTAATGGGTTTGCCCATTACTAACTTCATGTTAGTTAGTGGGTTTGCCCACGGTACTAACTTCATGTTAGTTAATGGGTTTGCCCATTACTAACTTCATGTTAGTTAGTGGGTTTGCCCACGGTACTAACTTCATGTTAGTTAATGGGTTTGCCCACAGTACTAACTTCATGTTTCAATCTATGTAATTAATTCCCACCCAATTCCATAATTAGGAAGCAAAAGCTGTGAAATAAAATTTTAAAAATCCAAGACAATCAGATTTGTTATTTCTTGTTATTTTAAAACTTTTAGAATGCTATATTCAAGTATTATCTTAAAATTTTCTAAGGAACAGCATTAGCATTATCATAAAAAGCAGTATATCTTTATTTTGAAGAATGTTATCTCTCTGATCTAAATTTATAGGCCCTACTATATTTTGTCAAATAATATATACTTGAAAAGCGTGGTTTAAAATCTGCAAAAAATTATATCTTTGAAGTATATTTTGAATAATAAAATAGTATACAGTTGGTACTTGGTAGTTTCTTGACTGGGCTGCCTGTTTCATGTAAATTATTAGTTGCTGAGTGAACTAAAATTTTCAAATAATACTATCTTTTTCAGCCTACAAGATGCTACATATAGTTTTATATTTACTCAGAAATAATGCAAGTTCTTAAAGCTAGTGTTTTTTTTTTCTTTAATTTTTCTTTATTTTTATTTTATGTGAATGTATGTATTGCCTGCATGTAGGTAAGTGCACCCGCAGAGGTCAGAAGAGGCTGTCGGATCCCCTGGGACTGGAGTTATGGACAGTTGTTAGCTGCCATGTGGGTGCTGGGATTCGAACCCGGGTCTTCTGCAAGAACAGTCTGTGTTCTTAACCTCTGAGCCATCTCTCCAGTCCCAAAGCTAGTGTTTTTTAACCACAGGACTTTATAAGATTCTTGTGGACAAGAAATTAATATATTTCATGAAATATTTGAATCTTTAAAGTGAAACTTGCATACCGAGAATATTTTAAAAAGAAAGTATTTGCATCAATGATACATGTAGCTTGTAATTTTGAATATTTATCTTGCTGTTGGGTTTTTTTTTTGTTTGTTTGAAAAAGACCTTTTCTGACTCTGCTCTAGACATAATAATAATGCATAATCTTGCTTTCTTGATGGCAGATGTCTACAGTTAGTGAAAATTATTATTCAAGAACATTTTAAATACTTCTGTTTTGTTCTGTCTACTTTTGTTTCTCGGAAGCTGTGTCATAAGCACTGACTTAATATGTGTTACACTGTTTCATTCTCTCATAGCTACTTAGCAGCCAGCTCACTTAAACCCTGATTCTTAGCAAGGAGGTTTCCTTGTCTTTTCCAGGAAGCATTGGCCACAATTCGGCTTCTGGACGTCCTGTGTGAGATGACAGCCAACACTGAGCTGCTTGGCTACCTGCAGGTTTTTCCTGGCCTGCTGGAACGAGTCATTGGTGAGTGACATAGCACATACGACATTTTCAGTTACGATATTATTGACATACTCTTTAATCCAAACACAAATGCTTAAGTTTCAGTGTTTTTACCTGAGATTCTTCTAATTTTTTTCTTGAATGGAATTATGGTGTTATGGTAACAGCTCAGGCTGCTCAAGCTGAGGCCATATTATTATTACTATTATTATTATTTTTTTTTGTGGGGGGTCTTTTTGAGCCTCAGTAGCCCCAGCTGGCCTGGAAATTACTATGTAGACTAAGCTGGCTTCCATCTTACAGAGATCTGCCTGTCTTTGCTTCTGAAGTGCTGGGATTAGGGGCGTTCACCACCACACCTGACTTCAGAGCACACTATTATTCTGCCCTTCTGTGGAGTCAGTGTTGTGACTTAATCAGACTTGTTTGGAAATGTGTGCAGTGGATGTCTCACCAAGAGCACTTTTGATGACGCTGACGATGCGGTGATCAAAAGATTACTATAGCGTTGTTGTAAAGTTTGCTAGTAAAGTTTTCCCAGTTAATACTTCTGAGTGCAAAGGATAGTGTTTTACTCACATTGTACATTCTAACCTTGCAAGAGTCCTTATTAATCAGAAAACTGTTATTTGAAGCATTACTATCTTTACTAGAAAGCTGTCTGTAAAATGATGCCAGCAGAGCCTTCCTTGCCTTAGCTTTTGTTTGTCACTCTTTAGTATTTTTTCCTTTAAAAAAGATTATACATTTCTGGACGTCAGTGCACTAAGAAAGGCGACTGTGTATCTACAAGTATGTCGAGCTAGCTGTGGTCTCTAGAAGGCACTTAGGATCCATCTCAGAGTTCTGTTTTGAGTGCAGTACTTTTCATGATAGTCAAAATGTTATCCCCACATTGGGAAATCGTTATGAGGCAGGGGCAGATGTGGGTTGTATTCCAGCTCTGCCAAGTTACTAACTTCTGAAACTGATTTCTTCATATAAAATTGGGAATATGATGTCTGCATTTAATAGGTTTGCTCAGAGGTTCCATATTATATAAAAATAATATGGAAACATGTAACTTATTGTCTGTTTTCATAGGCTACCTGGAGGTATTCATAGACTATAACTGACTTAGTTAACCTGTACTATTATGGTAAAACACTGACTCAAACCAACTGGGGAAGGAAAGGGTTTACTTGGCCTACTTATCTCCCAACCATTGCCCATCATTGAAGGAATCCAAGGCAGGAACCTGGAGGGAGGAAGGAACATGGGGTCAGGAGCTGAAGTAGAGACCATGGAGGAACACTGCTTACTGTCTTTCTCCTCTGGCCTGTGTTCAGCCTGCTTGCTACACGACCCAGGACTACTTGCCCAGGGATGGCACGTGGTCAGGGCCTCCCTCCCATATCAACCAGCAATCAAGAAAATGTCTTCTAGACATGCCCACAGGCCAGTTCAGTGGAGGAAATTCCTTAGTTGAGGTTCCCTCTTCTCAGGTGTGTCAAGTTGATAACTAAAGCTGTCCAGCACAATAACATTATTTCTTATGATTGTAGTTAATGTTGATCCATGGCTGTCTCTGATTATTTGGCCAATGAGAAAATTAAAGCTTTCTTGGTTATAAAAACCCATTGTGATTGACACTTAACTGACTAGCTATCTGATTAGTTCTTGCATAAAGAAATTGGAATTGAAAGCATTTTGTAAGAAAACGTTGGAAAATTTTAGTTAACTTTTTTGTGGGTAGATAGATAGTTCAAGTGAGGGTAATCATTATGGTCTGTACCCCCCCAAATTGGGGTTTAAAAAATAGAAAGCAAAAGAGCTATGTAGCTATTATTATTACTGTTGTCTTTCTGGTGTTATTGAGAATTGAATTGCAGACCTGTGCATTCAAGGCAAGTACTCCTGAGCTGCACCCTGTGCTTCAATCACTATTGAAAGAAAGCTTTACATAGTTTCCTATTTCAGTAAATTGGATATGTTTATAGACACTTATAACAGATACCATGCTATTTTCTTATGGAAAACGAAGTCTGCTCTTTTGCTCTAGATGTTTTGCGAGTGATTCATGTGATTGGAAAAGACACTACAAACATCTTCAGTCCCTCTGGGTGCCTAAAAGCAGATGGTGACGTCTCACATATGACTGAGGGGTTTAAATCTCATCTCATTCGTCTGATTGGAAATCTGTGTTACAAGAACAAAGAAAACCAAGACAAAGTAAGAGCACGTCTTAGTCAGTACTTATAATATGACTTTGTTTACAATGCACCATTTAGAATTTAGCATCTATTCACTTTCTTTGGAGTGAAATCTTATGTGGGTGCTTAGAAGTTGTAAAAGGATATCTATGTATTAGTATGTAACAAAATATTACATCTTTTTTTTATTTTTTACAAATAAACTGTCATTTTTTTTTTACTTATTTAAAAATGTTTTCGTTCTTTATTTTTATTTTCCGTGTATGAGTATTTTTCCTACTTGAATATAGGTGCACCATATGCATGCAGTGCCCACAAAGGCCAGAAGAGGGTGTTGGATCCCCTGGAATTGGAGTACAGATGGTTGTTAGCCATCATGTGGGTGCTGGGAACCAAACCCTGGTCTTCTGCAAGAGCAGCCAGCGCTCTTAACCACTGAGCCATCTCTCTTGCCCCTTTTTAAAATTTACTATTTTTGTGTGTGGGTAGGGGTGGGGCTTATAGGATATAGGCACGTGCTGGCTGTAGCATGTGGGACTGGTTCTCTTTGTCCACTATTCATTCCAGGCATGGAAATTAGGTTGTCAGGCTTGTGCAACAAGTGCTTTTTATCTATAGTGAGAGCAATCTCACTACCCAATATGTCATATTTGTTTGCTTTAGGTTCTCTCTTTTTGTAGTTTTGCATTGGCTTTTTCTTGAACATGTTTGAACCATTCTCTTTTCTTAGAATTCGTCAATATTTTCACTATATTTGTCTGGTCTACTTATTTAAGCACCGTGTTAAGATGTAGATAATAGTAAAAAACAACAAAACCAAGCCAGTTGTGGTAGGCCAGTCTCTGTGATTTCAAGGCCAGTGTGGTCTGTATACCTAGTTCCAGGCCTCCAGGGCTGTACAGAGAGACCCTATCTCGTAAAAAAAAAATCAACCAAACAAAAAAATCCCAAATCAAACAATTTTTAAAAATTGCTATTCCTAAGACAGTTCAGAAACATTAAGCTGGACATGGTGATACACTGTCTGCTCTATGGAGGCATAAGCAGGAGGATCACCACTTTAAGGCTAGCCCAGGCTACATAGCGAGACCCCATCTCAACAAAACAAAACACTAGTTATTACTGTAAGAAAAATCCTTACTCTGTCTGTCTTACCCTAAGTCTTTTTCTTGAAGATGTTCTGAATGGGTGTGTTTAATTTTCCAAAAACTCAGGAAGCTGCCTGAACAGCTCTCTTGTGATGAGTAGTGAGTAGTGAGCCGTTGATGATATAAGCTAGATAACAGAGTTGCATGGAGGTTTGGATCACATGCTTCGCACTGAACTGTTG
This sequence comes from Nannospalax galili, assembly GCF_000622305.1. NCBI lineage: Eukaryota > Metazoa > Chordata > Mammalia > Rodentia > Spalacidae > Nannospalax > Nannospalax galili. The sequence goes on along the minus strand of NW_008348199.1, from coordinate 723,732 downwards.
TTACTTTGTCTTACTGGAGTTTTATTTTGGGTTGTGCTTATTTAAATATTTGATGTGGCAGATTATACTTTCTAAGGCACCTGTAAAAATTCATTTTACTTTACATATATTGCTGAATATCATTTTACCATACCCCCATCTAGGTGTCTATTTCTCTACCTCCTTGAATCTGTCTGCTTTGAACAATAAAAATAAAATGTGATGGGAATAGAGCCGGGCATGGTGGCACATGCCTTTAATCCCAGCACTCCAGAGGCAGAGGCAGACAGATCTCTATGAGGTCGAGGCCAGCCTGGTCTACACAGTGAGTTCCAGGCCAGCTGGGGCTACAGGGAGACCCTGTCTCAAAAAGACCAAAAAAAATAAAAAATAAAAAATATTGTGATGGGAATGAGCCTGTACCATTTTTGGTATAGTTCTTCATTGGTCTTCTTAGAAGCTGGTCACTGTGGAGGAAGTGCTGATCCCTGAGGTTAACCTGTTGTGTCTTGGTGAGGCCATGTGGAGAAACCCTGGAAGATGAGATGCAAAGAGGAGAGGTCATGGAGTGTTGAGGTACCAGACACAGGTGCACGAAACCATGTTGGAAGCAGGTGCAGCCCTGGTTCTTGCCTGATGATGATCTAGGCAAAGCCTTTTAAATCATATATCCGAGCACTGTGAGCAAAAGGGAAAGGTTAGGAAAAACTTTTGTTTGCTTTCTAGTAATAACATAGGAACTTGATTGTTAAACTGTGGACAAAGGACTGTTTTGTGGAAAGGGTCAGATTTGGCACAAAGAGATAGATTCTAGAGCAAAATTGATACTTAGAAGAAGGGAATGGGACAAAAATGTGACATATAGAAAATCTACAGTCAAGGCTAGAGATCTAGGTCAGTGGTTAAAGAGCATTGGCTGCTCTTTCTGAGGTCCTGGGTTCCTAGCACCCACATGACTGTTAAGAACTGTCTGTAACTCCAGTTCCAGGGGATTTGATGCCCTCTTCTTACCTCCATGGGCATTGCATGGACACAGGTGCATTGACATATATACAGGCAATATAGTCATACACATAAAATTAATAAAATACTAAAAGAAAAAAAAGAAAATCTGTAGTCTTTTCTAGTTTGAAGAAAAAAACTCAAGGAACAAGGCAAAATGGCTCAGTGGGTAAAAGCGTTTGCTACTTGATGATGACCTGAGTTCAGCACTTGGGACCCATGTGGTAGAAGGAGAGCACTGACTCCCGCAAGTTGTCCTTTGATATCCACACAAGTCCCGTGACATTTATGCTTATGTGCCTGCACACACGTGTGCATGCATGTGCATGAACATAGACATACTTTAAATGCATTTTTAAAAAAATCAAAGAACAGGGGCTGGAGAGATGGCTCAATGGTTACGAACACTGACTGTTCTTGCAGAAGACCCAGGTTTGAATCCCAGCACCCACATGACAACTAACAACTGTCCATAACTCCAGTCCCAGGGTATCCGACAGCCTCTTCTGACCTCTGCGGGCATTGCACAA
>NW_008348199.1:684262-722207 GCF_000622305.1 Nannospalax galili | reverse complement strand
TGGCAGCTAACAACTGTCCATAACTCCAGTTCCAGGGGATCTGACAGCCTCTTTTGTCCTCCATGGGCATTGCATGACATGGGTGCACTTACCTACATGCAGGCAATACATGCACACATGTAAAATTAAAATAATAAATAAAATATTTTTTTAAAAAAATCAAAGAACAAATATTATTGTAAATGAGGAGGGAGTCTTGGAAAGGCAGAAGCAAGCCCCAGGTTCTGTGTACCAACTCCCGAAATGTGCTTATGTTTCAATCACATGCATGTGGGGCAGGCTTTAATAAACTATAGACAATCTGAGTTGTCACTCTATAGAATTTACACTTTAAGTCAACTGAAATAGTTATCTACTAAAACAAAGCCATCAGCGCTTTTTACGCAAACATAATGTAAAGCAGAGTTCACAGCATAACTTCCACAGTGTCAGGGATACAAACTAAAATTACTTGACCTACAGGAAAATTTATTCCATTGTTAGAGAACTGATAGTCAAAAGAAGCTGATGGCCATCACAAAGATGCTGACAAGGATTTTAAAGGAACAGTTGTAACAGTAAATGGAAAATAAGCACCATATGACTCAAAAGAAAGAATAGAAATAGGAACTAAAGACAACTAAGTGGAAACTGTAGAAATGAAAAAAGTATGGTGTCTGAAATTTGGTTAAAAAAGATTTCTGAATACTTGGCAGCATCAGAGATGCTAGAGGAGTGCGTGTGTGTGTGTGTGTGTGTGTGTGTATACATCATCCAGCCTGAACAAGATAGGGGAGAAGATTCAAAACAGAATGGACCTTTGTAATATGCTAAATTTGGGGACATTTTGTTATGTAGTAGTTTATTGTGGGATAATAGTGTGGAAAACCTGCTCTTTGGTTCCGTGTCTGCACCATTTTGGTGTTGATCCTCATTGAACAGGCATGAGTCTTGAAAAATAACTTGGCTAATTTTTGTAAAAGAAGGTTGATAAACAATAGGGCTTCCTTTTTAATAACCAGGCCTGCCTTTCTTTAGAAGCACAAACGAGGTTGTTTTTCTAGTGTTTAATGATTCTTTTTGCCAATTTGAATTGGCCTCTTATGGAAGTAACCCTTCAAAGGCTTATGAGAGTCAGTATCAGTTGCACCCTAAGTAAATATGGAGGATCCCCAAGTGCTACTGTGTAGAGGTCCCTGGCCACAGGAAGTTTCTGGTATCCTCTCTTGCTTGTGTAGTTGCTAATAGAGCAAACACTTTAGCTGGGATGAAGGATTCATTCTTTGAGTGTGAGAACACCTCTTTCTTCTAGTGTCTTTCCTGTGCCAACAAGCATGTGTGTGTGTGTGTGCATGCGTGCGTGTGTGTACATCTTCCCCCCATTTTTCCCTATTATGTGTGCTGGAAACTTCTTGTAGCTAAATTTTTATTTCAGCGGGATGTTGAGAAGTATTTTCCTTGCTTATTGTTACTGTAGGGCTAAGGTTCAGCAGCTTTCAAACACTTTGGTTACAGTTCTGGTGAGGTGGATGGTTAGGAAGCAGCTCTAATTCACAGTGCATTGTTTAAGTGCTTTGTCTGACTTCTACACAAATTGGAGCGCACTGGGAAATTGTGCTTTGTGTTTCCAAGAGTAAAGATCCACAGCAGGGGATTTTGTGTCGTCTCACCTACTTAGGGTTGTTCTTCACTCAGAAGGAAAGAGGAATGGATCCTTTCATTTGTTCGTGTCTGCTCTGTCTCTGCATCATGTTTATAGGTATTATCAGCTTTAATCTTTGCAGCAGCCTTGCAAAACAGGTTTTGCTAGCCATGTTGAAAGGAGGGGCTGTCCAGTTGTATTGGCAGAACCAGAGCAGAATCTGGATTTGTTTGTTTGTGCGTTCCTAGGTTTGGGCTTGGTCTCCAAGAGTTTGGAAGAAAAGGTTTAAAGAAGATGTCCCGAAGGTCTTCATACCATAAGTCCTCTGACCCCCTTAGCTCCCCCTGGGCTCACCTCTGAAACTCCAGGGGTACCAGCTCTGTCTTACGCATCCCTTCATCAAATGTGAATATCCTTAGACTGGAGGATCCTGTGATAGATGAAGATCCCATTCTAGGGATGTTGTGAGAATGCCTTCCCTGAGGAGACATTTATCCCCTCCATATACACCCCAAGAACAAATCAAGTTAGGATTCCATGTGGGGAACCATGAGTTTTTTTGGGCTTTTTTGCTGAGCATGAGTGAGGTGCACAGTTGCATACTAATGGCTGGAAGATGCAGGAGAAAGTGAATCTCTCTTGAGGGAAGTTAATCTATTGCTGATTACCTCTGATGATGGTTCTTGCAAGCAGACACAGCTGATGTGATGGAAATGGCAGCTGTTTTGCTTGGAGGACTGCTGTTCTACAAAACAAGGACCATCTGGGGACCTTGTATCTGACCCAGAATTCCCAAACTTTCGTAACAGAAACTTTCCTAGAACCTCTGTATACTGTGTACTTTCTCTGAAGTTTGAGCAGAAGCCTTTTAAGCTCTGTTGTTTCTTGGCATATCTCTAACTTTATTCAGTCTGATGGATGTGGTACCCAGTAGCTAGATAAGCCACTCCTTATATCCTGTGGCCTTTTGAGTTTCTCATCTTTTGCATCAGCATTGTATCACCAGAGCCTATGACTCCTATTTGAAAAGCACAAAAAATTTTGTCATCAGTTTATTTTTTTAATTAATTATTTTTTGTTTTTTTTTGAGATAGGGTCTTCCTGTAGCTCCCTGCTGGCCTGGAACTCACTATATAGACCAGGCTGATTTTGAACTCAATATAGATCCACCTGTCTCTGCCTCTAGAGTGCTAGGATTAAAGGTGTGTCCTACCATGCCCAGTTTGTCCTCTGTTTCTAAAGGAAGTGACCAAGGCTCAGGCAGTGTGGTTTATTTCAGCTAGCATCCATTGAAACTCTGTGCTCTGTGTCCTGGAGATGACATTAATGTCAGTAGGGGCTAGCACATGTGCACTTTACAGAGTTTCTAGAAAACCCAGTGTTTTTATAGAGAGACTTGCCAGAGAGGACCTGAAGGGCAACCCGTGTTCTGGGGTGACCATGCCAGAGCAATCTTTTCTAAGCAAAGCTAGACTGCTGGGGTGTGGAATTAATAGGATTGGAGATCATTGTCCTTTGTATTTGCACCTTTGGACAACCTGCTTAAAAAATTGTTGTACCCAGGAGCTGGAGACATGGCTCAGCAATTAAGAGCACTGGCTGCTCTTGCGGAGGACCTGGGTTTGGTTCCCAGAACCCACATGGCTGCTAACAGTTCTCCATAACTGTAGTTCCGGGGGATCCAGTGCCCTCTTGTGGTCCCCATGGGCATTACATACATGGGTGCACTTACATACATGCAGGGAAAACACATTAAAACAATAATTAATAAATACATAAATACACAAATAAATAGAGAGAAATTTGCTGTGCCCAGCCTTCCATGTGTCTTGAGCTGGTCCTCCTGAACCTGTGATGGTTTATATGGCTTTGTGAGGTGTAAAGGCATCCAGACTTACCACACGGTGGCTGGGAGGCGCTCTCTAATCCTGACTGACTTCTCCTCTTGCAGTCTTGTGTGCCACTTGTATAGCATTTCTTTGCTATGGCTGTAGTGATTAGTTCACTCTTAAACAACTCTGTGGACCTAGATGGAGATTGATTCTGTTTTGGTTTCTGTTGTAAGAAGCGAGTGGATATTAATGCTGTAAACATGAAGAAAGCATTCTTTGGCTTCTTTGTTCAGATAAGGGATGTACGGTTCATTCTTTTTCTTCCCCAGTCTTCTGTTTTTCACTATTGTTATAACTTCTCTAAGTAAATGCTTTATTTGAGGAAAAAAACTTGTTTTCATTTCTTAAAGCAAAATGTTTTATTTGAAATATCCAGGAAGTCAAACTAGTTTATCTACTTTTCTACCCAAAGAAAATCTCATTGACTGAAGTGGACACACTGCTTGCTTATAGAGGCCATTCTGCTGGAGGTCACTGGCAGTGCAGATGACCCCCCCCATAGAGATTCACTGTCTTCATGCTTGTGCTAGGTTGTCTCTATATTGACATACATGCACATAAAGCTTTCATTGCAAGCATCACTTCATTTAAAGATAAGTCAGTTCTGTTTGGAAAGCTTTAGTGTGTGAAGATAGTGTGGCTCTCTCATAGCCCTCCAGTTGAGAGGTGTCATGTAGGAAAGTGCTGTCTTAAACACTGATGATCCTAAAAATACACTTTTTGTATTTTTCCTCTTATGCCTTCTTAAATGAACGTGGTAAGCAGTATGCATTCAGTTCAATTTTCTTGATAAAAGTTTATCTTTTTGTGATTAAACGTCATTTTTTAGAAAATTAAACATTTACGTTAGCATACAGTGATAGGTTTAATAGCAGTTTCATACGTCATGTTATTATGCCTTGTTCTTACTGATCCCTGTTACCCACTGTCATGCTTCCCTTCCCAATAGTTCTCTTTTCAAGATGTTCCTTCTCCCAGTTGTTACTGTATTTTCTTTTTGTGTACTCCTGATCAAAGTCAGGGTCTTGAGCCTTAGGCTGACTTTCTACCACTGAGCTGTATAACCAGGCCCTTTGTGACAGTTTTTTCTTTGGCCTTTTTGAGACAGGGTTTCCCTGTAGCCCTAGCTAGCCGGGAACTCACTATGTAGACCAGGCTGGCCTTGAATTCACAGAGATCCGCCTGCCTCTGCCTCCCAAGTGCCGGGATTAAAGGTGTGCGAAAGGTTTGTGCCACCACACCTGGCAGTTTCATATCTTTAAAAATTGTTGTAGGGGCTGGAGAGATGGCTCTGCAGTTAAAAGTGCTTGCAGTGGGGCTGGAGAGATGGCTCAGCGGTTAAGAACACTGGTTGTTCTTGCAGAAGACCCGGGTTCAAATCCCAGCACCCACATGGCAGCTAACAGCTGTCCATAACTCCAGTCCCAGGGGATCTGACAGCTCTTCTGACCTCCTCAGGCATTGCATGACATGGGTGCACTTACCTACATGCAGATAATACACACATATGCATAAAATAAAAATAATAAGTTAAAAAAAAAAAAGTACTTGCAGAGGAACCTGAATTTAGTTTCCTGCACCTATGTCAAGCAGCTAATAATCACTTGGAATTCCAGTCCTAGGGGATCCAGTACCCTTTTCTGGCCTCCTTGGGTATCTACATTCATGTGCTCACACATTTAAAAATAAGATAACTCTTAAACTGTTCACTAGATAAGGAGGATGTTTTTAGGTTCTGAAGATATAAAGTAAGTAGGACACTGTCCTCTGGTTTAAGGGTCATCTGCAGACAAAGACAAGACAAGATGATGTGGGAGATGAAAACCAGCATTTCTTTCCATTGTAGTTCTGTGGTAGTTTTGGAGGCTTATGATTGGGATATCTTCCTTCCTTCCTTCCTTCCTTCCTTCCTTCCTTCCTTCCTTCCTTCCTTCCTTCCTTCCTTCCTTCCTTCCTTCCTCTCTTTTTCTGTTTATTGTGTTTGTGTGCATTTGGTGTATGTATGCCACTGTGCATGTATGGAGGTCAGAAAACAACTTGTGGGAGTCAGTTTTGTCCTTCTGCAATATAGGTCCCGGAGGCTGAACTCAGATTATCTCAGGCTTAGCGGCAAACACCTTTACCCACTGAGCCATCTCACTGCCCTTATTTGGGGTATATTTAACACATTCCAACTTAGTACATTTATCTTTTTTAAATTTCTTTTAAAAATTTTATTTTTTGAGCTTTTGTACATTTCATACAACAGTAGTTCTTAATCAAATTAAGACCCCCATCCCAGCATTTATCTTTTATGTTTGTTTTTAGTGGCTTTTGTATGCATGTGCGGCCTGCCTTTCAGATTTTCACGTTCAGACACGAGGAGTCGGGAGCAGGCAGGCTGGCCAGTCCTTTATGATTTGCTCCTGTCCAACATGTTTTTAAGCAGCATACTTGCCTAGTAAATCATATGATTAGAAACCAATTTATGGCTATTTCAGTTTCCTAATTGTGTCATTGAGGCTGTTTTTCCTAGTGAGAGTCAGTACCTTTTCATTGTATAGCACTGCTGACTGATCATTGATCACTGATTGTTGTGTAAAGGAGCAAGTACTTGCCGGGTGTGGTGGCGCACGCCTTTAATCCCAGCCCTCGGGAGGCAGAGGCAAGCGGATCTCTGTGAGTTCAGGGCCAGCCTGGTCTACATAGTGAGTTCCAGGACAGCTGGGGCTACAGGGAGACCCTTTCTCAAAAAAGACCAAAAAAAAAAAAAGAAACAAGTACTTGATTAGGGTGTGCCAGTATGCCCCTTTGAGCTGCTATAGCATAGGCCAGTGTGGCCAAGTCCCTACTGTCTGCTATGAGAAGGGCCAGGTTTTGTTGCACTGGCCTGTACCAACTCTGTGGACTTCCCAGCTTTGGTTCTCTATCTGACGTTCATAAGTTGGCCTTTCGAACTCAGGGTAACAGGTGTCTTCTCCATAAAACTCAAGGCCAAGGCAGAAGCACTTTCTACTCCCCTGTGTACTCAGTTAACCCTTTCCTGCCTTATCCTCACTGTGTAGTTGGTTTCTGTATGTGGATATATTACAGGGTCGAGATTTGGGTTCATATTCCAACATGTGTGCTTTTCTTTTAATTTTTTGACTTCTGGGTTTTTAAAATATTGTTTAAAATTTATTATTTTTATTTTATGTGTCTGCGTGTATTGCCTGCATGTAGGTAAGTGCACCTGTGTCGTCCAATGCCAGCGGAGGTCAGATGAGGCCGTTGGATCCCCTGGGACTGGAGTTATGGACAGTTATTAGCGGCCATGTGGGTACTGGGATTTGAACCCGGGTCTTCTGCAAGAACAACCAGTGTTCTTAACTGCTGAGCCATCTCTCCAGTCCCCAACTTCTGTTTGTTTTTATTTTATGCATATGAAGGTTTTGCCTGCATGTAAGTGTACCACATGCACACAGTGCCCACAGAGGCCAGAAGAGGGCATCATATGCCCTGGAGCTGGAGTACAGATGGTTGTTAGCTGCCGTGTGGGTCCTGGAACCAAATCCAGGTCCCCTGTGAGAGCATTCAGTGCTCTTAACCACTGAGTTATCTCTCCAGCCCATATGCGTGCTTCTGTTTTGCCCTCTATCCACCTTCAGTCTGTATGAACTGACTACCAGCTGAAATGACGTATGAAAATTTTGACTTTAACCTTAACAGTCCCTTCCTAGCTGCATCCCTGACCCCACACTTCTTTTTTGGCTTCTGCCTTCATGGCAATCTTTCATGAAAATCTTTTCTTTGTGTCTCCTGTGACCTGGTGGCTAAGCTCTCTTCCTTGGGTCTGTGTGTGTCTTGTCTCTTCAGAGGGCTCAGTGTGCCCTAACTGTGCTAGCTCCTTGGAGAGTCTAAGCAAGCTGTCTTTTCCTCCTATTGTCTCCTCTGTCATTACTGTAGTGGGGGGTGGGGGGGTGGTGCCTGGCAGCAGCATAGACATGACTTTAAGCAGGCACAGACCAACCTCTTAGTCAACCATCTACCAACTTTAACTCTGCTTGTTCTGATCTCAGCCTCTTTGCTTTAAAATGGTGACAGGTACTCTTTCACATGGGGCTGGGAGATTGAATATGAATGCATCTAATAAACCTCCGTCTTTCCATCTCCCTTGTATGGCCTTCCCATCAGGCTGTGAGTCAATAGATCTAGTTCATTTCTTTGTCTCCCAAGTATATGTATATGTAAACATTTTAATTACATTTATTTCTGGTGTGTTTGTGTGCGTGTGTGTGTATGTATATACGTGCGCCACAATGTGCATGTGGAACTCAAGACAGTTTGTGAGAGTTGATTCTTTAATTCCACTGTACCGGTCCTAGAGATTGAACTCAGGTCCTCAGGCTGGATGGTAAGCACCTTTACCCACTGAGTCATCTTGCTGGACCCCAAATGTGTGTGTGTATATGTGTGTGTGTGTGTGTGTGTGTGTGTGTGTGTGTGTGTATTTATTATTTTTTTATTAATTAATGTATTTATTTTTTGGTCTTTTTGAGACAGGGTCTCCCTGTAGCCCCAGCTGTCCTGGAACTCACTATATAGACCAGGCTGGCCTTGAACTCACAGAGATCCACCTGCCTCTGCCTCCCGAGTGTGGGGATTAAAAGTGTGCGCCACCGTGCCCAGCTCCAAGTATATATTTTTAAATGGAATATGTCATAGGTACTTATTAAGTGTAAAGTAATCTTCATATTCATGTTTTTATAGGTTTTGGAGGAAATAAAGTGAAAGAAAATGAGATAACTTTAGGGCACGAATACTTCTTGTCAGCTCTACCACAAATGCTGCCAAAGTTAGATGTTTCTTTTGATGTTATTCACTAAAGAGGTGAATATTCACTATAGATTCTAAAATTTGTTGTAGGTCAGTTCTGAGAGTGTGAAAGGACTAATTTATTTTTATTTATTTATTGTGTGTGTGCGCGTGTGCATGCCCGTGTGCCTGTGCCTGTGTGCACATACGTGTTCAGAGGACAGCTTGGTGGGTTTCAAGTTGTTCCTTCCACCATATGAGTTTGTGATCAAAGTCAAGTCATCAGACATGGTGGCAAAAGCTCTTACCCACTGAGGAGCCATCTTGTTGGCCTCTGGAGGAGTTTTAAAAAATCTCAGGTCTGGCCGGGCGTGGTGGTGCAGGCCCTTAATCCCAGCACTTGGGAGGCAGAGGCAGGTGGATCTCTGTGAGTTCGAGGCCAGCTTGGTCTACATAGTGTGTTCTAGGTCACCTGGGGCTACAGGGAGACCCTGTCTCAACAATACAAAAAAATAATTAAAAAAAAAATGTCAGGAGTCAGGTCCCCTTTCTCATATGTTTCTCCTTGATCAGAAGCAAGTTCCACCGAATTACAGCTTATTGATTTGAAGATTGAATGTATAGACAAGACCTGACTTGCTTAGAATTCTACTTTGTAATGTAATCTGAATTGAAGAAATATGTCTAAATTCATAAATCAAGCTGTCACCATTAGTTTCTTGAACTTACAGTTCTTGTTACAGTAAATGAAATTAAAATTCCTGCCTTGAGGATGCCTAGCAAGCATGAGGACCCCAACCCTAGCACTCTGCGGAGTGAGCACTAAAGCCTAGAGAGTTCACTTGTTGGACTTGAACGTTCCCTTTTCTGTTTTGGTTCAGTAATAATCAGCTTGTGCTTTTGTAGGAGAAACATGACTTTATTTGAAAAAGGAAGAATTGCATGAACAGTGATAGCAGCTGACAGCAATCCATTACTGTGACTGGTTACATGCTTCTTCCTAGGATCCCCACCACCACTCTATGGGTCTTTGAGTATGAGCTCCTTAAAGGCACATGCACTGTGTCTGGCTCGCCACTTCCATGATAGTTGGCACTTACTCTAGTGGAATGAGTGGCCATAAATTATTATTCCTGTTTCATTGATGAACGATGTTACTGGCTTAGAGTACTGGAAGGTAGAATTCTGAGCCCAGAGCCTTAGCTTTCCCTCACCTCTTACCCTCCAGCTTCCTCATTTGTCAGATGAAGGATGGCCTGAAGCCAGTCATTTAAATATATTTTTAATTTTAATTTTATTATTTTTATTTTATGTGTACAAGTGTGTTGCCTGCATGTATGTGAGTGCAGTGCCATGGAGGTCAGAAGAGGGTGAAGCCAGACATTTAAAAATCTGTAGTCACAGCTGGGTGTGGTGGCCCACGCCTTTCTTCCCAGCACTCAGGAGGCAGAGACAGGTGGCTCTCTGTGAGTTCAAGGCCAGCCTGGTGTACATAGCGAGCTCCAGGTCATCTGAGGCTACAGGGAGATCCTGTCTCAAAAAAGACCCCCCACCCCCCAAAAATGTTCACACTAGTGTGACTTCTCAGGGTGGGTGCCTTGTTATTGTTACACAGCACAGTTCTTAGATCTTGGTGGGCTCTTTTCTTCATTGTGATCTGAAGTATGTCAGTAGAAGTGGTTTCCTCGAAGATTTCAAGAAGCTTCATTTGCCCTTACTGTTGACACATAAAGGAAGGCGCTGTCTGCAGTGGGTGCTCAGTGGTCAGTGAAAGCCTCAAGTCTACTTTTCTTGGCGGTTCCAGTTCTCTTTCATGTATGGGCAGTTGGTATCGAATGATTTTAAGGTCTATGTTTAGCAGTAGAGTAATCACTGTAGGGGAAGGAAAGAAACAGCTAAAAGATGTACATACTTCTGGGTGGAAGTGTGGGATGTTGTAAAGATGTCAGTTGTTCTTAACTCATTAACGAAGCAAAACAACCAAGGTCTCCTCTTAGATGGGGCTCTGGGCAGGAACCTGGAGCACAGACCATGGAGGAACACTGTGTATTTTCTGGTTCCCTTGGCCTGTGATCAACCTGCTTTCTTATACAACACAGGACCACCTGCCCCCTGGTGGAACTGCTCACAGTGGGCTGGGCCCTCCCATATCACTCAACAATCAAGAAAATGCCCCACAGACGTGGCCACAGGCCAGTCCAATGGAGACAGTTCCTTAATTGAGGCTCTCTCTACGCAGGTGTGTCAGATTGACAACTAAAGCTCTCCAGCATAGTCTTACTCTCTGACCAGGAGGAAATGTTTTAATAAATTATGGTACTATGTGACATTAAACATTACATTGTCTTCATATTCTCCCCTCTCCTTCCTTTTGCCTTCCTTGCAAAAGAAATACACCACCACATTAATAGCAGTCTTTTCTGGCTAAGAGAGTTAAGGATTGGTCCCCCCTCCATATTCTTTTTGGGCTATTTACAGTAAACATGAATATTTTAATTACAAAGGGAGGTAAAACTGGAGAGATGGCCCTTTTGGTAAAGTTCTTGTGCAAGCATGTACCTTGCAAACATGAAGACTTGCATTTGCTACCCAGCAACTAAATAAAAAAGGCTCTCCACAGCAGCATATGCCTGTAATACCCGTGCTGAGGAGGTAGAGACCGAGGAGGATCCCTGAAACTTACTAGCCAGCTAGCTAGCCAAATCGGTGGACTCCAGGTCAGAAAGAGACTCTGTCTCAAAAATGAGGTGGAGAGTGATTGAGGACACCTGATGTCGACTCTGGCCTCCACATGTATACATGCAGCAGTTTTGGTCTTTAGCTTGTTTAGAGTTTTTACCCTTGTGGCACTTGAAATTGGGGAGGATCAGAATTACTCCTGTGCATGCTTCCACACATGTGCACACACATGGAAAGGAGCAGGATCTAGAGTTACTCCATATGCACACACATATGAACAGTCAATGTGGGAAGGGCTGGTCTCGAGGTGCTGTCTCTCTCTGATTAGAATGAGAACGGCACAGCTCCTGGTAACTGTAATCACTTTTTCTTTTGTCTGCTTTCATAGTCTATGCACACGGCCTGAACCCTTCCTCAGCCAGTGTCTAGGGGTTTAATGTTTCAACTCGGGTTTTAGAGAAAAAACTTTTAAGAGTAAAACATTAGCATAGGATCTAGAGAATTTTACTGGAAAAATAAGTAAATAAATAATAAATAAATAAATGTAAACAGCTGGTATCGAAGGTAGTGGGGGCCATTCTTGAGTGCACATCAGTTTGTCTCTGAAAGAGAGACATGGAAGGAAGCAGAGAGGCAGGTGGACCAAAACAGGAGGATTACTCTTGCAGTATGTTAAGCTATTCTTTTCCTCCTGCAAAGGAATAGGGTTTTCATTTCCCTTCTGCTGTCAGGGCTCGTTTGGGCATGCCGGCTTTTGGTGAGTGCATGAGTTGTTCACATTTCTGTTGCATGTCTGAATCAAATGAAAACCCAAGCACTTTTGACAGTGTAAAATTTCTTTGTATCTCCCCAGGCTTCATTTCTTTGGACAAATGAGAACTGTACTCTTATTTCAAATGCTAGAATTGCTCTATTTCTAAAAACAGATGGAACTCTCTGTCATACATCTAAAACAGTTTTGATCTTCAGCGTATTTTGTCCCCCCCCCCGGCCCCCAGTAACTGAAAATGTGTAAGAGCCTGTTGCTTACCTTACTTTGGTAGAACTGAATTTCATATTCTGGAAGAAGGTTAATTCAAATCTAAATTGGTGCTGAGTGTTGCAGTTTGAATAGAGGAATTTCTACTCTGTACTCCAAATAGGAAGTGCCATGCTGTTTTAGTCCAGCAAGTACATTTTTGTCATATGCTGTGTACCAGCTGGTGTTCTAGACACTGATAATGCAGAAATGGATTGGGCACAGTTCCCTCCTGAGGAATCACCCGTTCGGGGAGATACAGAAATGTGTCATCACAGTGAGCATGAGATGGAGCGTGGCTGCAGTGAGCAGCTAGGAGGAGGAGAGGCTCCATTGTATTGAAAGAGCCTTGTGCCTGTGCAGACCAGAAAGAAGGGAGCAGGGGATGTGTGGGGGCTACCTCTTGTGGCTGGCTTCCTTGGGCCGAGAGTGAAGAAGTGTATGAGGCAGCATTTGGCTGAACAGTGGGTTTTCCAGGCCTGGCGTCCGCATGAAGCTGCCAGAGCTGAGTCGCAGGACAGTGCAGCCTTGGGACACGCCCTCACAGCTTCCATTTCTGAGACTTCACTTGGGGTGTTTGGGGTGGACTTGCCCTTTCACTGTGCTGCTTGCATACGTTTGCTTTTGGTTCTGTAAGACAGATTTATTTTCTCATGAAGATTGCTGTTTTCCTAGATCTTTATCCCCCTGCCCCCCATCGACTGTTTTCTTCAGTGACCTCCTATTGACTTGTGGGTTTTTGTCTCCTCTCCTGTGGGATAAGTTTCTTCCATGAAGGACGTATGGTTCCTGTCTGTGGGCTTGTCCTCAAACAGTGCTTTGCGTTTGTCTTCATCTCCTGGGGTCGTGCAGGGTATACCTACCTCTTGTCGATTTTAACATTAGTAAGGATCTAGTACTGCGTTGACAGTAAACTTTGAATTCATTATCTACTTGTGGTCATTGTCTTCCTTTGTTCTTGCTGCAAAAGTCTGGGTAGACTACAGCCTTGTTGAATGAATGGACAATTTTTCATGAAGTAGCCTTCTGTAAGCTCCTACGGTTTTTTTTATCCTTGTCACTGTCCTCCTGAAGATACCTACCCTGGAACTACTCCCTCAGCAGGGCTGAAACCCCAGCCTCCCAGTGCCACCCAGTGATAGGTCAGCCCATCTCTTCAGAACCCTCCCAGATTAAGTGTGTCCTGTCAGCCTCTCAGGAGCTTCTGAGAGCAATGCTGAGCTAGGGGGTGGAGGGTTTTCTGGGTGAGCCTTCCCTTGGTTGCCTGCTTCTTACCCCTTCTTCCTCTTCCCTTCAGTCCAGTGCATAGAAACTTAGTAACTACTTTTTATGAGTGCCTCAGTATGTTCTCCAGTGTGATCTTGGTATGTTTTCCACTGTATGTTCTACAGTGTAGTGTTAGTACATTCTGTGGTGTGGCGTTAGTATGTTCTGCGGTGTGGTGTTGGTATGTTCTATAGTATAGCTTTAGTATGCTCTGCAGTATGGTCTTAGTATGTTCTTCAGTGTGGTGTTAGTATGTTCTGCAGTGTGATCTTAGTATGTTCCGTAGTGTGGTGTTAGGACTGTTTTGTTTTGTTCTGTGCTACTCAAAAGCCTGTCATTCTGCCTTTCTCAGTTCATCGTACAGGTGGTTGGTGGTACTCTTCCCTCAGCCCTGTGCTCTTTAGCAGGCAGCACCCATGAAGGGATACCAAGAGAGTGCAAATGTTGGAGTCCATGCCAGCTTCTCTTCCACCCATGAGCTGCCATATCCTTCCCTGAAAGGTGGACTGACTGGCTTCTCTTATCAGCCAGTGTCCTGATAATCAGGAATGCTGGGTGCCAGGGCTCCACAAAGAAAACTGCACTCGTTTGCTGCTGTGTGCAGTGCTCAGAGCAGGTCTGTCCTCCTTGTGTGCCTGTATACTGCTGTTAGATCCTGGAGCAGAGCTGCCCGTTCAAGTAAGTTAAGGCCTGGTGGTTTTTTGTGTCACCCCAGTGTGTTTTCTTCGTGCTAAAAATTCCATTGTTAAGCTTTCAACTTCTTCATTCAGATTTTTGTAAAAATTCTGGCACACCTTAGTTGAAAAACATTTTAAGCCTAAATCATTCTTTTACATATTTATGTGAAAGTATTTCTGGTCTTTGATTCAGATGTTTAAGAGAGACCAAGAGGGAATGGGGGAATAAGTACTGGTGCTGTGTTTTCTGTCCCTCTTGCTCAACGCCCCCATGACTCTGCTGCCTCATGTCTCCAACCGGTCCTAGACTTGGGTGGTCACTGCCATTTTAGCAAATTCCGTGTGGCTCTTTATCCCACTAATAGTAACAATCTGTATGTAGTTGGAATTTCTGAATGTCTTTTTTCAGGTAAAATATTACTAAGATACTCACTTAGATTAGAAAAATAAAAAGTTGGGCCTTACTCAAGACCCTGCAAAAGTAAATTACTTCCAAATTGAAGTAACAGTAACAACACTCCCAGTAATACAAGTGCTGCTCACTCTGTTTGGCAGTCCTTCAAGCCCTTACTCACATCAGTGCATCTATCCTTGTATTTTTTTTTTTTTTTAAGGAGTGGGTAATATTATCCCATCTTAACTTGTAAACTGAGATATGTGGTATTACATAATTTGCCTGCGACCTCACAGCATCAGTGGTGAAGCCCATATGAACCCAGGCAGCCTAGCCTTTGACACATGGCTCTCAGCTTCATCTGCCCAAACTTGGTATGGCTGGCCTATGAGTTGTCCCTGGGCGCATGGTCAGCCATAGCCATGATTCTTCTAACTTCCTGTGGTATGATCACAGATTGGATTTGCATTTGCAAATGGATATATAGTAACTGATATCTTTCAGGGGTAGGAATTAAGATTTTTTTTTAAATTAAATTTACAGGATTCTCTTGGTTTTCAAGACTATTTCAAATGAACTGATGTTGAGTACAGTCTTAAAGACTATTCCCCAAAAAGGCTGATTAAAAGAAATTTTTATAGATCATATTCACATGAAGAAAGACCTTTTTAATCATTTAAGAAAGAATGAACTGGGGGCTGGAGAGATGGCTCAGTGGTTAAGAGCACTGACTGCTCTTGCAGAGGACCCAGGTTCGATTCCCAGCATCCACATGGTGGCTATGAACTGTCCTTGACTCCAGTTCCAGGACACCCTCTTCTGACCTCCGCAGCCCTTCACAATATGGGTGTACTCACATACATGCAGGTAATATACTCATACACATAAAATAAAAATTATTACAAAAATTAATAATTAAAATATTAAAAAGTTTAAAAAAAATGAACCATCACACTAAAAGAAAATAGCTAAAGAATGATATGAACTGTTTCCAGTTTCTGTTTGAAACTTTCTAACTTAGGCAGCATTTCAGGCTCTTGAGAGTTATGGTAAAGTATGTGTGGATGGAACCGCTCACATTTTCTCTCTCTCACATTGTGTGTGTGTGTGTGTGTGTGTGTGTGTGTGTGTAGAATGTGTTTGCCCTTTTTAGGTTGAATTGTTTATATTTCTTGTACTATTATCCTTCTTCCTTACCAGTCTTTCCACAAGCTGCACTTAGCTCATGTTACTCTTGGACATTTGAATAATTGGTTTAATGGGAGACTAATTTCTGGGAATGACTCATCGCTGTTGACCTGGTATGTATAGTGACAATGTTGAATTTACCTGCTGGAAAAATCCAAGAAGAAGTGTTTAAATTAAGTCACTAGCCTGCAGAGTTGGGGCAAGGAGACTGATGAGAACTGAGTTTCAGTTTTTAAGTCCAATACTGTCCATGCCTCAGAGGGTAGGAGGGGAGGGATCCACCTGGGGAATGAGTGGGATGAGACATATAGTTTCCACTGTCCTTAAAGCCAACTGGGCCTCCTCCTTGCATTTGGAGTAACTGTAGCCTGCACCTGCAATCTGGGACAGACAGCCTGGGGGCGGGTTGTGGAGGAGGAAGGCTAGAGAAGTCTGAGCTGGGATGTAGGTGGTGGGGGTGTTGACAGGAAAAATCTGACTGGCAGGATTGGCAAGCCAAAAGGAGCGGGTAGAAGAGAGAGTTTGTGCCTCGCCTGCTGGAATTTCAACCCTGGAAATTTTGAATTGTACCCTCTGCTCTCCCCCATCCTCAAAGGATACAGACCGTTTCAGCACTTCTGTGCAGGGCATGCTAGCTGCTTTTAATATGGTGAGCAGTGCTGTGTCCCCAGTACCCTTGGTGGAGGAGTTGGGTCCTGTAGCTCCTGCAGCACAAGGAGTCATTGAGCATCTTGGTCAGAATGCAGGATTGTGCTGCTGCCCTTTGGGGCTCCTGGGAAAGGTACTCTGAAGTGGGGAGTGATGGGTGTTTCACTGACAACTTTCTGTAGGGACTGAGGAAAAACTGGTCTTTGTTGTCTTTTTAAAATACAGTTGTTTGCTGGGCGTGGTGGCGCATGCCTTTAATCCCTGGGAGGCAGAGGTGGATCTCTGTGAGTTCAAGGCCAGCCTGGTCTACATAGTGAGTTCCAGGACAGCTGGGGCTACAGGGAGACCCTGTCTCAAAAAGACCAAAAAAAAAAAGTTGTTTTTAATCTTGAGAAATCATTTCTAGACATTTTAGAAGACAGGATATCAGGCCACTGAGATGGGCACTTTCTGTGCAAGACTGATGACCTGAGTTTATCCTCAGAGCCCACATGGTAGAAGAAGAGACCTAACTCCTTCAAGTTGTCCTCTGACCTACATACACATGCCATGGCACAGACATGTACATGAATGTACATATAATAAAATAATGTGTTTTTTAATTTTATTTGTTATTTTTATTTTATGTGTATGCGTGTATTGCCTGCATGTAGGTAAGTGCGCCACCCGTGTCACACAATGCCCGCGGAGGACAGAAGAGGCTGTCAGATCCCCTGGGACTGGAGTTAGAGACAATTGTTAGCTGCCATGTGGGTGCTGGGATTTGAACCCGGGTCTTCTGCAAGAACACTAGTGTTCTTAACCACTGAGCCATCTCTCCAGCCCCCTAAAATAATGTTTTTTAAGTAGAAGGATATTAGTACATGTCATAGCTAATTTTTGTTGTCAACATATCTGGGAAGAGGGAACTTCATTTGATGAATTTCCTTCATTGGATTGTCTATGGGGGCATTTTCTTGTTTGTTAATGGTTGTAGATAGTCCCAGCCCACTGTACACTGTGCCATCCCTGGGAAGTGGGCTTGAGCAGTAATAAAAAGCTAGCTGAACATGAGCCTGAGAGCAAGCCAGTAAGCAGTGTTGCTCCTTGGTCTCTGCTCAAGTTCCTGATTCCAGGTTCCTGTCTTAAGCTCCTACCCTGACTTCTGTCAGTGAATTGTGACAACCTGAGAGATGGAAGATGAAATACAGCCTTTCCTCCTCAAGTTGCTTTTGGTTGTGGTGTTTATCACAGCAACAAGAAGCAAACTGGAACAGTGCAGTATTAGCAAAAAAGAGACATTTTCAGATACACACAGGATTCAAGGAATTTACCCTACAGACGGGTTTTTATGGTCTTTTTTAAGTCAAATCCTTTTAAAATTTTAGTTATAGCTGGACATGGTGGTATATGCCTTTAATTTCAGCATTCGGGGAGACAGAGGTGGGTGGAGTCCTATGAGTTCCAGGCCAGCCTGGTCTCCATTAGTGAATCCAGGCCAGCTGCTGCTACAGGGAGACCTTGTCTCAAAAAGACACCTCCCCCCAATTTTTTTTTTAGTTATATCAAATACTAGGATTCTTGTAAATTACTTTATGTTCCGTTCTCCTTTGTTACCCTTTACTAGTAATCTTGTATGTGCTTCAACTTACATTTACTAGAAAAATAAACTCTGACTCTTCAGGCATTCATTTAGCCTACTGATAATGTTGGCATTTGGGAACTTATGTATACATTGCTTGTTAATTTTGTTGAAATTTGTAAGAGAAGCAAAATTCAGCCTTTGTGAAACGACACAGATTCAAACTTAAATCGGTACTTCACAGTGCGAACAGCAGAGAGAGGCACAGCAAGTGCTTGCCGGGTCAGTAAGCCCTGGGCTGTAGTCAGGGGCCTGTGCTGCCTCTATAGCTGTCTGACCTGGGTCAGCCCATTGTCCCATGCTCCCAAGCTCCTGTCTGGCCTGTGATTGAGAGTGAAAGGTCCATAGCTCCCTACCTAGTTTGCTGTGTGATCACCTGGTTCCCTTTGTGCATAGCGCTAGCACCTACCTAGAGCACTGCTTTTCCTACTGCAGCAGGTGTGTCACTCATTCCAGATAGACTCAGAAAAGTGTTGTTCTGAGGAAATTACACATTTGTGGTGTGTGCCTTAGTAATGTGCTTGAAGCCAAATACACCCTTATTTGAAATTCAAAATACCAGATTTAGATTATTGATCTGCAAAAACAGAAGTTTCCTAAAGGAGCACGATAGTTTATTTCAAGGTTCCTTTTTTAGTGTTTACTGTGCTAATCTATGACTTCTGGAAGTTTGTGGTGAATGCCAGGTTTCCTGCTCTGACAGTTATCTTTAAGGGGTTGTTTTTAGTTAGGTTGCAGGTGTTCATTTAAACATACTGACTGCATGCTTGTGTGTGCATGCGCACACTGCAGACAGTGCCAGGAGCTGTCATTTAAAGATGAGCGGGCAGAGGAGTATGTCATGTTTTTATCTTCTGGGCAAGATCCTGATGTAAAGCTTCATGTGACATCTCGTTTTTTAAAAGCCTGAGGCATTCATAATCTTTATAGCAAGAATTCTAGTGCTATGTTATGCATTCCAGGCTTACTGTCTATCCTGCCATGTAAATATATGGCTTTTATAGACATAAATTATGACAGTAGGATTCCTACATCTCCAAAAAAGAAGGGATTTAAATCTTTTTAGAGTTTCCAAGATTTAATGTAATTTAGACCTTACTCTCCCTTAGAAGTAACATTCTTAATAAAGGCAGCATATTTCATGCCATTGATGATAACTTTAAAAACTTACTGCCAGAGAAACAAACATTTCTGAGCATAGTGTATGCTGAACTTTGTGCGAAGTGCGGGAGGAAGGAAATAAAAGGTGTTATCTTGTAAACAATTCACAGCCTAGAAGAAAACACTGAAAAGCCAAAGATCATAGATCTGTGTGAGGAGGCAAGCTACAAAGCTACAAATCACCCACTGATCTGTATGATCTGTAAAGTACTATAAGGCTTCTTCAGGCATCTAATGCCACATATGCTTTAGGACAGACAGGTGATATTGAAGAATGCTGTCTGCAGGCTGGGTTTACCAGCTGTCCACACATCCTTCCCAGACTGCTTGCTGCCCTTTTTACCTTCAAGAGGTTCCACTTCTGCAGGAGGGGCTACACTCAGCATGAGAGTGGTGGGAATATACAGCAGTTGCTAGAATCTTTGGCATATCTCTACCCGCCCTTCCCCCCCCTTCCTTCCTCCTCTCCCTTGTCTTCCCTTCCCTTCCCTCCCCTCCCCTTCTGAAAGGAGCTGGGAGCAGTTGCCCATGCTGGTCCTAGCTCCTTTAGTGGCTTTGTTTAGGGGTCTTAAAGCTATAGGACTTTCCCATCTATAGATGATGACCCTACTTGCCCTGCGATTTTATTTAGCTGTCATGTAGGCCAGGCATGCCGATGAGTGTACCCTCACTAAGATGAGTGTGTAGAGCATGTATGAGATTTTTCAGACTGCAGGAGTTGTACATCAGCATTCTGCCCTGAGGTTTAGCAAGCCTTGGGGGTCTACCATGTGCCAGATATTCCAGACTGATCGGATGTGCCATTTGTAGCTTATGATTTGCTGGATATGCTGTGGAATATGGTGGTCAGAGTTGGGGGTAGTGACCTTTAAAGTTCACTGTCAGTAGTAACAACATTAATAATAATTAACTCCTACTTAATGCTGCCTAAGTGCCAGGCACAGTTCTGAGTGCATTTCATTCAGTTCACGTACCCTTCTTTCCAGGGTACAGAAGAGGAGACTGAGGGCCTCAGAGTTCCACGATACGCCTGAGACCATGCAGGAGTTAGATTTGTGTGGATTTATTCTTAACTGCTGCATAGCCATCTACCTTAGCAAAGTGGGTTGCTAAAGAACCAGCTGGAAGGCAGCTGCAGTTATCTGTAACAGGAAGAAGTAGGGTGGTGATATAGGGGAGATGAGGGACAGGTTTAAGAGAGAGTTGGAGAAAGCAAGGCAACAGGAGATGTTTCTTTGATGGGCCAATGTTGTGGGAATTCATTCCCTGGGGAGCTGTAAACATCTGCTCCTTCCTTACAAGATCCCAATGATAAACTAAAGCATGATACCACCACAATTCATCTTGGGGAACCAGTGAGTTTATTGGGCTTATATAGAGCACGGGCGAGGGGGTTTCTGATAAGAGTGTTGGTGCCACCAAAGCATTTCACTGGAAAGTCTTTACCCAGCATGGATGATGACTTCCTTATAGAGATAGTCCCACTGGTGTTTAAACCTCCCCAGCCTGTATACACTTCAGCACGTCTGGGGACCACATGCAGTTAGGGCAGGATTGCATGCAAATAACAGGAAGGAGTGGCTGGAATCTCAGGTAAGGGTCCCGTGAGCTGCCTCAGTCCCTCCTTTGATTTGTGAATGTCCCCAGTCAAGAAGGTAGAACTCAGTTGACTCTTTGCCAGCAGGTACAGTTGATGTGATCAAGACTGGTGGCTGTTTTGCTCAGAGGACGGCCTTCTGCAACAGCCAGAGAAAGAACTGACCTGTAGGGAGGCAAGTTGCCTTTTTATGGTTGCTGTTTGTTTTCACAGACTACCTGCTGCAGGGTTGTTGAACTGTCTACTGGACCATGGGTAGCCTCTTGGACTGCGTCCCTGAAGACAGCCCTTTCCCAGCAGCCATCAGTTGACAGTAGCTCCTCAGATAAGGGTGGGGCCTTGTGCCCCTCCCCACATCCATGCTGGAATTTTTGTTGGCTTGATCTTGTGTAGGACTTGTACATGCAATCATGGGTGCTGTTAGTTCATGTATGAAGGGCCTGGTCACACCCAGAAAGCAGTGTTTCAGTGCAGTTATCTGTTACCTTGGCTCTTAAGATCTGTCTGCTCTCCCTAGATGATTTCGGAGCCTTGGGAGAAGGGTGTGTATATTACAGATGTCCCTTTTGGGGCTGAGAACTCCATAGTCTTTTACTCTCTTGAATGTTGAACATTTGTGGATTCTGAATTAACTTCCATCTACTGTTAAAAGAAGATTCTCTCATAAGGGTTGAGAGATGCACAGTCTCTGAGTGTAAAGATAAGTACTTAGGGGATAGTTTATATCATGTTCATCCCTTTCTCTTATCAAGTACCTTTGTCCATTTTGCTTATTAATAATTACATAAAAAATTTAAAGCTACATGCCAGGGAACAACAAAAGTTGTTTGCTCAACATAACCTTTTTTTTTGGGGGGGGGTCTTTTTGAGACAGGGTCTCCCTGTAGCCCCAGCTGTCCTGGAACTTATTATGTAAATCAGGCTGGCCTTGAACTCACAGAGATCTGCCTGCCTCTGCCTCCCGAGTGCTGGGATTAAAGGTGTGTGCCACCATGGCCCAAATAACCTTTTAAATTGGAAAAAAAAAATAGGTCTTGGTGATATATTATTCAGGTGTTGGCTAAAACAGAAGAAGCTAGTTTAAATGTGATCAGGTCGTAACTGTTTATATTTAAAGTGTAATCTGGCTTTTAAAAACCCACAGCTATCTGGGTATTAGAGCTGTATGGTCCCAATTTAAGCAGATAGATGGAACTGATAGGTCTTTGAAGAGTTTCGACTCCCAGATTCTTCTATGTTTTATGCTGTTTCCTATTTAAGCACTTGCTTTTATTTCACTTTATGGTTTAAATAAGGTGAGTAACAAAATTCAATCCTGAAAAGATAACTATTTTATAACAGTAAAATAGTGACCAGCTTGAGGTTATGGGTAAAAGGTAAATTAGACTCTTCTATACCTGTGCTGTTTTCAGCAAGGCATTTCTGAAGCTGGTTTTCTAATTCTTTCCCCCTTTGTCTCCCCAAGACAAGCCTGAATTTCTTAAGGGGTCAGCCGTACCTCAGCTTCTTTTTCTTGGTATCTGTATTGCCTAACCGAGGGCCTGACCCAGGCTAGGCACCCTGTGTTTAATGAATACCCCCCTCTGCTAAAGGGAAGGAATGACTGTTTCTTACTTATCTTTGTTGTGCTAGGTATCAGATAAAACAATTTTTTTTTTTTTTTTAGTCAAGCAAATGTAAGCAGAGAATCCATTTGACTATTGTATGTTCTTGGCTTAATATTGATTGACTCAGCCAGAATCAGGTGTGTGCCCTTGAACTCCTTGATCCTTCCTGGATAGCCCCAAGACTTCCTCTCTTTCAGGTCAAGGCCCTTCCTTGTTGCAGTCAGTTTGGTTAACAAGCAAGACAGACAGACAGACAGATACACACACACACACACACACACACACACACACACACACACACACACAGAACTTTTTTCAGGCTACAGTGAGAAAATGAGACCCTAGAGTAGGAGCTGAGGAGCCGATAAGACCTTGGATTTGCCCCCCTGGTATCTCAAAGGTCCCCACACCTGGGTCTTTGCCTCACACCTGCTCCTGGACTGCAGCACCCATCTCTTCAGGTGGCTGTGTTATTTGGATGTGACTCTTACTGCTCTTTGTGCATTTATACCTCTCAGCTCTGGAGCCTTCTGCTAACAGACTGTCCTTTTTCAAGGAGTCAGATCCTGAGTGAAGGTAATTCCATGGTTTTGCCTGAGTCTGTTTCCATCCTTGGTGTAGCCTCTTCTCCGACATGGGCCTGGACCTGCCACGGAGGCCGTACCTGGCGCTTTCTCTGCTATGCAGACTCCTAGGCCCCTCCCCAGACACCATGAGTCAGAAGATTTCCCCATTGGTTTTGAATGTACAGGGAAGTTTGAGACAGAGACACTTTGTAGACTGTTGCCTCAGGATAGCGCTGATAACAGTAGTTCTCTTTACCTAGACAGATTATGGCTGCCTTAGTCTGGAGGGACTTAGAAAAGAGCCTTGCCTGTGGCCGTCCCTCCACTCCTCCATTCCAATAGCTAGGAGAAGGTCTACGTGGGCAGAGATCCTTTCAGGACAGCAGAGTGTGTTAAGAGCCAATTCTCACTGGACAGTGGGATGACGAGAGTGGCCCTGACAAATTGGGAACTAGCTGGAGATGTTAGTGTGCTTGGAATCTTCTTAAGAGGTAAAGGTGGATAAAGGTTTGGTCTAGATGGTGAAAGGCCTCCAGTGTCAAGCTGAGGCTAATGCAGACACCAAGTCTCCAGAACCGTGAGGCCTTTGTCTTCCTTCAGAAGTTGGCTTATCTCTGTAGAGGTCTTCTTCCCCGTGCACACTCCTGCTTCTGCCTGCTCTTGGTAACCTGAAATCAACTGCCATCTGGGCTACTATGTGTTGTATATACCCATTTGTGATTGGCCTGTGTTGGTCCTCCATGCTCTGAGACTGTAAGACCACCATAAGCTCTCAAGATACCAAGTACAAGCACATTTCTGGGGGGCTTCCATAGGGCACAGGTGCCAACTATGTGGGCTCTTCACCATGTTCCTACCCCATTTTCTTAGGGTGGTATTATTGGGGTAAGTGATTCGGAAATCTTGTTCCCACACTTTACCAGCCAGCATTCCCTAGGCTTTTCTAGCAGCTTTCCTGTTTGTCCTTGATCCTGTAGAGTTAAGTGGTATCTTGTCCAGGTACACACCTAATCCCACCCCATTGCTTCCTGCACACCCTGAATCCTGACTCTCTAGCTGCCCCCCCCCCCCAAGTCCAGACTTTGTTGTTGAGCCACCAGGAGCTGAATCTCCTCAGGGCCAGATCTCACCCTTGATACCTGCTACCTCTGAGACTTGCTTTTTTCTCTCTCATCCTTATATGCCCCTCACAACTCAGGATGTCTGCTAGAATCTGTCAGGAGGGTTTCTCAACCTGGATGTTTATTACAAAAGGCTTCTGTCCTCCGCACGTGGCTTTTACACTTTGAGACTCTCAGACATTGCTTTGCATCTGCTAATTCAGATTTGCTTGGCCTTCTCTCTAGCCCTCAGTGTCCAACTTGCCTTTTCTCGCTCTTGGTCTTCCCTGAAGGCAGTTTTGTTTGACCTTTTCCCCTAGTTCTTAATACCTTGTGGGTTGATGTAAGCCATGGCAGGGCCTTCTCTTTCTTAGTGTCAGCTCCGTATCTAATTTTGTGAAGAGGAACTATAAAAGCTTGGAGCAACCTAAGAACACATTCAAAACTATATAAAATGAGACATTCTGAAGGTAACGAATAGCAAACTTCCTAAACCACACATGTACCTACTATACTGTATAATTAGTGGAAATTCACAGGCATGTTGGCTCTGCACATGTTTTGTCCAGTTCTCCTTCAGGTCTCAGCATCTGACAACTAGAAGTCACCAGAGGAATGTGTTTCCCCTTTAAATTGTATGAGATAGTAAAAATCTGAACTGGTTCATGTCTTTAGTATGTGTGGTTCACTTATCAGTCAGTTAATGCTTAACAGCTATTGTTGCCAATAATCTTTTTTTTTAACAACTTAAACCATCGTGTTGTAAGTTTCTATTTTGTGAATGATTAAAAAAAAAAATCCGTTTCAGGAATTCTGATGGAGTATGTTTAAAGAAACATGCTGGTAGGAAAGCAATGTAAAGTATGCCCCTGTGGAAACATCTAAGGAGATTACCTCCTTCTCAGCAGGTCACCCCTGGAACGCATTTCTTCTCTGCGCAGTGGCAGAAGGGAATGTTTGCTTTAGTGTGGGATGATAAAGAGCAGTAGTGGCAGCAGACCGGCAGGGTAACGTGGAAATGCAGCCAGGAGGAAGGCCCGCCGGAAAGCCCGTGGACCGTGGAAACCTGGCCATTTAGATTTTAGCAATCCAAACTTTGTCAGGAGCTAAGGGGAAAGGAATAACTCACCAGTGCCTGCTTTATCTTCCGTGGTTTGGGGAGCATTTTAACATTTCCAAACTAAGTACTAATTCAAGAAGTAGCTCTAGAGGATCATACTGGGATGAATGGTGCTGCTGTGGTGGATTTGCTCCCACCTTCACTTGTACTGGGCATTACCTAAATTCTCTCACTTTGACTCTATGTTTTCAGTGCAGAGGCCTAAAAGTCCCTCCATGTCATAAATCACTCCTCAAGTTGAAATTATTTCTTAACAAATTGTAAATCTTACTCTTGTTGAAACTGTTTACCAACTTCATAATGGCACTAAAGAAAGGGCAGGCAGTGTCTACGTGAACCTGTCCCTTGCTTGAGGTGGATGTACTCAGTTTTCCATGGATGATGTTTCTCTTTATTTACATTTATAATTTTTTAAAAAATATTTTATTATTTTTTATTTTATGTGTTTGAAAGCTATGCCTGTATGTGTGTATGGGTGTTGGGATTTGAACCCGGGTCTTCTGCAAGAACAACCAGTGTTCTTAACCGCTGAGCCATCTCTCCAGCCCCCTACATTTATAATTTTAATAATGATCTCAGTAATATCTTTTTTTTTTTTTTAAGAACTGGATAAGTTGATCCTGTTTCCTTAAATGAAAAAATGAGCAATTAATGGCCAGAAAGTTCCCCAAAAAGGAAAATGATGGCTAGTCACTTTCAGCACACATTTACCATGTTGTGCCGTTTCTGCAATTAGAAGCAGCAGGCTGTTGGTCTAGAAGAGACAGACGAATGGACCAGAGAAATCCAAGTAAACTCAAGGATTTCTGAAATTTAGTCTGTCCTGTCTCAGATCATTATAGAGAAAGAAGAATTATTTAAGAGATGTTGGAGCAACTGAAATGTCCTTTATTCATAAAATCGGACCCATCCTTTGTGGTAATACACCTGTTTTGATGACTTCCAAACATGATAGATATAAATGTAAAACACCTAAAACCCATCGAGTTTCAGAAAATATGAATTCCTTTGTAAGTTGGGAATGGGGAAACTCTTATGTGACTCAGTCTGTGTGATGACAGTGTTACCTGTCAACTTGACAGGATTTAGAATCACCTAGGAGACAAGCCTCCAGGTATACCTAGGAGGGATTATGCAAATCATGTTAAATGAAGTGGGAAGACCCCCACTAAAAATAAACAGCACCATTCTCTGTGCTTGGGTCCTGGACTGCGTATGAAGGAGGAAGCTAGCTGAGCACAGACGTTCATCATTGCACTCTGCTTCCTGACTGGATGCATGTGACCAGCTGATTCAAGCTCCTGCCTTGACTTTCCCACCATGATGGACTGCATCCTTGAACTGTGAGCTGAAGTAAACCCATTCTCCCTTGAGCTGCTTCTGTCAGGTTGTTTTATGACAGCAACAGGACAGTCTGGAAGCAGGTAAAGAAAATACTGACAATTTAAGTACATTATTTAAAAGTTGCATGGCAACAAACAGATTAGCCAGTGAAATGATAGGTGAAATTGGAAACTTGTAAATTGAATTATAAGCAAAAAGCCTAATATTTGTAATAAAGAGAGTTCCCCCAAATTAAGAAAAGACAGTAGCCCTACAGAAAAAAAAAAAAAAAAAAAGGAAAAAAAAAAGGAACCAGGCTTTTTAATAAAAAAAAAATGGGAAACAAAAAAAAAAAAAAAAAAAAAAAGGATAAAAGAAAGGAACCAGGCTTTTTACTAAGAAACAAATGTGATACCAAGGCCCCTTAGATAAATGAAGTATTGCTTGACCTTGATGAAGATCAGGGGTATAGGGACTGGAGAGTTGGCTCAGAGGTTAAGAGCACTTGCTGCTCTTGCTCCCACCTCCACCACAGCAGCACCATTCATCCCAGTATGATCCTCTAGAGCTACTTCTTGAATTAGTACTTAGTTTGGAAATGTTAAAATGCTCCCCAAACCACGGAAGATAAAGCAGGCACTGGTGAGTTATTCCTTTCCCCTTAGCTCCTGACAAAGTTTGGATTGCTGAAATCTAAATGGCCAGGTTTCCACGGTCCACGGGCTTTCCGGCGGGCCTTCCTCCTGGCTGCATTTCCACGTTACCCTGCCGGTCTGCTGCCACCACTGCTCTTTATCATCCCACACTAAAGGACCTGGGTTTGGTGTCTAGTACCCACACAGCAGCTAACTACCGTCTGTAACAACAGTTCCAGGGGATTCGATGTCCTCTTCTGCCTTCTTCAGCATTGCAAACATTCAGTGCACTTACGTGCATGCAGGCAGAATACTCATACACATAAAACAGAAGTCATTAAAAACTTTAAAAAACCAGGGGTACAGATTAAGGTTCATGCTAAGAAGTTGGCTCCCACCTGTGGTGTTGGCAGTGCTGCAGTCACAGATGCTTCCTGTGCTCTGGTGGAAACGCAGCATCGAACATCCGTGTTATTAGGAATTGGGTAGTTTCAGCAAAACTCACATGCCTTTGCTTGTTAACTTGGCAGTCTTGCTTTTAGGACTGTATCCCAGAGACAAGATGGAAGTTCCCTGCAGCTTTAGTTCTGATTCTGAGATATAATAAGGAACTGAAGTACTATTCAGTGGTGTGTCACAGTCATACAATAAAGTATAATGCACTAATCTAAATAAATAAGTAACGTAGGCCTGTGTTCTGTGGAGTAAGAGCAGCATACTATTACGCGAAAACAGCCCCTGTGAAACTCTTTCATAGTACATTAGCTTTTGTAAGAAGGGCAAATCTGAATATACACATGCACATACCATGTGGATCTGTTGTTCACCTATTTTTTAAAATATTTATTATTATGTGTATGAGTATATTGCTTACATGTGTGTGAGTACACCTGTGTTGTGCAATGCAGTGGAGGTCAGAAGAAGGCTTTGGATTCCCCTGGAACTGGAGTTAAGGATGGTTCGTAGCTGCCATGTGGGTGCTGGGAATCGAACCCGGGTCCTCTGCAAGAGCAGTCAGTGCTCTTAACCGCTGAGCCATCTCTCTAGCCCTGTTGTTCATATATTTTAAACAAACAAGCTATGAGGGGCTGGAGAGCTGGCTCAGCTGTTAAACATTGACTGCTCTTGCAGAGGACCCAGGTTCAATTCCCAGCACCCACATGGCAGCTAACACCCGTATGTAACTCCAATTCCAGGGTATCCAACACCTTCTTCTGGCCTCTATGGATATTGCATGACATGGGTACACTTAAATGCATGCAAGGCAATACTATATTCATACACAGAAAATAGTAAAAAATAATAAAAATAAAGGTATGAAAGATAAGCTAAAAACCAACTTAAACTATAACAGCTGGGTTTGGTGGCGCACGCCTTTAGTCCCAGCACACTAAAGAGGCAGAGGCAGGTGGATCTCTTGTGAGTTCAAGGCCAGCCTGGCCTACATAGTGAGTTCCAGGTCGGCTGGGGCTACAGGGAGACCTTGTCTCAAAAAGACCCCCCCCAAAAAAAACCCACATAACTTCAAGGGAAGCCTGGATGAAATAGGTAGAGATGGTAGTTAGAATTCTCAGAGCTCCCATTTTTAGAGTTAATTTGAAATTGCACCTGCATGGTGGAAGGAAAGAACCAACCAACTCCTGCAAATGTCTCTGATCACCATAAGCAAATGCTTATCCCTCCCCCATTCACACAAAATAAATATTAATTTTTTTAAAACATGTAATCTATCCTTGAAAGAAAGAAACCTTATGTAATATGGTACAGGCTGAGGAGGGTGATAAGTCAGGAATATTGCCGAGTTTGAAGCTAACCTGGGCTACGTAGTGAGACTGTCTCAAAAAGTATGAAAAGAGGTGGATTGAGAATAGAACAAAGAAAGTAAATAAGCTATTGCCTTACAGATTAATTGAGCTGCTTTTAAAGCATATTTTGATCATGTAGTTCTAATGAGATATTTTCTGGGAAAAAGGTGAGCCACAGGAGGTATATGCCGTATCACATTGCAACAATACAAATGACCCTCAGCTTAGCAATTTTTTACCTCTGTAGTGATATGAATCAATGTGAATTTATTAGAAACTGTATTTTGAACTTTGACTTGATCTTTTCTCAGGCTAGTAATAAGGCTAATAATAATATAGTACAACCGTTTCTTAGAATGCTGGACAATAGTAGCAAGCCATGGCTCTCAGGCAGCCACTCATGGGAGGGGGTAGACAGCTAGTACTTTACAGTGTACTGTGTTGCTAAGTTAGGGGTATTGGATGCTTCTAACATCCCTGGTGCTAGGATTGAACACAGGGGCAAGTATATACTAGGCTCAAATGGTCTGGCACTGTGCTACATCCCCAGCCCCAGATCCGTTTTTTACTTAAAATTGTTGCAAGTTAGGATGGTATCATGGTTTGCATATGAAATGTACCCCCACAAGGTTTTGTTTTAAATACTTAATTCAGCCTTTTATCAAGCAGAGTTGGGGCTCTTAACCTGCAGATGAGGAAGCAGAGCAGTAGAAATGACATATTCAAGACCTTATGGCAAAAATAGTTGAGATCTCTCCTGAATCCTGTCTTCAGCAGAAGTTTTGTTTTGTTTTGTTTTGTTTTGTGTGGTATGGAATGGTTTGTTTTGTTGTTTTGTTTTGTCTTGTCTTTTTGAGACAGGATCTCCCTGTAGCCCCAGCTGACCTGGAACTCACAGAGATCTGCCTGCCTCTGCCTCCTAGTGCTGGGATTAAAGGCATGGGCCACCACATCTGGCTTTCAGCAGAGGTCTTAAAAAGTGAGGCCTATTAATAAGATATGGGACCAATTCCATTGTTCAAGAAAAGAATATATTTTTTTAAATGACAGGATATGGTGGGATTGAAGAAAATGTTTCATGCATGACATAAATTCTGAGGAAGAACTCCACACATTAGGGGATGTTCTATAGGCCTTTTGGAATAGGTGATATAGATTCCAGTGTAAATGTGTTTCTTGCTATAAGTTCAAAGAAAGTTCAGGTAACCTTGCATTTGGGGTGTCTGAATGCGTTTGTTGGTAGACAGACCCCTAGCCCAAAGAGAACTTCCCACAAAAGCATGTCCACCATAGGAGAGCTGTCCTGAGGAATCTTGGCCTGTCATGAGACTGCAAGCTGTGACCAGGCAGGACAACTCTTTGCTGTCAGGCTCAGTCCAGGTCAGAGTGTAGTGCTCAAGGAAGGGGATCCGAGTACAGCATCAGCTGCCCAGACCCTCAGGCTTGGCGTCTCAGGAGAGAGAATGGTTTCACTTGATGATGCATACTTTTTTTTTTTTGGTCTTTTTGAAGTGGGATCTCCCTGTAGCCCCAGCTGTCCTGGAACTCACTGTGTAGATCAGGCTGGCCTTGAACGCACAGAGATCCTCCTGCCTCTGCTTCCCAAGTGCTGGGATTAACCACCACGTCCGGTTGATGATACATACATTTTAAAGTACCTTTCCCATGACTGTTCACAGCCTCCTGTGGTTGTTTCTGGAGTTGTGTTCTGTCTACCACTTACTTGGAGGGAGAATTGCTGGCATTTCTTTGTTGAACCTTCTAGGCCATGAACAAGGAATATCTTGTCTTTCAGATCTCCTTTGATACCTTCCATCAATGTTTTGATTTCTGCATCAATTCCTTTATGTGCTTTGACAGATTTATAACTAAGTATAAATAGGAAGCTAATATGAATGTTGTTTTAAAAAGCTTTTGAAAGTTCATGGTTTGGCATTGCATGCAGGTAGGAATAAGATTAACGTTTATGTTTTCGCCTGGTACCTTGTGATCTTGCTTAGGACATTTGTTCTAGGGATTAAAAAAATAGCTTCTCCAGAATTTTCTACCTAGACAAATATACCTTCTGTGAATAAGGGTGAATCTGTGTGCTTTTTTATTGCCATTTTTTGTCTCTTGTTTTTGGGCACAGCTGAGCTTTTTTGATTATGCTGTTTGTCTCTTTTTTCTGGGGTGGACCGAGAACAGAACTCATCTTTTTATTGAATAGATAATTACTAAAACTGGGGCGATGACTCAGCAGTTAAGAACACTTCCTGTTCTTGCAGAAGACAAGAGGTTTGGTTTTCCAAACCCCTCTAATCACATGAAGGCTCACAACCCTTTGTAACACCAGTTCCAGGGGATCTGACACCTTCTTCTGGCCTCATGAAGCACTAAGCATAAATGTGGTGCACACATATACATACATGCAGGCAAACACTTGTGCACTAACATTTAAAAATCATTTTTAAAAAAGAGAATTACGGGGGCTGGAAAGATGACTCAGTGGTTAAGAGCACTGACTGTTCTTGCAGAGGACCCGGGTTTGATTCCCAGCACCCACATGGCGGCTACGAATCGTCCTTAGCTCCAGTTCCAGGGGACTCCAAAGCCTAGGGCTCATAGCAGCACTCATGAACATGCCACACAAGTGTTCGGAACTTTAGTTTTTATGTCCTTAGAGATGAAAAGTGCAGTCTTGGGGCTGGAGAGATGGCTCAGTCGTTAAGAGCACTAGCTGCTTTTACAAAGGACCCATGTTCAGATCCCAGTACTCACATGGCAGCTACCAACTGTCCAGTTCCAAGGGCTCCAACACCCTCTTCTGACTTCATGGGCATTGCATGACATGGGTGCATTTCTATACATGGAGAAAATAAAAATAACAAATAAAATATTAGAAAAATGGCAGTCTAAATACTGCAGTCAACAGATGTAGTATTTTTAGTAGAAAGTATAAACATACAAGGTTGTTGTGTCACACTTCCTCTGGTGATGTGAACAAACAAAACAAAATACGTGAATAGATATGCACCCCAGATAAGGAACTGAAACAGACTGACGTAACGCCACCGAAGTCCAACTTTGTGAGTCAGTTAATATATTGGGGTTACTTACAGGAGCATGAGGGACTCAAAAGGAGATAGATCAGCAAAAAGTCTACCCCATCCTGGTGATCTCTCCTGAAAGCTCACTCTGCACAACATTCATTCAGGTTGTAAAGTCTCCTCCTCTGTAGTCCTTTACTGCCTACATAACCTAACCCTAGGGAGGGAGGGAGGGAGGGAGGGAGGGAGGACTGCCTCTGGGATGCAGTGTTTGAATTAGGAGGGAAAGGAGGAAACTGCTATACAACAGAGGTATAAAGGTGGAAGGAGGACTTTTTTCTGTTTTTCTACCCAAAGCTTATTGTGGATCATGTTTAGACCTCAACCTGAAATTACTCATTAATTTCTTTGTTAATAATAACGATCTTTTCATGGCACTTTATATTTTATTAGCTCTGTGTTTTAACCAACTGAGGTAACCGGACTAATCATTGTTCATTTTATAAAGCCTTTCTTGTACATGTTAACAAAAGTATGATACATGATATATATTTCATGTAACTGACCATTTTTTTCCTCTCTTAAAGTTTTTCCTCTCGGGAAAAATTTTCATTCTCTTAGGTATACATAGGAAGCTTTTCATAGAGTTCACCTATGTTCAAGAATTCTTTGGGACTCATTTTTGAGCCTCAAAGTTAGAACACAGATTTAAGGGAACATTGATGAGGAAGAAAAGTTAGGACCTGAAGGTTTGGCGGACACAGTTCTAAACCATGCATGACTCGGGTGAGTTGAGGCATAAGCAATTTTATCAGCTGAGAAAATACAGAAACATAATGCATGTGTTATGTCTTACAGTGAGACTTTGTTGGGGCTACTTAACAATACTAACTACCCCTACTCTTTTTTCTCCTCACAGTGGTAGAGATCCAGCCTAGAGCCTAGGTCATACTAGACGACGCATTTATATTCTAATTAGGCTTTTGCTAGCAACTCTGAGACAAGTATGTAAAGCTTCCTTGATGGGAGGAGCTGTGCTCGTCTGTTTTTTATTTCCAGTATCACTCTGTATATAATCTGTATTTTTACAAGTGTAGCATTTGGACTCTTAAATAATATGTGTATTGTTTGCACAATGGACAATATTAAACCTGAATTATACATGTCTGTGTGTGTGTGCAATGATATCATATAAACTAGAAAGCAACTTTCATATTTTGAAAAATAGCTGACTCAGGTTTTCCTGCTCACATGTCACATGTTCCCCTTCAGTGCTGTCTTATATACTGAGATGGCCCAGCCTCAAGGACAAGCTTGTCATATTTGCTACATACCAAATGCCCTATAATTATCAAGATTATCCCCCTAGTGTAAAGTGCTGTTTAGTTTTTGTTATGCAGTTGTTACCATGGCTGGATTTGAGTGGGTGTGTAAACCCTTTTGAACTCAAGATTCTTTTATGATGATGCAATATTTCATGTTTTAAAGCTCAATATAGAATGTGTGCTCAAATATTTTTACCAGGTACATGTTTTTTGCAGGTTCATATAATATATAAAATGTTCCAAGAAAAATATAAGTGGTAAACAGTTGGGAGAGAGCTTGCGTATTGTCCTTTACTGTCCTGTCTGATTAGTGCAGTCAGTGTGCTCACCTCACATCTAGCCAGGTTAGTGTTTAGTTTTGGTTAGGCTGTTTTCCTTATGAGCACAGGAGCAGCCAGTCTTGTGCCCTGCCTGTCTTCCAGGTGGAGGCTTTGCATTGTTTCCACCTTGTGGCGCTTTCTGTAAGGTCATCTTTTCTTGTGAAAACAGATTTTGGATTAACTATTTCCATGGATTTGCACACAACCCTGCACACCTACCTGTGCGTGTCAGCTGTTGTAACTTGCTAGAGTCATGTTCTGATTTCAAGATGCAAAGGAGGCTTCTGCTTTGTAACCTAAAAGTACAGAATCGGACTGAGTGCGCCATCACCTACAGCTGCTACTTTTGTAGAGAGCTTAAGGTAGAGCGGGAAGACCTTGATTTAAAAAACAAAATTGTATGTATGAATGTATTGCCTGCATGTATGTAAGCGTACCTGTGTTGTGCCGTGCCCACAATGGTCAGAAGAGGGTGTTGGATGCCCTGGAACTAGAGTTACTACAGTTGTGATGTACTGTGTGAGTGCTGGGAACCAAACCTGGGTCCTCTGCAAGAGCAGCCAGCGCTCTTTAACTGTTCAGCCATCTCTCTAGCCCCCAAGACCTTGATTCTTATGAGCACTTCATGCACAGCTGGTAGACTGTGGTGTGTGGGTCTGTTTTTATAAATAAAGTTTTCCTGGGGCACAGCCATGCTCATTCCTATGGTGCCATCTGTAGCTGTTATCACGCTTCCATAGCATGGGTTAAGTGGTGTTGCTAAAATTCCTTCTGAGAGATGCAAATGCCATCCAGCCTTCTCCTCCCACTGTCCTTACAACAAAACGAGCTATAATTTCTCCAAACTAGTTTGGGGGAACTAAAGAGTTTATTGGACTTCCATACAGAGCAGTGGATGAGGGGTTACTTAGAGGAGTGTGAGTGCTACTCCCCCACCCCCAGCATGGATCAATTTTCCAGTACCCAGCAGCTGTCTAAAATGGCGAGGGGATGCTCCCCATGGCATTTTTCACCTGTGTACCCTTAGTCCCTCCCCTTTATGCAGTTAGAGCTGGCTGATTGGGTGGAAGGGGTGACTGACTCTCCCTGCTCCTCTTGTGGAAGGTCCACAGTCAAGTTTATAATCCTAGGCAAGCAGGTGCAACCAAGCTTGGGAAAGAGGCATCTGTCTGTAACCTGCCAGTTGGAGGACAGTTCTATGTAACAAGTGGTAACAGAGACTGTGGCTTTCACAGTCCAAGTTATTTTCTAGCTCTTTACAGAAAGTTTGCTGGCCCCTGGCATAATGAAAAAAAAAGTTGTTTGAATCCCACGTTCATCATACAAATACCTATAGGAGTTTGGCCATGTTCTTTGTCCACTATTTTTTTCCCCTTTCATTATCTTTTATCCATTTAGTCAGTGAAAATATATATTACATGCTTTTTATGTACCATGCATTTTTCTAGATTCAGAGAATAGAGCAATGAACACAATAGTCCTCATGGTTCAAAACTTACATTCTTTTTTAAATATTTTATTATTTTTTATTTTATGTGTATGAGTGTATTGCCTGCATGTATGTGAGTGCACCCATGCCATGCAATACCATGGAGGTCAGAAGAGGGCTTCAGCTTCCCCTGCAACTGGAGTTAAGGATGGTTCATAGCCGCCATATGGATGCTGGGAATTGAAACCTGGGTCCTCTGCAAGAGCAGTCAGTGCTCTTAACCACTGAGCCATCTCTCCAGCCCCAAAACTTACATTCTTTAATAGTAATCACACACAACTCTCATAAAGATTAGGTGAGTTATTATTTGTAACAGTGACGTTGAGAACATTCTTTGCCATAGGCAGTGATAAGCCGAGTACATTCTTAATGACATTAGCATAATTCCGTGTTGACTTATCTTGAGA
This sequence comes from Nannospalax galili, assembly GCF_000622305.1. Classification (NCBI taxonomy): domain Eukaryota; kingdom Metazoa; phylum Chordata; class Mammalia; order Rodentia; family Spalacidae; genus Nannospalax; species Nannospalax galili. The sequence continues at coordinate 686,946 of NW_008348199.1, read as the reverse complement.
CTTTTTTGCTGGAAGAATGAATAACCAGAAGTAACAAGAAGTTACTGCTGCACTAGTGTAACACAGAGAAGCGCTCATAGGAAATTCTAATTCGCCACTAAGTGAATAAACTGTGTCACTGTGGTTTTAGGAAGAGCAGTGCAAAGGTGACAGACTGCTCTTGTGGAAGATGGTTCTGAGGGTGAAAATGAGAGCGAGAAAACAAGCCCGACGCCACTAGTATGTTTGCATTTGCTCTACTGGAGTGCATCCCTGGAGTTCCATGCTCATTCCCTATTTAATGTTTTCATTAGACAATAGGCTAAATTCAAGATCCCATGTACTTGAGAGATTCTCTGCATCCATGTATCATGAGTAGGACAGGACACTGGGAATATAAGGATCAAGTTACGTTTATATTCTTTGAAGTAGTGATTATGTCTTAGGAATGAAGATTAATATTTGAAATTATGAAACTTAACCTTTAACATACAGTAAGTATGATATTTTAAGTTGCTTTTTGTACAAGGGTTCTAAGACCCGAGTTGTTTTTTTTTTTAAATGGAGGGAGCCACAACCTGGAGCAGCTGGAGGCGCCTCCACCAAGTTTTTTATATCTTGGTACCCAGTCATCTTTTGGGGGTTGGGTGACAAATACATGGGTAAATGGAATGACCAAATGGCATCAAAGGATCTGAAAGTAGGACTTGGTGGAAAATATTCTTTAAAATATTTTTAAATTTAAATTGTATTTATTAGTATGTGTTTATGAGTGCAGGCATGTGTGGACCATGGCATGTGTCAGAGGACAGCTTTTAGGAGTCAGTTCTCTTTTTCCACCTTGTGAGGCAGAGTCTCACCTCTTGCTTCTGCTATTTGAGTACTTTAGGCCAGCCGAACCACAACCATCCAGGAGATTCTCCTGTCTCTACTTCCCATGTTGACAGGATTATAGATGAGAGCTACTACATCTGACTTTTTGTGAATTCTGGGCTTCAAACTAGGATCTCAGGTTTGTATGGCAAGTCCTTTTACCTGCTGAGCCATTTCACCAGCCCAAGAAAAGTATTCTTAATCACTTTGTCATTTGTAAAATAAGGAGATTGGATCAAAGTTCTTTTGCTTATATTGTTTTTTGCTTTTGTGTATGTGTGTGTGCAGATCTTAGAACACCTTGAGGTAGTAGTTCTGTCCTTCTACCAAGTAGACCCCAGTAATAAAAACTTAGGCTTGGTGGCAAATACTTTGATGTGCTGCTGCTAAGCCATTTCACAGACCCTAGTCCAAGTTTTTCTAAGCCCTTTTCAGCTCTACTTGTTTGATTTGTGAATTTTATCTTTGATCAGAGTCCTCAGAAAACCATGCATTGTTTTTCTGTCCCACAAGAAGGGCCATTTTCACGTAATGGTCTCACATTGTGGTTCTTCATGTTTCTGGGCACAGGATACGTACTGACAGAGTTATAGGGGTCCATTCTCAAGATGTGATGAGCTGCTTCTACTTTTTAAAAAAATTCATTTTATCGTGTGTGTGTGTGTGTGTGTGTGTGTGTGTGTGTGTGTGTGTGTGTGTGTGTGTTGGGGGGAGCATGACTGTAGAAGAGGGGAGAGTGTCAGTGTGTGTGTGTGTGTGTGTGTGTGTGTGTGTGTGTGTGTGTGTTGATGGGAGGACTACTGTAGAAGCCAGGAGAGGGCATCAGATCCTCTGGAGCTGGAGTTAGAGGTAGTTGTAAGCCAGGTAAAGTGGGTGCTGGGAACTGAACTTGGATCTTCTGGAAGCACTCGTAACCTCTGAACCATCCCTCCAGTCTCTGCTTCAGTTTCTTAGTAAGGGTAGCTTCCAATTTCATAGTCCTCTGTGAGTGGAAGTGTAAATTCTGTTGGCCCACATACTCACCTAAGGCACTTTCCAGTTCTGATGAGATTCCAGAGTACAATTCATACAGAAGATGGGCTGGAATGGAAGGAAGAGGGCTGTGTTGGGTTCCTGTCTGTGTTTTAGGGAAGGAAAACTTCATAGCTCTGAGCAAGACTAGAGTGTCTTGCAGTGAGTTGCCATGTGTGATTTGGGGTCCTCAGAAGGCATCTCCTACTTTTCTGTGGTATTTCAATAGTTTCTTCTTTTTTTTGAATGTTTTTCCCTCAGCAAAAAATACTGTAAGAGGTGGTTTACCCATAAACATCCAATGTAAAATACCGCATCCAGGATTGCCAGGAGTAGTTACCATGTGAAAACTGGTCCTTGAAATCTGAAGCTTAGCTTGTGGTTCATTAGAAATGTAAGGGAATTCAGAGGCATTTTTTGTAAGTACAAAGGAAAGCTCTTTGTAGTGCATTTGAAAACATCATCTTGTGGGACAGGTACACACATACACAAATACAAAAAGAACAAATGTTACACTACAGAAACTTCAGTCTGAATGAGAAGGCAACCAACAGACACAGAAACTGTATAACTTGGTGTTGAAAATGCTGACAAGGGTGCGGCTGTGGTAGAGATGCTCCAGTGAGCAGCTGTAGACACACAGGAAAGAAAGGAAGGAGTTATCAGCAGAGAGCTGGAGCATACGATGAAAAACTGAGTGACAATTTTAGGACTCAAAAAAAACGGGGGGGGGGATAAGAATAAGAACCCCAAACCAGGCCCAGTGGTACCCACCTTTAAACCCAGCTCTCTGGGGAGGAAGCAAGAGAATATATAGACAA
>NW_008348199.1:666087-684228 GCF_000622305.1 Nannospalax galili | reverse complement strand
GGGGGGGGGATAAGAATAAGAACCCCAAACCAGGCACAGTGGTACCCACCTTTAATCCCAGCTCTCTGGGGAGGTAGCAAGAGAATCTCTGTGATATTGAGGCCATTTGGGGCCACAGAGAGACCCTGTTTTAAAAATATTAAACAAAACCAAAAAAGACAGTTAATGGGCTCATTAGCAGAAAGGAAAGAGCAGAACAGCAATGACGTTGAGGGTGGAATAAAATTATCCAGCATGGAAACAGTGAACTAGGAAAAAATATTAACCAAGTCCCCAGAATACATGGAACTCTGAGATAAGGTTTGGTGTTTTGTTCTTGGAGTTTTAGCAGAGGAGAGAGAAGTTGGTGCTGAAAGAACTTAAAGAGTGAGTTTTCTATTTGTATACAGCATAAACCTACGATGAAAGAGGGTCAGGACCAGCCAAGGTCCTTAGCAATAGGTGTGCATTAGTAAGTGACTCAACTCTGAAGATTTCCGTGATGCCATTAACACCCCCATCCTAGTAAAACAAGAAGGGATTTGCTCTCAGTCTTGGACTCGACGTGACTAAGCCTTGCTTCTCTGCTTAGCCCAGGTTACATCAACCAGCATTTCCAATAAAAGTAAACTAAGCCTGTGTGTCTTACTCAGCTCTCCCTCACTGTAACAGATACCTAAGATAAATTACCTTATGAGCAGAAAAAGATTTTTTTGACTCACACTTTTGGAAGTTTTAGCCTGTAGTTTGTTGGCCCTGTTGCTTTAGGCCTGTGACACATAGCAGAAATATATGAAGTTGGGGCTGGAAAGATTGCTCAGTAGTTAACAGCACTGGCTGCTCCTGCAGAGGGCCCGGGTTTGGTTCTCAGAACCCACATGGCAGCTACCAACCATCCATAACTCCAGTTCCAGGGGCTTCAATGCCCTCTTCTGGCCTCCATGGACACCAGGTATACACATGGTAAACTTACGTACATGCAGGCAAAAAAATTATACACATAAATTAAGTCTTTCTTTTTTTTTTTTTTTTTAAGTACATGAAGGAACAAACCCTCTTACCTCACGGTAGCCAGCAAGCAAAAGGGAAGAGATCCCAGTCTCCTTCAAGGACACAATCCCCATGATCTGAAACCTCACTGCTTGGCTCTACCTCTAAAAGGTTCTACCTCCCAGTAGGGCCAAGCTGAAGACCAACTCTCTAAAACATGAGACCCAAGCTTTGCTATAGCAGTACTGCTAAGCCAACAATTATATGACACTGTGTGTGCGTATGTATGTGTGTGTGTGTGTACCTACATGTAGAAATTAGTTCTTATATCCTCACAAAAGTCATATATGAACATTCATTAGGAACTAGAAGCATCCTACTGTCTGTCATTGGTGGAATGATGATGCATTCATATAGTTGGGTAGTAATATACTACAGCGACAGAGTCAGCTATTGGAATGGTGACAGTGTGTTTCCTGAAGGAAGCCAGGCACAGGAAGGACAGTGCCTATCCAAATCCCAGAAGAGGCAAAAGGCAGCCACGATGATAGAGGTCAGAGCAGTAGTTCATACAAGAGGCCAGTGGGACCCCAGGCCTCTGAGTGCTGTGGTGTTCTGCTGTGAATAGAGGGAACATGCGTATAGAGCAAATTTACAAGTGCCACACCCTGCAGATTTGTGTTAGTAAATTAAAATTTAAAGGACAAACTGGGAAACTGGGCCTGGAGTTCAAGGTAGCCCATGATTGAGCCTGCCATGGGTGGATCAGACAAGCTGCTTCTGTATTACTGTGCAGTTCCTGTCTTGTGTCTAGGGCCTTCTCTATACCCATCCTGCCTTTGTTAAATGTAATATATTCAGCTAATTTGTCATTTAGTTCTAATTTAATACACAGCCTGTAGCAGAGTAGCTTTCTTTTAAATTTTTGTCATATGCCTATGTAGTATTTGATTAAAAGGATTTCTGCTTTTCTGATGTTGGAACACACCAAAATCAGTCATGGAGAAAGACCTTAAAATAGCTGCTGACATTTTGATACAGGAAAGGTGAACTTCCTGAGGGCATTGAGAAAATACCAGAGTTCTTTAAAGTTGGTCAGGGTTGGAGCATTTGAAACTTCAGGTCTCTTCCTGGGTCCCCTGAGACCTGCCTTCACATGGTCAGACCCTCCTTCACAGCAGGCTAGACCTACCTCCTCTCTCCATCCTGTGCATTCTCCACTTGGATAGCTTTCAGTACATTTGATACTGCTTTAGCTACCCCTTCTGCCTCTTTCCATCGCTTAAAAAATTAAGCTTTTGAGTCAGGGTCTTGTTATAGAGCCTGTACTACCTTTAAATCCATGATGATCTTCTCACATAATCATTCCAAGTGCCAGGATTACAGGCGTGGACCACCACATCTGTTTCCTCTCCTGAAGGCCAGAAATTCATTCTTGGAGCTGGAAACAAATTCAATGAATAAATTTTAAGTTTGACAGGCCTGGGCTTTACCACTCTCTAAGCTGTATGGCTGTAAACTAGTTAACTGCTAAAGTTATCATACTGTTTATTTGTCCAGTAGGAATGCTGACTTCTACCTTTCAAACATACGGGAATCAGATCTTTGCATACGTGATGTGTTTCCTCGTGCTCTCTCATTTCTCATTTTCTAGCAGAGCTAATAGATTCTCAAGTGCATCTGCTTTATTCACAGACTGATCTCCAATACTAAAATGCACTTCTAGAGTTTTCTTTGGCTCAGTGTGTCCCTGTAGACCTGACCCCCTCAGAAATCTGTGCTAGCTTGCCAGGCCATGCACATGGTTGTCAGGGGCAGAAGGACAAGCAGTCGGCTTCCCAGCCTTCATCAGTTGGTGTTCTTCCCTGCCGTGCGTAGAGGATGTGCAGCACAGAGCAGTACTGGCATGGGTCTCGTGGCCATTCTTGCACATTTAAGGTGCGTATCCCCAGTATGCATCACAGCAGGTGGTTGAGACTGTCTGTGGGTTAAAAATTAAAGACTGAATGTGTTCAGGACAGAATTTGGTTTGTTCGGGCATCGAAGTGTGACATTGTAGAGGTGCATTATGGGTGGAAATTGCACTTTAACTAGCCAAGATGGAGTGTATATTTTTACAGGCTTGCTGGATGGGTTATTTTTGTTGTAATGTAGCTGTGCGCGTTAGTGCAGGTGCGCCAAACAACTTCTCCCAGCTGCCTGTTTTCTCAGCCGCTGACAGGGTTTCTGATACCTTTCAGGGCTGTGCTTTCTTAAGTCCTATCTTGGGGCTGTAAGGAGGCTTCTAGGTGGAATGAAATTTTAAGTAATGTGCACTCAGGCACATTGAAGAGGTTATTTTCTTGATTTAAATTTTCTTCTGCTTCAAAACAGAGGACTCTCATGTAGATTTTAAACATGTCATATCACTGGTCTTTTTCTTTTTTTTAAACTGGTCATTTTAATGTTTTGCTTAATTAAACTGCCTTTAAGAAATAGTCATGGAAAACGGATGCTGCTCATGCTTTCTTTCTTATGACTAAGCGAGCTTATAGTTCTTTACAAAGAATGAAGTAGAAATGGCGTGAGTAGAAAGATGAAAACAAGAGATTATGCTAATAGCCCCGTTTGGGGCACTTTCCAGAAGCTGGGTCTTGTTCCAGTTTGTTTTCTTACCATATAACTGAAGTGACACCCTCTGGTCACAATGGAGCTTTTTTAATTTTGTTTCCCTTGACTTTCATATGAGAAGGGGCTAAGTCAGGTATAGGTGACACGCCAGTTCCTCTTTCCTTTCTCTGGATCTCTATGGCTTTCCTGTCATTGCCCCTTGTTAGGAAGAAGCTCTAGGAAGCTGAGAGGCTAAGCCAGAGCCCCTCCTGTGGAGGGTTGTGCTCTGCATTCCTAGTCCCTAGAAGATGCCTCCCTGCCTCCTGGCCCTAAGGTGCCTGGTTGATGTGTAATTGGAAAGGGTGGAAGCAGACACATTTTGTAGGAATGCACTGATCGAGTTTTCATTCATCAACTATTTGTTGGGTTCCTATGTGCTATTTCCTTATTGTTTAAAAACAATTATGTGGTCGGGATTTTGTTTGTTTTCAGTGTTGTGTTTAGAAATACAGTTTTTAAAAACTAGCTGAGAGAATTGGCACAGCTGTTAAAGGCTCAGGCTCACAACCAAAAAACTAGCTGAATTTATTTATCGTTTAAATCACAGCTTTATTAGCTAGGTGAAGTTTTCATGAGAAAATTCTCTAAATTCGTGTGCACATGTCTGTTAAAAGAAGATTGGAGAGCAATTTAGCAATGGAGATCACAGATTTAAAGGTGTACGTGTACACGTGTGTGTGTGTGTGTGTGTGTGTGTGTGTGTGTGTGTGTGTGTATCTTCCTGGAATTTGGTGGCTGAACTTAATCATATCGCTCTTTGTCCCTCTGGATGTGCTAAGAGCTTTGCTCTATTCAGAAAGCTGCTGTGGTTTGCACAGAACCTACACTCTTCGTTTCATTTACTGTGGATTTGCAGTATCACTCTCTTCTGTATTCGTTTCTCTTTTGAGAATCTGTGATGAGTTGCTTTAACACACTTTGTTTCCACATGCTTTTCCTTCCTGGCACTTTCCTGAGGGCAGTGTCCTGGAAGGAGGGTTGACCTGGGGATATGGTCTCCCAGGCTGCTAGGCCCTGCAGTGTGCCTACATCGCCACCCAGGTGCTCTGTGTATCCAGGTGCTCTGTGTGCCGCTGTCCAGCCCTCATGGCATGCTAGGTATGCGCATGTCCATCTTTTCTGTTTGCATGTTTATTGCCCTGTTGATTCTGCCTTATTTAGTAAGTTTCAGCACCCTCTCAGGGTGACCCTGGCACGTGTCAGTTGGTCAGAACTTCTTAAAGACCTTTATCTCTTAAAACCTTAAAGAACTCAAGCCAGTAGGAAAATACTCAACCTTTCTAATAATAATAATAATGCCAAATAATCCCCTGCTCAATAAAGGTTTTTAAAAATTAATTGAATGTGTGTAGAGGTCAGAGGCCAACTCTCAGGTGTCTGTTCTTTCCTGAGATTCAGATACTGAACTCAGGAGTTTGTTGTGGTGGCTGGCGCATGCCTTTAATCCTAGAACTTGAGAGACAGAGTTGGGCAGATCTCAGTGAGATGAGGCCAGCCAGGGCTGCTTACTGAGACCCTGTCTTTAAGAGGGACTGAGGGGAGAGGAGAAAGGAAGGTCTTTCTTACTAACCCCTCTCTTTAGTAAATCATCCTATTTTCTTTTCATAGGCATTACCATAATTATTTTACTCCCCCCCCTTGTCTCACTCTGTACTGTTGGTTAGGGATTTACTTGGAAATTGGTGTGGGTTTGAAGGTGTGGGGTAAGTATGTGGAATCCATCATAAGAAACACTTTGTTTTCTTCACATTTGCTTTTTTTTTTTTTTTAATTTTAAAGCAATGGCTATTTATTATATCAAGGTGAAGCAGGCAATACAAATATGGATGTAACACGGCTCCTGTAATAATTTGGAAAGCCCCAGAGAACAGAAAGTAGCTGTGGTGTAATTATCTCTGGGAAGGAGGCAGTGAAGGGCCAGAGAAGCGGGGAGCACTGTGCCAGTGGAGCTTCTCTAACTAGAACGGAGCTGGCATTTGTCTGGTGTTGCTGGTGTGGGGGTTCACCTTCGATCTCCCTCCTCTAGGGAGAAGTTGATTGTCTCAGGATACCTTACCTCCAGCTGCTCCTTTTCCTTATCCTGAACCATTAGTGAGGTAGGGATGGTCTTGCCCCCAGGAGATTCTTAAGTGGGTCAAAACAACAGTGAATCTCATTAACTCCTAAAATCACTTTGGCCTCAAGGCATATATATATATATAATGTATTCCACTCTGATATGCTCCTATGAGAGACCTAAATTCATTATAATAATAAAATGGCCACAAGAGATACCTCATATTGGAATTTTAATTCTGACTCATTATCCAATTTCCAGAGAGATAACAGAGATTACATTTTAGGTCCAGAAGCTTCATAGTCAAATTCATTTGTCCATGTATGTTAAAATATGAAGGAATTCATGTTCAAAAATATGTGCTACCTGATCCTGAGTCTGCTCGGCCCATGTGGTTCCCAGCCAGCATGCGGGGCACCTGCTCTGGGCTCAGGTTTGCTCAGCTTAGTGCCTCAGACTGTGCTCGAGGAGTTTGTTTTGTTTTTATTTTGTTTTCGGCATAGGGATGGGGGTAGTGATTATCCTGTGTGTGTAGCCCAAGCTAGCCTCAAACTCATAGTCCTGCCATAGAATTCAACCCTGTGCCAACACTCTGACCTAGAAGGACTCTGCTAGCCCTATGGTAGTTACCCCTGTAGAAATGCAACCCCAGAAACCAGCACTTAGAATTCCTTGTCATATCCAGACCAGCACAGGAAGTCCAAGACATTTGAGGGAAGGTTAGCCACTGGAGGGTCTGTCTTCGGCTTACCCTGGATTTTGCCAGACTGGCAGTTAGTGACTATAACATTTGGGGGCAGCCTCCTCATTGTTCTTGTGTCCTGCTGTCCTGTGTGTACTTCTGATCATCCTAACTAACTGCTCTTTCTCTCCTGGGGTTTGTAGAACCCAGCAACACTATTGTGCCAGAGATGCAGAAAGATCCCCTTTCCTGAAGTCCAAGTGTACCATGGGTAGATTGTGGTGTACCCTCATTCTCCTTTGTGGGTGCACCTCACTTTTTAATGGAATACCTTTTATTCTTTGACAACTTATACATATAAACACTGCACCCCGACACCTCTCTCCCACTCCCTACAGGTACCCCAACACATTCCTCTCCTACCCCCCCCATACCTCCACCATGGTCCATTCTCTCTTAACGTCCTCTCCCTTTTTTGTTAATGACACACTGAGTCCATGTAGTGCTGCCTTTTAGAATGCTGACTGACTTCGATGACTTGATCTTGGGCAGCATTCATAGCTGCAGTGAATTCATGGGTGCCATTGGCCATGCCATGCCATGTCCCGAAGATAGCATTTCTCAATTCTCATTCCCATCCTGACTCTTACATTCTTTCTGTCCCTCTTCTGTGATGTTCCCTGAGCCCTGGGGAGGGGATCGATATAGATGTACCATTCAGAGTGGAGCACGTAATAGATACTTACTCAGCATTTTGCCAGTTATGAATCTTGCATTAACTGCTGACCACTGCAGAGAGAAACTTCTCTGGCCAAGATAAGGGTAGCACTAATCCATGGGTATAAGCATAAATATTTAGAAGGCAGTTTGACAACGTACCATTTAACAGAACAAGAGTAATAGGATCCTCCCTAGGGCCTGTGACCTCCTAAGCCCTGGGATTTTGACCAGGTTTACAAAACCAGGCCTGAATTCTCTCCCGTAGAACAGGCCTCAGATCCAAAAGAAGTTGCTTACTGGGGTGGTTTGAATGAAAATGTCTCCCATAAGTTGCTTTGGTGTTTGAACACTTGGTTCCTGGTTGGTGGTGCTGTTTGGAGGAGCTTGTAGAGCCTTTAGGAGGTATAACTTTGCTGGAGGAAGTATGTTATTGGGGGCAGGCTTTGAGGGTTTATAGCCTCACCCCACTTGCTGCTTCCTTGTGCAGATTAAATATGTGATCTCCTAACTTCCTGCTCTGGCTGCTTGTTGCCAAACTTCCCCCACCCCCCACCCCCACCCAGCCCCATCATTATGGACTCTCCCTCTGGATCCGGAAGCTGAAAGAAGTCACTTTTGGTGATGGAATTTTATCATAGCAACAGAAAAGTAACTAACACAGTTACCCCCCATAACTTTTATGCCACTACTACATGAGTGGAGGCAATTTGCCTGGCATCTTGGTCATGTAGCTTTGCAGGGTTGTACAGGGGGATTTCTTTTCTCCCATAGCAGCCTGCTTTTGGCACTATGAAAACTAGTTAGTAAGGAGGAGGTTTTCAGGTCAGTTCCTGCTTGATCTCTCTGTTTTGCAACCAAGTGTGCTGTCTTCAGTTAAAGGGTCTACATCTAGTTCTGGTTGGCAATCGAGAGCAATGGCAATACCCTGTGACTAGGTTCTAAGACATATCCCACGCTTGGTACTGAGATTTTCATTTAACAACCCATGTCTTTTACCCATACAGGGTATCTGTGTTCAGATCCCTTTTTGCCTGCATGTATGTAAGTGCACCCGTGTTATACAGTGCCCTTGGAGACCAGAAGAGGTTGTCAGATCCTCCAAAACTGGAGTTACAGATGGTTGTCTGTCACCATGTGGGTGCTGGGACTTGAACCCAGATCCTCTGCAAGAGCAAACAGTGCCATCTCTCCAGCCATCCCTCTTTTTAATTAGCTTATAAAATAATGGGTTTTCATAAGGGATTTTCATATGTCCTTAGTTTGGGCTAGCCTGCTCTCTCCCCCAACCTGCCCCCCAATCCCTACTTAAACCTTTAGCTCCCAGTACCCCTCCTGTCCTTTGTCTCTTCCCTGACTTTCTAGGTACTGTTCCCTTCTTATGTCAGTGCCGTCTTGTCACCCAAGATTTTTGTCTTTGTTTCCCTAAAGAAAAAGCAAATCAAATGTAAAAAGATCACTCCTCTTTTAGCTACGTTCGTCTTACTGTTTTATTTTATTTTTATTCCCCCACTGCTTCTGTTGTGTTGGTAAGCCTGAAATATTTTATCCATCTTTCCAGCTCCTCCTTGCTTTCCTGGGCATCTTAATTTCTCTGCAGCATTACTTGGGGGACAGGCAGTGTTCTTGTTTTTCCTGTTGTTACCATCTACCTGAGCTTACTGTTATCTGAGCAATTCATGATGGGCCTCTGATATACAGCCTCTTTCAATTAGACAATTTTCTCGTTTTCTGAGGATGAAAGCAGTCCTAAGTAGGGGCTGAGTTTGATTGGTGCTTTTCTCTGCAGGCTGAGATGAGTTTGATGGGTATCAGGAGGAATCATTACCTTGTCTGCATCTTGATCTGTGCTGTGCTTGCATTTTTTTTGAAAGCTGCTTGATCTTGATGTATTTTTGTAGACTGTTCAGTCTAGCTGATGTTACTTAGAGGATTGTGGGTGGGAGTGAGATACACTCACAAGTTAAAAGCTTGTAATTTTCTGACACAGGTTTGTCTTAACTCTGAGAACCACGTGATACCGGCTTCATCAGATTCATCCTGTAGCCTTCACTTGTCCTGTTTTGTTACAACAGCCATATTCAAAGCATCACAATGGAACAACGTGGAAGTGTGGTGACACCTGTAGAGTTCTCTGGATCTTTGTATTTTTCAGTGAGTTTTGGCCATTTTAGTTGTGCTCTGCAGGTCTTAGGCTAGTAAATAATAGCTGTAGATTCAGCCCAACAAAAAACATGATGATTTTTGTGTGTGCGTGCATGCATGTTTGAAACTTGTTTATTTGTAATTTGCTTACATAGTTCTCAAGTATGAACCCTGTAGACAGCAACATTGTCACAATGTCAAAAGGTTGCACATGCCCACTTTAAACTTAATTCTGTTCAAATTTTAAATTTCTTATGTCAGGTTTGACATTTTGTACTCTCTTTAGAAATATCTAGATTTTCCAAGTTTCTTCATAATCACTCACAGTAATTATGTACAGTGTTTTATATAAGTTGTCTATATCACTTTTCTATTCTGTTTTTTTAAAAGGCTGTCTCTTTATTCTTTCTCATCTTCGTAGATAAGCACCAGAAAAGATACTCACATCATTAGTCATAGGGAAATGCAAAGTAAGACCACATAGTGTGGGGCTGGAGAGATGACTCAGTGGTTAAGAACACTGACTGTTCTTACAGAAGACCCGGATTCGAATCCCAGCACCCACATGGCAGCTAACAACTGTCCGTAACTCCAGTTCCAGGGGATCAGCAGCCTCTCCTGTCCTCCACGGGCATTGCATGACACAGGTGCACTTACCTACATGCACGCAATACACGCATACACATGAAATAAAAAATAAAATATTATTTAAAAAAAAAGACCAGAGAGTATAAAGTCACCTAAAAAGGCCACAGTTACCAAGTGTTAATAAGGACCTTAGTAACTAGAACACTGTGTAAAGGGGATGTAATTTGTGCCACCACTTTGGAAATGAATTTAGCAGTTTGTGTAAAGTTCACATACACTTAGCATGTAGCCCAGCATTTCTATTCTTGGGCATTGACACAAGAAAAATGGAAACAACCCCAGAAAGACCTGGATGCAAATGTCCACAAGCACCTCTGTTCATGACAGATGGTGCCGGAGGCTGCCGAAATCCTCCCTGCCTCCAGGGAGAATAAGGAAATGGTGGTATGTTAATGATCAGAAATGAAAGTATTATCCATGAAATAAGATGAATGAATGTCAGAAATATCAGAAAAGACTCCTTTTGATAAGTTTCATTTGTGTTATAGAACCCACAAAATATACAAGAGTGATAGAAAGCAGATCAGTTGGTTGCCTAAAGGCTAGGAGGTTGCCAAGGTGCACCAGGGAGTTTTGGGGGTGGTGGCAGTGCTCTTTCATGACTTGTCTATGGTTATGCAGGCACAGTGGCAGTTCTGTGTGTAAGTTCTATCTCAGTGAATACATTTTAGAAGAAAACAGCAGCAACACTGGCAGGTGCTAGAGGAGCTTCAGTTCTTCCTGGGCTGCAGCAGGTCTCTCCCTTGGCTTAAGGGGTGCTCTTGGCTTTGGGAGGTTCAGAGTTCTGACCTCAGTTGCAGTGTAGAGTCATCTGGAAACTCGTCTAAGACAATGGTGTTCAGAGATTCAGGTGTGTTTGTTCTGGGGTTAGAAACATAGCATTGGCATGTCTTGAGACCTCCACACATGCTTCTAGTGTGTAGCCAAAGTTGAGAAACCACTGACTTCAACCTCCAGTCTGAGTTCTTTCTGGAGGAATGTCCACAGAATGCAAACTGCCTGCTTGCTAGTTGCTTCCTGAGTCACATCATTGTTTCCCAGCACTGGAGACAGAAGTTCTGTCATCAAAGCTCCACTGCTAAGCTGCAGCAAAGATCACGGAGACAAGTGTCGTTAAAGATGAATGGTACTATATTCATATTGGTGTGAATCTTGGAATTACTATGTAAGGCAGAATCCAGCAGGAGTAAGGGTGGAAATCAGTGATCCATAGGTTTGGTCTGTCGGCTCATGGAACAAACATGGCCCTAACTCTAGAGTAACCCACAACCACCAGTTTCTTATGATTCTAGAAGAGTATCTTTCTTATCTGAATTTTGTTGTCAAACAGCTTGTCATCCTAGAGGATTACTGTGTGCAACTCTTTTCAAGTCATATAGAAAAGGACACCTTGGGGTAGAGGTGGCTCAATGTGACTAAGAACATGAACTGCTCTTGAAGACGACCTGAGCTCTGTTCTCAGCACCCAGGTTGGGCAGCTCACAACCATCTGTTAATGCCAGCTCCATGGGATCTTGACACTCTCTTCTGGCCTCCATGGTGCCCCACCCCCAACGCCTGGCATACACACACACAAATAGAAACAGGACTCTCTCTCTCTCTCTCTCTCTCTCTCTCTCTCTCTCTCTCCCCCCTTTTTTTGGTCTTTTTGAGACAGGGTCTCCCTGTAGCCACAGCTGGCCTGGAACTCACTGTGTAGACCAGGCTGACCTTAAAGTCAGAGATCTGCCTGCCTCTGCCTCCCAAGTGCTGGGATTAAAGGTATGCACCACCACGCCTGGGTAAAAAAAAAAAAAGGTATATCTTTTTTTCAAAAAAGAGAAAGGAGACCTTTAGAGTCTCAGAGTCAAATAAAAATGCTACAAATCATTGCCACTTTTCTTGTGGCATTCTGGGTGCCCTGCTAAATGCATAATTTTCCCCAAAGTACTGTGTCCCATGTAAAAACCCCAACATTGACTAAAGCTCACAAGCCTAAAAGGCTGAGGAGGAATTCCACATGTCAGCTGTCTCAAAAACCCCATGTTCCCCATTAGGGGAGAATAGTGGTAACTGAGTCTCACCCAAAGGCCTAGGTTTCTGCATCTCCTTGAGACAGTTCCTTCATCCTTCAGCTGTCTGAGCTCACTGCCAGCTTGCCTCCAGGATGTTGCCATCCCTAGATGGACATTTAGTCTGAGCTTTGCAATGCCCATTCATTTTGGCATGAGATTACTGATCTGTGGTTCTGGTCTGCATGTTCTGGGGAGCTATTAATGAATATGTTTCTGCCACATGTTGAGAAGAGAGTCTGCCCATCCTGGTATCGTGTGTGCTCTTGGCTTTCTTTAGGTTTTTGTGTTTTTAACATTCATTGTCAACACAGCCAGAATAATTGAGGCGGCTTTCTGCCAGCCCCAAAGGAGCGTGCTCCTCAGAGGTGGACCTGTGTGTTTTGCAGTGTGCCCTGGCATCACTGGCCTGTGAGAAGAAAGGGAGAGGATCAGTTAGTTGTCTCTGTCTACACTGTTTCCAAGGGCCAAATGTTTGTTGAAGCTAGACTTACCATCTTGTTGGGCAGCATTACTACGTATAAAGAAAGCGTTGACTGAGCTTGGCTCTGCCAAATGAACTACAACTTGTGACTCATTTATTATGGGTTTACAATCAGTTCCCAACCTGTTAGGTAAGGAAACAAACAACTTCCTCATTTTATGGAGTGCTAACAGAAGAAAACTCGTTAATTTCCTAATTGTTCTCTCATGCCCCAGACATTAGTTCTACACATGTAGCTGTAGCAATAAACTTGAGCTCTAATAACAAATTCTGTTGTTGGCCCCTTCCTGAAGGTGTTGCATTCCTGTTCACTGTTCCCAGTGACCTTAACCTGTGTTCATTCTTAAGTATATAATTATGTATTTGTCATCTGTGTTGAGAATAGACCGTTTATGCTGAAAACAGTCAGTGCGTTTCTATAAAAAGTTTCCTTGTAACCTTTTGTAATGTAGCTGTGGGAGTGAGGTGTTTGCCTAGAAGCACATTCCCCTGCTCACCCTCAGCTCCAGTTGTGCCATGATTTTTAAGAAATCTTTAATTTACTGGATGTGAGGGCGATCTGGCTGCGACATGTCACCCCATTGATCGCCAGGGTTGATTTGACTGATTTGGCTGGCTAGGCGGGTGTTGTCTTCCTCCCGCAATGCTCCATGTGCGTCCCTCCCGAAGCTATGCGCTCTGTTGAAGAGTATGACCTTCCCCAAAGAGGAGGACCCGTCTCCAGTTAGGGTATCTGAGTAGCTGCACTCCCCTGCGAGAACCTCCAAACAAGCTCTCAAGACATCCTTAATTTACCTGCATTGCTTGCATAAATTTCAGCATTTAGCATGTGATTTCATTTTTATCTAAGAAAATCTTACCCACTTGATATGTGTTAGGTTTTACTTTTTTCTTTAATGAGGGAGGTGTTTTTCTTTAACTATATTTAATTTATTATTTTTATTTTATGTGTATGAGTATATTGCCTGTATGTATGTGAGTGCACCCATGTTGTGCAATGCCGTAGAGGTCAGAAGAGGGCATCAGATTCCCCTCGAACTGGAGTTAAAGGACGGTTCATAGCCGCCATGTGGGTTCTGGGAATTGAACCCGGGTCCTCTGCAAGAGCAGTCGGTGCTCTTAACCACTGAGTCATCTCTCCAGCCCCTGGGAGGTGTTTTTCTTGCACTGATTAAATCCTGAATAATTTTGTTTTCTTGCTTATCAAGAAAAATGGTATTTGAGAAGTTGGCAGTTGGGCACCATGCAGAATACAGGTGTGTATTTGGCCCTGTAGAAGATACCCTTGCGTCTTCAGGGTTTCAGGAGTCCCCAGTTCTTTGCCACAGTCAGCTAGCAACAAGACCCTCTATCATCGGTTCCTTCACAGAGCATTTTCTCTGTGCTCACCATATGTTGTGATCTGTTGCACAGTTACTATTGCCCTTTGAAGTAGACTTTTGCATAACCCATTTTACAGGTGAAGAAACTAAATCTTGAAGGTTCCATGATTTGCCCAGGGTTGGGATCTAGCCGGGCTTCAGCCCCCAGTCCTACTACCTGTCTCCTAATTCCTAGAATGATATTCAAGCTCTTCTCCTCCAGCCCGTACCCTGACCCTTGCCATTCATCTTCCACCGAGCAGTAATCTCAGACTTTCCATTTTTGTGAGTTCTTTTAAAAAAAATATTGTATTTATTATATTTATTTTATGTGTATGAGTGTATTGCCTGCATGTAGGTAAGTGCACCTGTGTCATGCAGTGTTCACAGAGAACAGAAGAGGCCATCGGACCCCCTGGAACTGGAGTTATGGATAGTTGTTAGCTGCCATGTAGGTGCTGGGATTTGAACCCAGGTCTTCTGTAAGAACAACCAGTGTTCTTAACTGCTGAGCCATCTCTCCAGCCCCCAGTTTTTACAAGTTCTTTATATAGTAAAATGCTAATCCGTTTCAAATATCAATCTGTAGTACCCTACAGATATTTTTCTCAGTTTTTTTCATTTGCCTGTTAAGAAAAATGTCAAGGGACTGGAGAAATGGCTAAGTGGTTAAGAGCTGCGCTTACAGAGGACCTGGGGTCAGTCCCCATTACCTACGTGGCAGCTAGCAACCATTCATAACTCCAGAGGACCCAACACCCTCTTCTGTAGGCATTACACACATGGGTGCAGTTACATAGGTACAGACCAAACACTCATATATATACCCAGGTGTGGTGGCACATGCCTTTACTAACAGTACTTGGGAGGCAGAGGCAGGTGGATCTCTGTGAGTTCAAGGCCAGTCTGGTCTACATAGTGAATTCCAAGCCAGCTGGGGCTACAGGGAGACTTTGTCTCAAAACCAAACAAACAAACCAAACCAAAGTTTTCGTTTCTGGACCTGAATCATAATTAGAAAACCATTTCCTACTTCCAGAATAGGACAAGAGTCTGGTCTGTCATCTTGTAGCATTTCTTCATTCAGGAGTCACGGCTCATTAGGTCAGCATTTGTCCTTGTGAGGCAGCATTAGGATATAATGCATTCTTTTTTTATATGGCTGCCAAATTGCCCTAACAGTTTTGAGGAAGGGTGAAAAGAATATGAAGTTACACTGTGTTCATATGTCTGCTTTTTTTGTGTGTATGCATGTGTAGGTACATATATATGTACCCACATGCATGTGAGGTCAGAGGACAACCTCCACTGTCATTCCTCAGTATGCATCAACTTTGTTTTTGGACAGTTTCCTTGACCTTGCTGATGAGGCTTTTCTGACTGGCCAGCGAGCCCCAGGGATTGTCCTGTCTGTGTCTTCCTTGTGTTGGGATTACAAGTGTGCACCACTGCCTGGTGTTTTGTTTTGTTTTTCCTTTTTTGGTCTTTTTGAGACAGGGTCTCCCTGTAGTCCCAGCTGTCCTGGAATTCACTATGTAGACCAGGCTGGCCTTGAACTCACAGAGATCCACCTGCCTCTGGCTCCTGAGTGCTGGGACTAAAAGCGTGCACCACCACGCCCAGCCACTGCCTGTTTTTTTTTTTGGCTTTTTTGTTTGTTTCCTGAGTGCTGGGACTAAAAGCGTGCACCACCACGCCCAGCCACTGCCTGTATTTTTTTTTTGGCTTTTTTGTTTGTTTGTTTTTTATTTATTATTTTTATTTTATGTGTATGAGTGTATTGCCTGCATGTATGTGAGTGCACCCATGTCAGAAGAGGGCTTCAGATTCCCCTGGGACTGGAGTTAAGGACGGTTCATAGCTGCCTTGTGGGTGCTGGGAATCGAACCTGGGTCTTCTGCAAGAGCAGTCAGTGCTCTTACCTGCTGAGCCATCTCTCCAGCCCTATACTGCCTGGTTTTTTAACAAGGGTTCTAGGGACCAAATCGGGTCTTTATGCTTACAAAGCAAACCCTTTACTGACTGAGCCATTTCTCCAACACCCAGATGTCTGATTTTAAATAATTCGGGGTTGGTAACAGGTGTTTTATTTATGCAAATAATATTATAATATTCAGGAAGTTGAGGAGAAATGAGTCATCTATCCTGTGACCCTGACCTGGTTGTCCATCATTTTTCTCCATAGGTGAACGAGCTGGATGGTATTCCTCTGATCCTGGACAGCAGCAACATCGATGACAACAACCCTTGTATCCTTGCATATGACCCACAACCAGGTGCTGTAGCTTAGCATGTCTTTATCTAGGTGTTTGTTCTGTATGTAAGCTTGCTGGCACACAGTCTAGTGAGTGAATTTGCAACGTGACCAGGACTTCTCAGACCAGCATGTTACTAACATAATGTGGCATAGGCAGCTCATTTTTAGTCCTTACGTTGTATGTTACCTTGTGAAGTATGTATGTGGTCCTTGAAATAACATGAAACATTTGACCTGTTTTCACTGTGGAGTCCTTAGTATCCAGTCAGTTAGAACTAACAGAGGTGACAATACAGAAACAGGAGCAGCAGTCTGCTCTCCAGCACTAAGGACAAGCATTGCCCTGGCTCTCATTTTCCTTGTTAAAGGCTCTATTCTCTAGCCCTTTGCTACTGAAAGAGGAGCTCTGGCTTTTGCCGTCTCCTCAGTTGGGCATCCTTTCTGCATGGTGCTCTCTGTGGGGCCTTGATTATTTCCTTCAGTGCACCAAGTCACTGTGCCAAATAAAACCTGTTTAGTACAGTGATGAATAGCCAGAGTCCAAGTGCAACCTGTGTAAGTTTGAAGTGAAACCTGTTTAAGAACTCCCTTGGGGAGCCAAATTCTGCCCTGCTCTTTTCTCTGGGCCCTGTATGGCTTTGTGTTTTTTGCTTGTGGAAGACAGGTGAGCCAAGCCTTGGGAGGCTGAGAGTGGAGGGAGTGAACCTGATTGAGGACAGTACAGAGCCCTGCCTAGGACAGAGAGGGGAATTTGACCCAGGGAGTCTTCTCTTGGGGGGAAAAGGGTGTCTACCAAGAGAACCGCACGTTTCAGTGTAAGTGAACCAAGAAACGTGGTTTTTGTGGTGAAGATACTGCCATTTGTCCAGTGTGTAACACAGAATTCTTGTTTTAAAGAGCACAATAGAGAGCTGATGAGAACAGTCAGAAAAAGGCAAAACAGGAGCTTCAGAAGACCCTCCTTTAAGACCAGACAAAGCTGGCGCGTCACTGCCTACAGAACTGGGAGGGTTTTTTAGATCAAGCAAAAGGAAACAAAAAAGAGGAAAGCTTCCAGTCACAGAAAGGCCTTAGGAGAGTGTTGAAGTGTGGGTGCAGATGTTGTCTTTTCCAGTGAGAGGGGATTCATTTTGACAAAGAGCTTCGTGTGTAGCTTGCTTTCATGTTCCTTGAACTAACCCAGCAGAAGGTCACGTCATTGGGTGTTGTGGGAGCCATGCTCATGGTGTTTTCACTTGGGTGTCTGTTAGATGCTAGTGCCATTCGCTTCTGCACAAGCCTTGGTTTAGTTCTTGTGTTTACACAATGACCTTACTTGTGGCAACACATGCAGCAGATGCTGGTGTGACCAGATCACATTTGTAGATGAGGTAATATACCACTCATCAGCTGACACTTGAACTTGGGAGTGTCCAGTTCTTACAAACCATATGTTCCTGTACTAGAGAAGTTTTTTTTTTTAAGTGACATGGTTAACCATGTAGATAACTGGGTTTTGTGGTGATGATACAACATTGCAAGATCCCTGAATTCCTCTAAATCACTAAGAAAAGAAAATATTACAAGCATAGTGGTGTATTTAATATTTCTTTGGAGTTTTGTTTATTGAGCCTATCAGATTTTAAAGGCATATACAGTATGTGCAGTGAGATGAGACCTGTCCTAAAATACCGGAGCAAAGGCAAATGATGCTGAAATATCAGAAATGAGAAGACATCACACCCCAGTGATTCATTTTTTAATTGTAAGTTATAAATTAAAATTTGGCCCTTTTAGTACCAGAGCAGATGGAGACAGTGTGCGTGCCGTGCCCCACCTCGCTCTGTAGGCACAGCCACAGTGCTGCTTCTCTTCCCTGTCTGTCTGCTCACGGCGGGCTTACTCCTCAGCTCCCATGCACCTCTTCTTTCTTGGTGCTTCACCCCAGTGATTCATTTTTTAATTGTAAGTTATAAATTAAAATTTGGCCCTTTTAGTACCAGAGCAGATGGAGACAGTGTGCGTGCCGTGCCCCACCTCGCTCTGTAGGCACAGCCACAGTGCTGCTTCTCTTCCCTGTCTGTCTGCTCACGGCGGGCTTACTCCTCAGCTCCCATGCACCTCTTCTTTCTTGGTGCTTTCT
>NW_008348199.1:662520-665669 GCF_000622305.1 Nannospalax galili | reverse complement strand
CTTCCTTCCTTCCTTCCTTCCTTCCTTCCTTCCTTCCTTCCTTCCTTCAGTCAGTGCCTTATTTCAGTGCCAGAAGGTATAGCTCTGGCTCTGCTGCACACTTTGCTTTTTATTTTAATTTTGATTCAAAGTTGCTGTGTAGCATAGGCTAGCCTCAAACTTTAATCCTCCTCCTTTGGCTTCCTAAGTACTATGATTAGATCCTAGGTTGTGTGTCACTGAGCCAAGGAGCTCAGCTCTGTTTAATTCACCTTTGTAATTGACTCCTTCATAGTTGCTTCTGTCTGTGGAGCATGTTATACTGTTTTTTAAAAAGATTCCCTTATACTGGAGTTACAGTTTTGAGCCACCATGTGGGTACTGAGACTAGTATCGAGTGCTCTTAACTGCTGAGCCATCTCTCCAGCACCATATACTGTTGTTTCTTAACAGATTAACTTTTGAGTGCTGCCTGTTTATGATCTGAGCATTCAGCTCCTGCAGGGTGTCTTCTCACTTCCCTCCCTCAGAGTTCTAGCACTGCAATTAAGACTCCATACCCCATTCTCTAGTGTATATCACCAAAGAGACTGAGTGTCTCATAAAATGTTTCTGTAGTGCATATCTGTAACCCTAGCACTCAGGAAGCAGATGGAGCTAGCTACCTAGCAAGACACTGCCTTGGGAAACAGGCAAAAAACAAACTTATAAAGTGAAATATTCACTTGCCATTTGAATTTTGTTTATATTTGTACACATGCACATAGTATACTTGTTGAAGCCATCTACACATTTTTCCATGGGCCTTTCTCCTTTTTTCATTCTTTTTTTGCTTGTGTATACATGCATATATGTGCACATGAGTGTGGAAGCCAGAGCTTTATGTCTGGTGGGGTGTGTTTTGTTTTTTTTTTTTCTGTTTTGTTTTTTTTTTTTTTTGGGTCTTTTTGAGGCAGGGTCTCCCTGTAGCCCCAGCTGGCTTGGAACTCTATATAGACCAGGCTGGCCTTGAACTCACAGAGATCCACCTGAGTGCTGGTATTAAAGGTGTGCACTACCACACCCAGCTTACATCCGGTGTTTTTTTTCAAACACTCTTTACCGTATTTTTTCACTGAGTCTCTTACCGAACCTGGAGCTCATTGATTTTGTCTAGGCTAACTAGCCAGTGAGCTTCAGGGACCTGCCTGTCTCTGGCACTTTCACCACCCTGCAGCACTGCTGTTACAGATGCACACTGTCTCACCTGACACTTACATTGGTGCTCTCACTCTGAATTTAGATCCTCAGGCATGCCAGCAAGCATTCTGCCTCTGAGCTCTATCCTCTGCCCTTTTTTTTTTATTGTAAGACAGGATCTCACTAAGTTGCCCAGGCTGACCTTTAATTTCCTGGCTTTATAGGCCCTGCACTACCAGGCCTGGCTAGTTTTCCTTTTTCAAGATTGACAGTCTTTGCTTTTCAGCTGTTGCATTTATTTTTCTATTTTGTTAGCAGTGATCTGCAAAATACAACATGCATCCTAATCGGACTTGACCTTGCGTGCTGTGCTGTGCTGTGCTGTGCTGTGCCATGCCATGCCATGCCTGTTACTCAATTGTACATTCTACTGGGTCACATAAGTCCATTTTCTTACATGTGTACATGTTCTTTGAGCATACCTTGCAGCTCTTGCCCTTTCCATCAGTTCCCTCTCTTTTCTTATAGTTGTGTCCAACTTTTTGAGATTGCAACATGAGATTGTCATCTACAAAGTTCACACGCAAGAACTAGTCTCCAGTTAAGACAGAAATACCGCAAAAACTCAGAATGTTTCAGATACGCTTTAATTTCGTATTGGGCTGCATTCATAGCTGTTCTTGGGTGCGTACTTGCTGGGCACTTGTTCTTTCATGAGACAATGCACATGTGCTTTTATCTGCCTATATAAAATTTAAGGCCACAAATGAGAGAGAACATATTTGTCTTTCTGAAACTGACTTGTTTACTGTGATTATCTCCATTTATATCAATTTTCTTGAAAATGACATCATTTTATTCTTTATGACTGGAAAGAACGCACCCCACTTTCCTCTTCCACTCCTGCTGGTGGACAGCTTGGCTGGCTCATAACTTAGCTGCTGTGAGTAGTGCTGCAGCGTGTTGACTTGCAGTCGTTTGGGAGAAATGCCCAGGCATAGCTTAGCTTAGTCAGATGGTAGGTCTACTTTTAGTTTTTTTGAGGAACCTTCATACTGGTTTCCGTAATGGCTAAACCAGTTAAATTCTCATGGCGGTTACCAAGGTTCCCTTTTGCCCACATCCTTGCCACATTTCTCGTTTTCTGAGTGAATGCCATTCTGATTGGGGTAAGGTGGACTCTCATGTGTGAATCCCTGGTACTGGACTTGCAAGTGGTTGTGAGCCATCTCATGTGGGGTTCTGGGCACAGAACTCACATCCTATGCAGGAGCAACAAGTGCTCTTAACCACTAAACCATCTCTCCAGCTCTAGCTTCTGAATTTTTTTTTTTCCCATGTGTATTTGTGCCTTAAAAGTTTTTTCAGTGGGTTTCTAAACGGGGCAGGAGATTGGGCTTACACACTTGAGTTTGTTCATGGCTGTGTTTCCACCATACTGCAAAAATCAAAATGGACATTTTTCCTGTTCTTATTGTAATAAAATGTATATATGAGTTAGTAGTTTAACATATTTTTAAATTTGGGGGAATTATTTTCTATGTCTCTGTTTGAGTATGCACGTATGTATTTGGGTGCCCATGGTGGCCAAAAGAGGGAGCTGGAATTACAGATGGTTGTAAGCCACCAGGCATCATTGCTGGAAACCAAACTCTCTCTTTCCTCCGCTTTCAGGAGCAAGCAGCAAGCTCCTTAACTGCTGAGCCATCTCTCTAGCCCCTGTAATTTAACATTTTTTGGCTTTCAGGATGCTCTCTTCTCCCCAAACCTGCCTCTTTCGCTGTCTCCTTGTCTTCCTTTGTCATTGACATTTCTGTACTAAAAGGTTGGCATGCTCCTGCACATCCCAGTGCCTGGAACCCCCTTCTTTGCAATTGTCCTGTCTCTTTATTCTGGAAGCTTTTATTGAATATCAGATGTATCAGGCAGAAGTCTTAGTTTGAATTTGTTTGATTTAGTTTATTCTTTAATTTACTCCGTTTTTTAAAATA
>NW_008348199.1:651861-662166 GCF_000622305.1 Nannospalax galili | reverse complement strand
TTTTATTATTTTTATTTTATGTTTATGAGTGTATTGCCTGCATGTATGTGAGTGCACCCGTGTTGTGCAATGCCATGGAGGTCAGAAGAGGGCTTCGATTTCCCCTAGAACTGGAGTTAAGGATGGTTCGTATCTGCCATGTGGGTGCTGGGAATGGAACCCCGGTTCTCTCCAGCCCCCTACTCCAAGTTTTTTTTAATGGAGCTTTAGACACTATTCTTTGTTAACAAAGAGATGGCTCTGTCATGTACATAAGCATCTTCTGCACATTGGGATGAGGGCCTGGGATTCTTTTAGATGTTTGTCTTTTCCTAGGAGAAATCTGTAGACAGCACTGTAAAATACATCTGACTTTCTTGGTTACTTGGAGATAGGAATGGCAGGCTGGCTTGTCAGAGCTAGGTAGTGTCTGAAATTCCTTCTGAGTGGGGGTGGGGCTGAGACGTGAAGGTTTTTTTTTTTTCTTCTGCTTTGTGGAGGCAGTTTATGAGACCAACTCGATCTCCACTGTGAGGGAGATCCAATGGCTCAGAGAGAACGTAACCCTGGAGTCCTGCCCTAGGTTACTCCTGTGTCGGGGACCAGCCAGCCCCCAGCTGTTCACTCACTTTTGGCTCGCCCGCAGTAATGACAGAGTAGCTGGTTCCATCGGAAAATTCCAGCTCCATTACCGCAGAGTCAATTTCTTATTTGTCAGTTTATTGTGGCAAGTGGGATTTTTTTGTTGTTGTTTCCAAATAGAAACAGCTGAACTTTATTTGAGATGTTTTTATTCTTTTTTGATCTGTGTTTTGATCAGTTGTCCTTGATGTGGCTTTTTTCTATATATTGTTTTTATTGGGGAGATTGGGTGGGGACAGGGATAGAATGAGAGTCCAAACTGGGTTGTTCTGTGTATTTTATGATTTTTTTTTCCTTTCATTTTTTTTTTATCTTTAATCTATCTCCATCTCTCATAAATCCCCTCCCCCACCTTTGTGTTGAAAGACTTCATTTGTAAAAACAGTACGATTTATTTACATGAAGAAACGTGTTTA
Organism: Nannospalax galili; assembly: GCF_000622305.1. NCBI lineage: Eukaryota > Metazoa > Chordata > Mammalia > Rodentia > Spalacidae > Nannospalax > Nannospalax galili. The sequence continues at coordinate 661,129 of NW_008348199.1, read as the reverse complement.
TGGGAGTGCTGTTTTCCTCAGTAATCCAGTGCTAAGAAGGTGTGATAGTGGCAGGTTTGTCTGCTGGGGGGCTGAACAAGCCACTACCTCATCTTTACTCCCAGGAACCTCACTTAACGTCTTTACTTTGTCCAGGGGGATCTGTGTCCCCAGGGTTGTAATGACTGGAATATCATCATGTTTATAAAGCATCCTGCACAATCCTGCATAGTTTCTTGGAAAAAAGTGTTCTTGTGTAAATATCCTGTTATGACTGTTAATCCTTATGAGAAGGGTAAAGTTTCATGAGATTGCTCTGAGTCAGTGCTGAGACTCCAGCAGTGACACCCAGAGAGAAATGGGGAGTGCAGAAACAGGTTCCCACAAGCCTGGCACCGGCCCTTTCTCTCAGAAGATGGTCTCTACCGGTAGCGTTGCACCAGCACCATCTCCCAGGGGTACCTGGGGGTAGAGACAGGGACAGGAAGCAGAATGCCTAGACCTCTACCTCACACCATTCAGGAATGTGAGTTGGGGAGGAATCATAGCCTCACTGTGAGCAATAGACATCAGTGCCTCTAGGAGTTGTAGGGGCATGTGCGTTGAGGTTGACATTTCCTAGAGAAGATACAGCACTCCTAACTGGGAAACACTACCTATAAAAAAGACTGAACGTTTTTTGCATTTGATATATCTGACCTTAGACTACCGGCAGTATGTGCGAAGGACCCTGCCAAACGGCAAAGAAAAGATAAGCAGTTTTCAAAAAATGGGCAAATGACTTGGCATGCCACTTCACAAAGAAATCCAAATGACCACTGGGTATCCAAAAAGAGCTTAGTATTATAGTCATTGTGGAAATACACATCTACTCTAGACTAAGAGCCTGTACTCCCCACGCCCCTTGACTGTGGAAGAAGTGACAGCTGGGGGCGCAGCAGCCCGAGCTTTAATTGGGTGTTGGGGGGATGTAAATTGGGTTGCAGTGGTGGTTGGTGTTTTTTTGTTTTTGTTTGTTTCATTGTTGTTGTTTTTGTCTTTTTGAGACACAGTCTCCATGTAGCCCCGGCCTGCCTGGAAATTGGAATGGAAACCAGCCTGACCTTGATGTCATAGAAATCTACCTGCCTCTGCTCCCAAATGCCAAGATTAAAGGTGTGTGCTACCGTGCCTAGCCGCAAGATGTAGATTAGAATACTAGCACTGGCGGTTTTGGCCACCACTAGTAAACATACACCTGCTCTGTGAGCCATCTGGGCACTACTAGGCATATCCTCAGGAGAATGTGTGCAGATGTCCTAGAAGACATGCACCAGGGTCTTCAGAGCAGCAACAAAAGTGCTCCCAGGTGGAGATAAAAGGTGTTTATCAGTAGTGTATATAGAAATAATGTGTGGCTTGTTGTTGCCATGGAGCACTAGACACAGTAAAGGTAAATGAACTGCTATGTACAAGAGACTGACAGGTTTCATTAGCATAATATTAAGTACAAAAAGCACATTTATTGTATGATTCCTCTGGTAATAGACAGAAGGGTGGTTTTGAAGGTGGAGGCATGGATATTGTTAGGAAGGGCACACAGGACTGGAGTACTGGCCGTGTTCTAAAATCTGGTTGGCGAGTACGTCTGAAAAGGAAGCAGATTGTACATCGCAGGTGTGTGTTCTGTTGCACTTAATACTAACAAGTGTTAACACTGAGCGCTTTCTGTGTGCCACACTCTGCCTTTCCATTGTCTTTCAATTTTCTCAAGAGTTGGGAGCAATTATTTCAGTGGTACAAATGAGGAAACGGAAGCTTGGAGAGTTGAAGTAGCAATCAGGTTGCCTTAGCTCACGTATGTTGGGGCCAGGGTGCAACCTCAGGTTTGTCTGATACCGTGGCTAAAGCTTTTGTCTAATTAGAATGCCTAGACTTCTACCTGAGCCTGTACTTGCTCAGTGCATTTTCAAAGGCCCTTTCTTGAAGGGCATGTAGCACACAGTAATCACTTGATAAAACTTGCTGCCCTGTTTGGCCTTAGGTAATAAACAAGGTCAGTATCTGAGGGATAAGTTCGTAGCCTTCTTGGAATGCATTTCTAGCTCCTGCCCCATTTATAACCTGTGTGTTTCCTCTTTGAATTCTTCCACTGTCACCCTTCATCGAGCTGAGTGCCTCAGTTTGGTCTTCCATGCTCCCTAAACAGGTCACATAAAACACCTGTATAAATTAACCTTCTGTGCTAGAAAGTCCATCCCAGGCTTCTTCTTGATCCTGTGTGCTGAGTAGATTCTTCACCCTGAGCACCGTGGATCCAGGATACTGTGACCAGAATGTGTTTTAACATCATTTTTTGCCCCTGTAATAGCTTAATGAATAATATGTGAGAGAAACTTTATTTTAAAAGCAAGAGTGGGAAAGCCTGTTTCTTCTAGAACTGCATTGTATTTTTACAACTCTTGTGTGCCTGCTGGAACCCTATTGAGTCTTCCTGAGGAACCTAGCTTGTGCCTGAGCCAAACAGTAGCAGGAAGAAGATGCTGAGAGAAGGGCCCTGCTCCTTAGGGGACTCACAGGGAGGTCTGCAGAGGCAGCCTGTCTTCCCAGACTTGTCCACGTGGAGCTGTGGGCTCTGTGTCCATCTTCCTGCTTTCACATTCCACTGCACCCACCTCATAGGACACAAGTAATAGTTGACTAGGAAGTCTTGTTGCTACAATGGGTTTTTCTCTCCCCTTGTTTAGCTGTTGAGCTGACATTAAAACCAAAAATCTTAATAGTACCATTTTCCTTTAAACCCTTAAATGTTACCTTGTTGCTTCTGTAAATTTAATTTTCTTTTTTAGAGGTGTTAATTCCCTTTCCCTCCCCTACCATGATACATGTAACCAAACTTGGAGATAATGTTTTCTGTCTACCAAAAGCTAATGAGTACTCACACTGGAGGTGGAAGTGATAGCTCACAGCAGTTGAGGCTTCTTGTGGGAAGAGAGTGAGCAGGCACTTGGCCTCCTGCTAGAAGGTGCACTGGGGCCCCCAGTGTACCCTCCACTCTCAAAGCCCCCTTGACACAGTTAAAAGACACTGTGCATAGGTGGAAAGTGAACACCTGTTTGTGGAGCCTTCCTGGTGTCCTAGCAATGGTACCCAGGGCAGGAAGCCAGACAAGATAGATGTGCTGATGTGTACACTTTCAGGAAAGTGGACCACCTTTCCTTATTCAGGTGTTTTGGCAGATGGTCAAACTGTTGGAAATGATGCATTACCATCGGTGTTCCGAGTTGTGGTCCTCCTGAGGTTTGTCTCCTTATCTTTTTGTTTGAAGCCCTCAGCTGATAGATACACTCTTGGTTTGCTCGCTTTCCCTTACTCTGGGGAGTCGAAGTGCACCAGGCTCTGTTATGGTCTAGTTTGTCTTCACCAGAAGATTCCCCAGGTTGATTCTCACTCCTGTCAGAGATGCCTGTCTGTCGTTAGCCAGGGGAACATGCTCATTCTGTAGATGGCTGCTTCTCACCTCCTTTCACCCAGCCCAGGTGGGTCAGGACACAACTGTGTTCATGAAGAAAGTCTTATGAGAGTGGCAGGAAGCTGCTTCCTTGGATATCATCTGTCTCCTCAAGTGCAAAGCTGTCTGATCTTGGATACTAACTGTCCCCTCACTTTTCTTGCTAAAAATAGTCTTGAGTTTTAGAGATAAATTTTGGAAGCCTATGCATAAGTAATTTCTTCTTAGTTGTCTTCCAGGGCAGTTCTGAGTTTACTAGCCTAAGAAAGCATTTTTAATTTAGAAACCAGAAGCTTTTTCAAGTCAGCAAGATGGTTGAGTGGTAAAGGCACTTGCCTGTAAGCGTGAGGCCTGAGTTTGATGGTCAAACATGGTAGAAGGAGAAAACTGATTTCTACAAGATGTCTTCTGACCTACATTCATGTGCTGTGGCACACACTCCCCTCACACAAATAAGATAATTTTAAAAATATATTTTATTGTTTTTTATGTGTACGAATATATTGCCTGCATGTATGTAAGTGTCATGTCAAGCAGTGCCTATGGCGGCCAGAGGAGGGCATCAGATCCCCTGGAACTGGAGTTAGGGACAGTTGTTAGCCACCTTGTGGGTGCTAGGAACTGAACCCAGGTCCTCTGTAAGAGCATCCAGTGCTCTTAACCTCTGAGCCATCTCTCCAGTCCTTAAGACAATTTTTTAAAAGAAATATCTTAACTTTTTTCTCAAACAGTGTGTTCACATGTTCACACAGAAGTCATCCTACGCATCTCCTAGGTCCTGTGCAGTGGACAGACTGTAGTAAGGGTAGAAGGCTTCCATACTTCCCACCTTTGTTTCAGGACTTCTGTATCTGACTCACCAAAAGTAACAAGGCTGAAATGCTACCATGCAATGACCTTCTTCAGTCATGCCTCTAAAGCGTGAGTTGCTGGTTCTTGGGAAACCTGTGTATACAGTGTACGGTAGTCCTTCTTAAAATCACACTGAGCACAACGTAGATGAGAAAGAAATACTGTGTGGTAGGTATGCTTCACCTCTTTTCTCAAATGGCATCATCAAAGCTATATCATGAGTACTGGTCATCCCACTCAAGGCACCTGGGCAGTTCCCTGGTCACAGTCATCTCAGAAGACGAAGATTTGCCTTCAGCTAAGCTGCTGAATTTGGAGTAGAATATAACCATTGACAGTGCAGTACAGGTGATTTCCTGACATGGGGTCTGTGCCTCATAAGTAGCATTAATGTTTAGGTGTATCTATTTTCTTACAAAGTTACTATTTGCCCATTTTTCTTTTTACATTAGCTTTTTTAAAAAAATGACAGTGATATGATATATGTTTAGGGAATTAATAATGTGTTAAAATTGCTGTACTTAAATATCATGTAATATATTTATATTTTTTTTTCTTTTCTTTTTTTTTTTTAAAAGACCACACTTGAGAGGCTAGGTTGCTGATTGGCATAGAGAAATATGTTCCAGGTAATCCTGAGTAATTGATAGGATTTTTGCCTAAAATGACTGTAGTCAAATTTAGCAGTAACAGAGGGCTATTGTGAAAACATTGCAGAGCCACAGCCATTCAGAACTGTTAATAGTGACTCAGTGGCTCTTTTATTTTTAAGGCCATCCTAGCTGGAAGTGTTATAGTCTCTGTACCAGTTGTTTTTAGAACCAGTACATTAAAAGAAAGGAATCAGCCTGGCGTGGTGGCGCAGGCCTTTAATCCCAGCACTCGGGAGGCAGAGGCAGGCAGATCTCTCTGAGTTCAAGGCCAGCCTGGTCTACATAGTGAGTTCCAGGACAGCTGGGGCTACTGGGAGACCCTGTCTCAAAAAGACCAAAAAAAAAGAAATCTATCATGTTTGAGCCTATAAAAGATTTTGCATTCTTCTAGATTTAATGAGCAGGCAGGTACTCATTAATTCCTTGTGATCAAATTCTAGAAGCCATGTGCTTAGACCAGGGAGCTGAGCACAGTCTAGCCAGAGAACTAGATCACAAGATACCACTTGCAGAGCAGAGCACTGAGAGGTGGGACGGAAGAAAGCTTGGTCTGTGGAGAGAATCTAGCCATGGCCAATATGTCGAATGTTTCGTACCTTCTGACGAACACCTTGGACTCCAAGAAACTTAAAGGAAATCTGGAGTCCTGCTTTTCTGACTACAGCTGCTTCCCAAGTGACCAGAGGTGAAAGCGAAGCCTCTGTTCTTTGAGCTGTCTTATCTCCAGATTTGTGGATCATGTTCATCCTTTCGTTAGCTAGTAATTAAAAATCCAGAAAATAGGAGAAACAAAGCTGATTTTTTTTCTAATGTGCTCACTTGTTTTACTCTGACCTTTACTCTGAAACTCTTTGAGGAGCTAGAGATGAGGGATATTTGATCTGCGACAGCAGACATTGTCACTGGTTTGTGGGCCTGTAGTAGGACCACACAGTCGGTCAGGTTCCTGGGCTGGAAATCAGCCTGCTGCCATCTACCTGCCACTGTTAAGTTGCCTGCAAAGACTGTATGAGGAATGGATCAAGGGTTTCGTTCAGGACAGAGCAAGCTGAAAGAGGCCCCATGGTGTGAACAAGCCTTCATAGGTAGATAGAGGTCTGAGGAAGCAAAATTGGGAAGTGCTTTATGCTTTTATTACAGGATACAGCCCTGTGCTTGAGACATTTTCCCATGTAGTATACATAGTGAGCTTTATGTTTACAAAAGCATTTTTGTCTGCATTTTTAGTGAGTGGCCTGATTTTTATATTCTCACAAAATGATGAGTTTGTCACATTCAGAAAGAGATTTGCATTTTGTGCTTAAAAATAGGAAAAACCTTTCTTAGAAATCAAAACCTTTTTGTCATCGCTGAGAGAAATGACAAGCACCTTTGCTGTTTCTGTCCTGGGGCACCTTGAGGAGCTACGACACAGTTTTTGTTTGGGTGTTTTCTCTGGACATAATTCAGAAGGGCTAGGCAATTTGAGTCTTAAAGAAAATAACCCCAGCCTCAGGACTGGAAAAATGACTCAGTGGTTAAGAGGACTGACTGCTCTTGCAGAGGACCCAGGTTCCATTCCCAGCACGCACCTTGAGCCCAGTTCCAGTGTACCCAGTGCCCTCTTCTGGCTGCCACAGGATTGCTCATGCATAGTGCACTTACATACATGGAGACAAAACACTCATATACATAAAATAAAAATAAATGAATAAAAAAATAATAGCTGGGCATGGTGGCACATGCCTTTAGTTCCAGCCCTTGGGAGGCAGAGGCAGGAGAATCTCTATGAATTCAAGGCTAGCTGGCGCTACAGGGAGACCCTGTCTCAAAAAGACAATAAAATAATAATAATAACAGCAACAAAGAGCAAATTAATAACAAAAAAATAAGAGTCACCCCTTCTCATGTCACTACTAGGTTTCTGGGAATCGAGCCTTTAATATTTTAGTTGCTGCCTTAGCCTTTAACGGCTGTGCTCTCCCTCCAGCCCTACTGCTAGGGTTCTGATGCAGCCAACGACAGACCACCCAGTAAGTCAGGTACTTGGGCCAGGAGTGTGCTGCGTATCAGGTGACATTTGTGAATCACTGAGATACTGGAATCCACAGAATTAGGGAGAGTTAGGGGATCAGGGAGCAGTATTACTAAGCACTGTCTTGCTTGATGAAACCTGTGTTTTGGCAAATCTCAAACTATTTTCAAATACATGCATAAAATGGAGCCCATATATCACAGATACTTAGAAAGCAGACATCCATGTAACCAACACTCAAGGGAAATAATGACACAGACACACACACGTGCACATCAAGCCCTCTCTACTTGGAACTCTGCTAGTCTCACTGGTACCTGAGAGAACAGTTTTGGAACTTTGGGCTCTGTCGGAACCTGGCAGACTAAGGAAATGCTCAAAAGGTGTTGGGTAGCTGATCTGGCTCCATTTCAGCAACTGTCTATCCTCTCTTCCTATGACATGCAACTGAGTGTATATTCCTGGAGGACTCTGTTGGGAGCAAAGTAGAGTGGGTAAAAAGGCCTTACCTTCCAAGTATGGGATCAGCGCTCTGAATGTTGATGTCAGGTTTTGAGCACGGAAGTCTAGGTGAAAAGATGGAACCCTTAGGTGGCTGCACGCCCCAGTCCCTGGGCTAGAGTAACTTCCAGAAAATGTGAGTGGCCAGTGTTCTGTCTTCTACTACCTTCCTTAGTTTTTCTTTTTCTTTTTCTTTTTTTTATTTTGTGAGCCAGATATTAAAGATTGGGGCATTCAAAAACAGCATATGTAGGGGGATATTGTGAATGACTCTGGATCTTCAGGGAAAAGAATAAGCTTAGAGAAGAAAAAAACTGAGATTTTGTTTTGTTTTGTTTTAACTTTTTAAAATTTAACCTTTTTTATTGAAGTTGGGTCGCAATGTGTAGCCCTCACTGTCCTGGAACTTACATAGACCAGGTTGACCTCAAATTCACAGAGATCCTCCTGCCTCTTCCCTCCCTAGTGCTGAGATTAAAGATTTGTGCCACCACGCCCCACTGCCTGAGACCATCTTAAACTCTTCTCAGTCTGACCCTTGCCACAGAAACCCAGAGATAACCTACAGTAATCCCAAACAAAATAGCAATAAACGCTGGAGAAGAGGGAGAACTTCAGTGGCAAACCCATATGTCCAAGTTCCAGTGACAAAAATCAGGAGGCACACAAAGGAACAAGAAGAAGAAAGCTTGGTCAGGGGCAAAAATAAATCAGCAGACATTGTTCTTGAAAATGATCTATGGGGCTGGGAGATGGCTCAGCGGTTAAGAACACTGGTTGTTCTTGTAGAAGACCCTGGTTCAAATCTCAGCATCCACATGGCAAGTAACAGCTGTCCATAACTCCAGTCCCAGGGGATCTGACAGCTTCTTCTGACCTCCGTGGGCATCGCACAACACAGGTGCACCTACCTACATGCAGGCAACACTCGCATACACATAAAATAAAAATAATAAATAAAATACTTTTTTAACAAAAGAAAATGATCTAATAGGACTGTTGGACAAAGACTTTAACACAGTAAGTTGTCTTAAAGATACTCAGTAGATAGGAAGAACCGAGAGAAAGTGATGTTCACAAAGTGAAGTGTCAGCAGAGGTAGACACATGAAAAGGAGCCGCGAACGCTATGGGGCTGAAAAGTACAACCCTGAAATAATTCTCTGTCTGGGTTCAGAGGCAGATTTCAGTGAGCAGGATAAAGACTCCATGAACTTAAGACAGGTCAGCAGGGATTATTGAGCCTAGAGAAAAGGAAAAAGATAGAAGTGGACAGACCATAGAGTGCATGCAGGATGCTTATTGAGCAGACCAGCATGTACACTGTTGGAGCGTGGCAGGGAGAAGAAAGGGACCTACAGACTAAAGAAATAATGGATGGAAACTTCTTGTCTTTGATGGAAAAGACATGAATGTAAACGTCTAAGAAGCTCAGTGAACTCAGTCAATATAACGTGTTTATCGGTACAAGTATGGGGACCCAGAGCCAGGAGGATCCCTGGGACTTGCTAATTGCTGGCCAGCAATTATAGCTGTATCAGTAAACCCCATATTCAGTGAAAGACCCTATCCCCCCAAAAAAGCGATAGAGGAAGACACCCAGTCAGTGTTACATGTGAACACATACACGAACATACACCACACATGCACACACAGATAATTTTAAAATATTTTATTTTTAGGCTGGGCGTGGTGGTGCACACCTTTAACCCCAGCACTTGGGAGGCAGAGGCTGGCAGATCTCTGAGTTTAAGGCCAGCCTGGTCTACATAGTGAGTTC
>NW_008348199.1:633877-651829 GCF_000622305.1 Nannospalax galili | reverse complement strand
GAGTGTATTGCCTGCATGTATGTAAGTGTACCCATGTCATGCAATGCTCATAGAGGACAGAAGAGGGCTTTGAATCCCCTGGAATAGGAGTTACAGATGGTTGTTAGCTACCGTGTAGGTGCTGGGAATTGAATCTGGGTCCTTTGAAAGAGCAATTAGTGCTCTTAACTGCTGAGCCATCTCTCCAGTCCCACAAAAAAAGAGATTCATGCCTTGATATATTACAATCACAGTTTTGAAAGACGAAGGGAGTTGACTGTTCAGTGCTAAAAGAGGGAGGGGGAAAAAAGTAAGACCCTGTCAACCAAAGCTACCTATATCTGTCCAAGGAGCCTGAGAATTTAAACGAAGGTAAACAAAGGCTAAGGGAGTTTTTTCCTACTGCCTGACCTTGCAGAAAATGCTCAAGGGAGTCCTGTGGCATGAGATGAGAGGCCTGGACAGAACCTTGGATTCTATGAAGATGGCATTAAAGGTTAGCAGAGGAGTCGTTTCAAAAGTTAGCATTGTGACAGTGATTTATAGCTCCACATTTGCCTTCCACATAATTTAAGACACTAGTACATTTAAGAGAATTATTAGTTGATGTTTGAGAGCCACACAATCTAAGGGTATTTTGCAGCATTCACTAAGAGTAAAAATGAGTCAGTTGCAGCTGTAAATGAACAGTTTTTGGTATGATGCTACATTAAACTGGTATAAATCAAATTAGAGTGTTTTACCTCATAATGTTAAGTCATTGGTAACCAAAATGAAAAGGATATGGGATATACACAACAGAAACAAGAGGAATTAAACTATTTCACCACCCAGAAGTGAACTAAACACCAAAAATATTAAAATAAGAAATAATGGCCCCAAAAGTCATAGGTCATATAGAAAACAGTGAAATGAAATAAAGGTGACTCTGGTCAAAAGATAAGAGATTAACACAGTAGGTGAAACGTGAGCCAATTGTATACTCTCTGTAAGAGATTCACTTTAGAGCCAAAGACAGAACAGGTAAAAAGCATAGAAAAATATAAGATAAGCAAGTAATTAATGAGAACTGTGGTTGCTACCTCAGAAAAAATAGACTGTAAATCCAGAGGAACTGCAGAGCACAGCAATGAGCAAGCACATCTCAGAGACACAGTCACCCACGGGCAGGCGTGGTGGCCATCAAGCCCGATGAACTGGATTCAGTTCCTGAAGCCCAGATGGTGGAAGGAAAAAACCAACCCTAGCAAGCTGTCCTCTAACCTCCACAACATGCACCGTGTCATGCATGCACCCACACTAAGATAGATGATGAACGGGAGGATTTTTGATAATAAAAAAGAGAAATTTACATAAAAACAAACTAGAGTATATGTAACAAAAATTAACAAAGCTGAAGGGAACCTAGAAAATTTTTAAATAATGATTGAAGATTTCAATACCCAACTTTGAGTAATAGGTAGAACAACCAGACAGAATATTAAGGACTCAGATCACATTACTACACCAGCTGCATCTACAAGCACACAAAATGCAATGATAAACATTTGATTTCAAATGCTTTTGAAGGATTTTCCAGGATAAACCATCTGCAGTGGTACAAATTAATTCAATTATTTTAACTAGTTAACATACATAGTCTTTTCTTCCCACAACTGGATGGAGTTTGTGAAAAACCAAAAGTTGATTCTTTAAGTTGGATCAAGAAAAAAGAGAGAGGACTCACATCACTAAAATCTGAAGTGAAACAGGGACAGTACTAAGGGTCCTGTAGAAATAAGAACCATGCAGATACTGTGATAACTGTAGACCAAGAAATCAGCTAACTTACATGAACAGTTTTCTAGAGCATTATAACTATAGAGCAGGACTAAATTGCTAAGAAGTAGAAGATTGCATTTCCTTGTAACTAATAAGGAAATTGAATCAGTGATCAAAATTTTTCCAATAAAGAAAAACCTTGAACTTGATAGCTTCCCTGATGAATTCTACTTCACATTTAAAGAACTAACACCAGCCATTCTCGGACTTTTCCAGAACATTCAAAGGGTAATGTTTCTTAATTTATTCTGAGAGAAGCATTGCTTAATAAAACAGTCTAGGGAGACACTAGTAGAAAGCTATAGACTAGTGTTCCTTAGGAATATTGATATACAAATTCTCAAGAAAATACCAGCAAATTAAACTCAGTTGTGTGTTTAAAAGATTATACACCACATCCAGGATTTATTCCTGGAACGTAAAAATGGCTCAACTACTAAATTGGTAATATCGATCAACCACATTAACAGAACACTTGAAAGGTTTATGTGGTTATTTCTGTTGATTCGCAAAGAGCATTTGACAAGATTCAACATCTGTTGTGATTAAAAACAACAACAAACTGCAGTGCAGCTAAACACAGAAGAACCATGTGGACAGAAACCACAGCAAGCATCACATGCTGGTAAAACATTGAACACCTCTCTGAGGTCAGAAGAAAAGCACAGATGTCTTCTACCTGCCACTTATTACTTACATAGTTGTGGACGTTCTGGCCAAAGCTATTAGACAAGAAAAAAATGAAGAGCTTCCAAGTTGAAAAGGAAGAAATTGTCTGTTCACAAGTGATATAATCATATGTGTAGAGAATGCTTGAAGGTTCCAGAAAATGCTCTTAGAACTAATAATTCCACAAAATAGGAAAATACAAATAAGAACTATGAGGATATTGTGATATTAGATCTACATATTGTTGTTACTGTTTTTGAGACAGGGTCTCTCTGTAGCACCAGCTGTCCTGGAACTCAAAAGGTAGACCAGGCTGACTTCAAACTCTCAGAGATCTGCTTGCGTCTGCCTCCGAATTGCTGGGATTAAAGGTGTGGGCCACCACACCCAGCACCTCCTTATATTTCTTAGCAATTTAATCTTGATATATAGTTTCAGTTTTCTAGAAAACTGTTCACTTAGGTTAGCTAGTTTCCTGGTCTACAGCTATCACAGGATTCTCATAGTTCTTATTTCTATAGTTCTTATGGAAATAATGTAGAAATTCGTGGCTCTCAGGGATCAGCAAATGGCCAAAAACACCATGAGAGTAAAGCTAGAGTTCTCTTACTTTTTTTTTTTGTCTTTTTGAGACAGGGTCTCCCTAGAGCCCCAGCTGACCTGGAACTCACTGTGTAGACCAGGCTGGCCTGGAACTCACAGAGCTCCACCTGTCTCTATCTCCCAAGTGCTGGGATTAGAGGCGTGCGCCACCACGCCCAGCTCTTACTCCTAATTTTAAAACTTAATCTAAATTATAATAAAAGTGGCATAAAAAAGAGTCAGTGTAAATCAGCACAATAGAATATGGAGCCCAGAAATGAACCTTTGCTCATATATGTGCAAATAATTTTTTAGATGTTTTATTTTTTATGTGTGTGAATGTATTACCTGCATGTATGTTAAGTTCACCTGTGTTGTGCAATGCCCAAGGAGGTCAGAAGAGGGCATTGGAGCCTCTGGAACTGGAGTTAGGACAGTTGTTAGCTGTCATGTGGGTGCTGGGAATCAAACCTGGGACCTCTGCAAGAGCAGCCATCTCTCCAGCCTTCAGATAATTTTTGACAAGAATACAAAGATCATCCAATTGGAAATTTTCTACCTTTTCAACAAATAGTGCTTCTAAAACAATACTTAGGAAAGAAATTGAGGAGCTGAGTGCTGACACATAAGCCTACAGTCTCAACAACTTGGGAAGCTGAGGCAGGGGAATCTTGAGCCCAGGTGTCCATCATGGATGACATCATGAGAAGACCCAGCTGAAAGAGAGGGAGAGGGAGAGGGAGAGAGGGAGAGAAAGTGGAGGGTAGGAGGGACAGGAAGGTGGCTCAGTAATGGGGTGCTTGCCTAGCGTGCATCAGAGCCCTAGGTTCCATTCCCAGGACAAAACTAAAAAGCATGACATTTCTGTAATCAAATTCCCCACTACTACCAACCTCATTTTTACATAGTCTAAAATTTTTATTGCCTTTATTTCCATTAATGTTGGAGTCTCTTGTGCCGGGCGTGGTGGTGCATGCCTTTAATCCCAACACTCAGGAGACAGAAGCAGGTGGATCTCTATGAGATCAAGGCCAGCCTGGTCTACATAGCGAGTTCCAGGCCAGCTGAGACTATAGGGAGACCCTGTCTCAAAAAGACCAAAAGAAATGTTGGAGTCTCTTTATATCATAAATTTCCACTGTAGGTGCTCTTACTGTAAAATGGGTACAGTTGTGCCCTTCCTTAGTATGGGTAAGCCAGGATTATATACAGAAGGGAATAATCACAGCTCTCTGGCCACTTCTTAATGACAAATTCAGACATCCGTCTTTCTGTCTGTGCCTGTTTGTCTTCAGGCCCACTCTACTTCTGACTGCTGACTTCCAGGTAACTTTTGAGAGGGAAAGGGCCAGAAACAGCATATCAGCATGGCCCTGCTGACCCAGGTACAACCGCTCTCCCCAAAGGGTGCTTGTGGCATCACCAAGGATGGTGGTGCTAGATGCCCACACTCCCAGCATGCCTGAGGTAGGGCTTTCCTGACTCATTGCTGCCTGCTGTGTCTTGTCAGCTCTCAAATCCCCCAGAAGCTCTTTGCTGTTTGTGCTCTTCATTTAATCCTCTAGCCCAGAGCTGTTTTTGACCGTTGGCTATATCTTACTAGTTCTGAAATGTCATTAGTGCTAGACCAACACTAATCTCCTGTAATTTAGGTGGGATTACTTTTTCTACTCCACATTTTCATTTCATTTTGAACATTTGCTTATTAACTAGTTCCAAGTGTGTTTTTCAGGGATACCTGGTCTATCTGGTATCTGCAGGTTGGTTTTATTCTATGGATTATTGTCCTGTGGAGTTTTTTGGGTCACAGAGACCCTTTTCAGGTCTCAAACCTGTTATTTTTCCCTTCCTTGATGTCTAGGGCAGAGCTTGAAGCTCACGGCTACAGTACCAGAAGGCCTGCCTTGCTTCTTCTCCTCAGGACTCCCCACGGTGTTTGGAAGCTGTATGGCCTTGAGGTGGGAGATGGGTGCTGGGGCCACCACTTGGTACTGCAGGACACAGGACAAGTTCCTTAGCCTCATGGTTTTCAGTCTTTATTTTCCTCATCAGTAGGATATAGGTGAGCATAGGTTAGTAAGCACTGGAAATTTTCTGAGAGCACTTAAAACAGCTGCTGACACATACTGGGCTGGAAGTGAGTCTGTTGCTGTTTGTATTATTAGTTTTCCTGACTTATGTAAATATACTAACAATCTCATTTTCAGCTTTGGCAAATGGGAGAGACACTTAAATGAGTGCCCCTTAGAAAGCTTGGCCTGCTCTGAGAGTGGCAGTATATGCTGAATGGATTCGGGAGAGTAAGCTTTTCTGATGCCTTTTTCATTTCAAAGAGTACTGTGAACTTCATAAATAACCTCTTCACCTAGCAGGTAGGATTTCTGCTGTCCCCTGGCTTCCATTCCTGAATCTGTGTTAGCAAGTAAAGCTCAGCCATGACACTTGGCAGAGACCTGGGTATGACTGGAGCACTGAGCATTACTGTTTTCTTTAAAAGCCTATTGCTTTCCCTAAGTATCCCCCAGCAACAAGTATGAAGGTGGCTGTGAGTGTGCTCTGCATTGTCTGTGTGTACTCCTTACCATCTCACTACCCAAAGCTGACAGAACCCAAAGCTGGGTGAACTGCCCCTGGTCAGCAGACACCAAAGGGCAAGTAGTCAGATCGCTTCTGCCACTCTGTATGCCGAGAACCACCTCTCAGATAAGGCAGGAGTCCCAGCAGGTGAGCAGCACAGACTCCAAGAGCCAGGGGGAGCACAGAGCAGAAAACACCCTCAGTGGGCTTGAGCACTTCTGGTGCCCTATATTAAGTCCACACACTGCACACTGCTGAACGTACTGCACGCAGCAGCCTCTGTAGTCTCAGAAGTGGTGTTGGAGCACTGCCCTAAATACAAATGGAACCACTTGTGGCCCCAAACCCCTTTGTGTGGTTTGAGTTAGAAGTGGTATTGGTTGTTTCTGATCCTGAAACCTGTAGTGTGATAGGGATGCCAGACTGTGCCTGCTTTGTACCACGCTCTGCTTTGAAGTGGTTGGTAAAATGGTTCCAGACTATGTGATGTACAAAATTGGTTTCAGTGCTATAAGATCTTTTACCACCAAAACCCTGTGAATGCAAGGTACCTGTGAGCACAGCCTTTGCTCGCCACAGAAGCATTTGGAGTGGGCAGTGTGTGATGACTGTGCCTGGCAGACAGAGAATGTCATCTTCCCATGACTTCACTGCCAGCTGGATGGGCCCACAGTATGTTCGTTTCTCCTCTTGGATGCTGGGTGGTGTACATTTGGAATTGAAGGACAGAGCACAGAACCCAGCCAGGGTCCAGATGGAGGGTGGTATGTGGTGTGGTTCCCTACTTTGCCCACAGATGCTACCAGGAAGCGGGAGCTTTCATAAGGTGGAGAGATGTGCCCCATGAAACAGGGAGTCTCTAACCTCATCTTTAAAAGGTCACTCCAGGAAAGTAAGTTGTGCATACCAACATGGACCGTCAGTGTGGCCTTCCTTTCTCAAATGCCAGCATGGATTGTGCACAGAGAAGCATGCTCTCCTGTAACCGTGGCCTGTTAATGCAGTTTAAAGCTCTGCGGTGTTGTGCCAATTCTGTGATGTTCTGTCTGCCTCAAAACCAGAGAGGGTAGGAAAAGCACCTGGCCTTAAAGAGATGATGGTTTTCCATTTATACAGAAACTATGTGGCTATTACGAACAGGTTTTATTCCATATTCTTCATACTGTGACCTGTAATTCACAATTTGGCAGTTATTTCTTTCCTTGCCCTCTTCGTATTTCCTTTTACCACTTCCAGTGTTAGCAGTTAGCCATTAATTGGTAAGTTGGTGGGTATGCACACATGTGACTTTTTAGATCTGATTTGTTAACTGCTCTTAAGACAACAGGCTACGAACTGTGGAACACTTACAGAAATGTTTGGGACACAGATGTTCCTTCATATTAAAATACAGAATGAAGAAGAAAATTAGAGACCAGATAGTTGAACAGATTAGAACAGGAGGGAGCCAGTCAGAGTGGTTTGCAGTGGTCACTGCACACACTGGTTCCCGAAACAAGCAAGGGCTATGGGGAAGCTCTGCCCCATCAAACCTTCTTCTTTAGTTCTGAATGAGGAGAGTATTGTAGCTGAACTGAATGACATGAATGGGAGTTAATAACCAAAGATAATGATGATAGGTGGGTGGAGAAATAAACTGAACTTACACTGAAAGCAACAGAAATATCTCCAGATGTCTGGAAATGATTGACTTATGCAGAGAAACTTACAGCTTTGTGGAAGAATAAATACCTTTCCCCACCAAGCACCTCTATCTTGTCTGCCCCCTGCCTAGACCTTTGAGTCTCCTTTCCACCTATCCTGACCAGGAATTTACAGGTCCCTCCTCCCTGCCAAAGTCCCTGAGCTGCACTTGAGGACCTGTTTTGTTTTCCTCTCCTTGAGTAAATCCTGCCTCAGAGGGTAGGGTGGAGGCTGTTTGGCTCCTCCTAAGGGGGTTGGAGGATGCTGGGCATACTTTGTTCCCAGGCCACAACTACTTGTTTTATCCTGTTTGAATGATAGAAATCTGTATATTTGGTTTTTAGTAATGTAAAGCATTTCCAGAACAGTTTTTAAACTGAGCTACCTGTTATTTCTAAAAGCTTCAATTTTGCGATAGCTTGAAAATTGCTGTATAGGTGTGATACTGATATCTGTCATTCACTCTCATCCTTAGAAAACTGCTGTATAGCATGGTAGATACTGGCATGATTTGTAAAGGCCTCATGAAGGAGGCTTGTCTAGTGTTGACTGCCAGTTCTCATAATCCAGCATTGTTAAGGATTCTCCTGCCTGCTGTCTGCCCTGTAAAGTGGCATAGCACATAAATCCCTTTCCTTTGTGGGCTTGCTGTCTAAAACCAACTTTCTTTTTTTTGAGGGGTGGTCTTTTTGAGACAGGGTCTCCCTGTAGCCCCAGCTGTCCTGGAACTCACTATGTAGACCAGGCTGGCCTTGAACTCACAAAGATCTGCCTGCCTCTGCCTCCCGAGTGCTGGGATTAAAGGCATGCGCCACCATGCCCAGCCAAAACCAACTTTTAAACATATATCCTGTAAGTAAAGATATAAATAGTACATATGCAGGTATTATGTAAAGTACATTATATGTACATGTATTTCCTAAAATTCAAGTAAAGAAGCTTTAACATTTAAATTGTTTTCAATGAAATACAAGTTTTCCAAACCCGGTACTTTTAATAGCTCCTTTTTTATTGGTCCTTCCAATGCCTGAGACCAGAGGTCAGCTTCTCTGAGGCCAGCATGGTAAGTGTCTCTGCTTCTTAGGCCCTACTGTCTTCACAACTAGTTGGTTCTGCTGGAGCTCCAGAGCAGCCCGGGTGGCTCACATGGTTATATGCCAGTAAAATTGCATTTGTGGTCACTGAGAATGGAATTTTAAATAATTTTTATGTATCAGTTAGTGTTGGAACCCATAAAAATTATATGAATTGCTGGGTGTGGTGGTGCAAGCCTTTAATCCTAGCACTTGGGGTGGGGGCAGAGATAAGTAGATCTCTGTGTGTTCAAGGCCAGCCTGGTCTATGTAGTGAGTCAAAAAGACAGAGGCGGAGGGGTGGGGGAGAGAAATAAATTGGATGGGCAGCTCTTGATACAGTTCTGGGCCTTGACTCTACTCATCTGTAGTACTGTTGGGTTTGATAACTAGTAGTCTGCCTATAGGTAGAAGTCTCTCTTATCAGATAACTTGTTTTAATGTTTTAACTAAATTGATTGTACTTTAAAGTTTGCTTGGTGGGGTTGCTGAAGGGATGGCTCAGCAGTTACTCGCTAACAACCATCCCTAACTCCGGTTTTAGGGGATCCTACACTCCTCTGGCTTCTGCTGGCATTGCATGCACAGGTGCACTTAACATACATGCAAGCAAAAACACTCATAACACATAAAATAAAAGTAGATCAGTAAAAATTTTAAAAACAATGTAAGATTGACTTGGTTCATAAACCTGCTTGGTACTGTGAGCAGCAGCACAGTGCTTACTGCCCCTGTGGTCTCCCGCCGGGGTCCTGATGCCACAGTGCTCTGCAGAAAAGCAGGGCAGCCCTGCAGAGTCCTCACTCCAGTGCTGATTGCAAACTCTTTCAAGGCAATTTTGCAACAAACAGGCTCATGCCTTCTATTTGTAGTAACTATGGAAACGGTAGAAGCCCTCTCTCCAAAGCTAAGCATACAATAAAGGACTTCAAGTGTTGGTAGGATTAGAGACTTGAGAAAATGTTTAGTTTTCTCCCCCCACTCTTTCTTGCTCTGTCTCTTTAGAAAGAGAACAAGGGGCACTGTGAGTACTAACTGGGGCTTGCTTTCATCTCCCTTGTGACTCAGGACTGTCTAGGTCTGCCCTGGCTGCCCAGACTCCAGCCTTCCACAGCACACTAACGAGCAGCCCATACATATTCATGACCGAGGGCTGTGGATCAGAGAACTCTTAGAACTGTGTTTTACAGTGTCTCTCTTCTCAGCTCCAGTCTGTGAGTGAGTACTTTCTTTTGTCATCTGTGAGACTGAGCTATAGTCAGATAGGATCAGGAAGTGGTGCTGTGGCACAGGGATGCGACTCCATTTAACAGCACACCCTAAATTTCAGAAAGTGGAGAGAATTGATAGTGTTTTCACCATAAAAAAATAATAATGTTGGGACTAGTGAGATGCAAACCTGGTAACCTGAGTTCAACCCCCAGAATCCTTGTAAAGGTGGATGGAGAGAACTATCTCCACAGAATTGTCATCCTTTGACCTCCACACACAAGCCATGGCATACATGTCCGCCCCATATCCTGCATGAGCACACACATGCTAATAAGAATATTTTTTAATGTAATACTGTTGGGCAAGATAGTTATGTTTACCCTGATCTAAACATTACAGTATACACGTGTTGAGATGTCATATGGAGCCCCATATATATGTGTGATTTTTTTATGGTTTTGATGCATCAGCCTAAATTTAAGTTAAAAAGAAAACAATAGAGCCTGAATAACGTAATAAAAACAAACTTTAAAAATTGTGTGTGTGGCCAGGTATGGTGGTAACTCCTTTAATACTAGTACCGGGATTGATTGGATCTCTGAGATCAAGGCCAGCCTGGTCTGTATAGCAAGCTCCAGGCCAGCTGGGGCTACAAGGGATACCCTGTGTCAACAGCAACGAAAACAAAAATATTGTGTGTGAAAGAACCAGCTGTGAAGTAGAATTTATGCTTATAAAATTTGAAACCCTGGGCAGCAGTGCCCAAGTGTTCTCATTTGAAATTAAGACACAGGCCTGAGGACCCTTAGGTGAGTGTTTGCTCTGTGGGTAGATGGCACCCTCAGCTGCTGGCACTCCCTTGGAGAGGTGGCTTCTTCCTGTCTGCCTAAGACCATGTATGGGACTCTTGACCTCAGGAAGTCCTAGGAAAAATGACTGATGCTGCTGATAACATAAAGAACATTAAATAGCCCATTGAGTGGCAAGTCCTGGTGTTCACAGTTGGTCCTTTAGTTCTGGTTTTCCACCCAGGTGCTGAGGTGTTGACTCCAGTGTGTTCTTGTGACCGTGCTTCTCGCAACCCCTCCAATGCCTGCACCTCCCCATCTTGGCACTTTCAGCACTAGTTTGAAGAAGACAGGAATGCCTTTGCTGCTTGGGCTTGAAGCCTTCTTTCTCTGGCTGTTGGTTCCATCACGTTTTATCCTGGAGGGGTATGCCTGAAGACCCAGCTGTAAGACAGCTCCTCATCTGCAAGAGGGCTCTTCATCAGTCTCATTCTGCAAAGTTCCTGTTGCCTCTCATAGGCAATAGGCACCAGACCATTTTTTTTTTCTACATAAACTAGCTTACAAACACTTTGGGATGAATTGATGATAAAATACCATGCTAGCAGTATTTCTGCCCCTACTCTGAGATGAATGTGATGGAAATCACCTTTCCGTGAACATCTGCTGGTGTCTGGTTGGGGCCTTCTGTTGGCACAGTCTGTCATCCTTGCCTGGGTTGCAATTGTGTTGGTTTTATTTTCCTGGACTCTCAGCCTGCAAAGCCATGACTCAGGAAACCACTGAGATGTGAGGGCAGAGCGCCACTGATGGAGGTCACTGCAGTGCCACCACGGCCTGTCCATGTGGCACTAGAGGGGGTGTACTTGTCTTTGCACGGTTAACTCGTATTTGCCTGCACTGTGCTGGGGACAGAGGACAGGAAGACACCAATCTTGGTTGAGAAGTTCACAGTTATTAGGGTAGACAGAAATATAAACAAGTAATAGTAGCTTACATCCTTTCAACAAATAGGTATTGAGTTCGGCACTTTGGGCCCTGGACCAGGCTGGGTCCTGGGGCTGTTGAAGTGAATAATACCTTATCCTGCTCTTGAAGGGCTCAGAGCTAAATGCAGTGCAGTGTGATGCGAATCATTCCTGAGGGTGTTAGATACCCGCAGCAGACTTAGTGACAGGGTGGTGTCAGGGAGTGACGAGGTCACTGGAAGGCCCCCCCTTGTTAACCTGGGGCCTAGTGGAGTCCTGTGGGCTCCACGGGCACTCTGAGAAAGGAGGCAGGGAGAGGAAAGAGGAAGTCCAGCTAGACCAGGGAACGGTGTGGGACAACAGAGACAGAGCCCTGTAGTGTGATGTAAGTGGAGGTCTAAGGAGCAAAAAGTCCCTGGTGAAAGAAATGCAGGCCCATTAGCCAAAGGAAGCTAATCTGAGAAGACTGAGTGGTGGTCTCAGTTTGCCTGTGTTCACTTGTCGTTAAAAAGTGAATAGCCAGCAAGTTCCAGAAAGGAGAAATGGTTTGCTTCTGTCGTACAACTAGGGTTAGACCATGGACTCCTCACCCAGCCTCAGAGGTCTTCTTTTCTGAGTTTTGTTCCTTTACTCGGTTTTCACTGTAATTGCTGCTTCTCTGTTTCATGAAAAGTAAGAGCATGAATCTGTTTGATAGTGTCATGGTGGGTATGAAAAGTCACAGAAACGATTTGTTAAGGCTGGAGTGCTGGCACACATTTCTAATCCTAGCACTCGGGGACAGAGGCATGTGGATCTCTGTGAGTTCAAGGCCAGCCTGGTCTACATAGTATGTTCCAGGCCAGCTGGGGCTACAGGGAGACCGTGTCTCAAAAAGACAAAAAAAAAAAAAAAAAAAAAAAATTGTTCAGAAACTACCAATTTGTTCAGACATTACATGGTGTTGGAAGTGTCTGACACACAGAGTGGAGGTTCATTGACTGAAAAAGGGGGAAATTAAAATTTAGGGTTTTATCGGAGTAATTGTATGGATTCAGTCTTCAGAAAAGAACCATAGTTTATAAAGACTGGACTTTGTGATGAAGGACGGCAGACAAATTGTCAGAAACATTCTCCACCAAAGCAGTAACCAGGTATAGAATCAACATCTGCCAGGCAAGTAATTTCTATCTTGTGCTTTTGGAAGCACTCGGCCATTGATACCCTCGAGTGTTTCAGTGATGCGCCTTTAAAGGCCAGTAGGTCATTCAGCGATCACTGGCTGGGCCTCTTCTTTGTGCCAGGTTCTGTCCAGGCCCCACAGTCCCACAAATATGAGCGCAGCCCTACACCAAAGACTTAGGGAGAGGCTAGCCAGAGATAGGGGTCATGGTCAGGAATAGAGCTGGCCCAAGATGGGGGGGGGGGGGCGCTGGCTTGACAGGATTGTTACCCAGGGTTGGGCTGGAAGGGCTAGGGTGGCAGCACGCTTTAAAATCCCACAAAGTGCCTGATCTTACAGCAGCACTGCTGTTAGTGTTTGAATTCTTTGTTGTAGGTAAGTCTGGTTTTTTATTGCTCCTGTGAGGTTATTGAATTAGAGAGAAGACTGATTTGCTTTCTTTCTCAATTCAGGAAAGAACTACAAACTTCATGACTGCTGACAGCTTCTCTTGTGTCTCACTTCTGCTTAGGAATCTAGAAATGTCTCAGAACCAGGGCAGCCCAGGCACGTTTACCACTTTTACTATAGGGTCTGATGCTTTTTAGGGCACACCCACCACTGTTCTAGCTTTGGAATTGCCTGAATGGGTATATCTGGTGACTATCAAGGAAAAGATTCATTTTCCTTCCCTCCCCACTTCCTTTCCTCTCCCTCCCTCCCTCCCCCCTCCCTGTCTGTTTGTGTCTGTGGATCAAAACCAGGTCTCAGTGAAAGCTGTGCAAGCACTCTACCGCTGAACTGCATCCTCAGCCCTCCAGATTGGAGTATTTTGATACATGGTCATGAGCAAACAGGCTTCTTTCTTTGAAAATGTATTCTAGCTTAGGTAACTCGGTGTGATTTCCCTCTGGACCAGGGACAAGCAGAAGCCATCCTTGGCAATTTCTTTTATATCCCTGGTTTCCGGCCACTGAAGACAGCCCTAGTAGCTGTTTTTATGCAGTCTGTTGCAGAATGATGTATAGGAGCAATTTATTTTATTTTATTTTTTATTTATTATGTGTATTCATGTGTTGCCTGCATGTAGGTAAGTGCACCCATGTCGTGCAATGCCGCAGGGAACAGAAGAGGCTTCAGATTCCCTGGAACTGGTGTTACAGACAGTTGTTAGCGGCCATGTTGGTGCTGGGATTCGAACCCAGGTCTTCTGCAAGAACAGCCAGTGTTCTTAACCACTGAGCCATCTCTCCAGCCTTACAGTAGCAATTTAATGTCTGAGTGTTACACAGTCCCTGGTACGTAAGTCATGCTCCTCATGAATAACGCAGCAATGGGACCTCAGGTCTGTAGTCGTCTTCATTCTGATGTGTGGGGCACCAAGGATAATGCAGCACGTTGCATTTGAGGACCTGGACCTGGGGAGGCAGTGAGGGTCATGTGCTTTAGGGATGAGTATTCACACTGAACCCAGCAAATCCTTCACAGCTAGGCTTTGTCTTTGAAATACTGAATGAGAGAAATTCCATGGTGATGCCTTGGAAACCATTCTTACTGATAACCACACTTCTAAACAGGACTAGTTTCCTGTCTGATTCTTTCCCAGTGCCTTTGACTGGCCTGCAGGGCTCCTCTTGTCATTCATTCCCTAGTGACTTGGCATAATATCCAAGTGTGTGCGTGTGTTTGTGCTGTCTGTGTACTGTTGTGTTCATAAACCTCAGCCATAACTGCTCTGAGCCTTTGCTTCTCTATGTGTGTTCATCAGCCACTGAATGAGCCTCTCTGAGGCTGGTCAGTGGACATTGAATGCTAGGCGTACACACGCACATGCACTATTACAGTTTCTTAAATGTCTTCCTCTTTGGGTGCATATTTATATTCATTCTGACCCTCCAGAAGAACTTGTCAGACATTGTGGGTTTTCAGTGCCTTGTCGTGCTGCACACTTTACCTGTCATAGTCGTGTGAGTTACAAAAACAAGAAAGTAGAGTTGCTTCCTTCACTCTGGCTCCAGTTCTCATGCAGTGGGTGGTGTATGCGGTGCGAAACCTCACTGAAGACAACAGCCAAAACCAGGATTTTATTGCAAAGATGGAGGACCAGGGGCTAGCAGACGCGTCCTTACTGAAGAAAATGGGTTTTGAAGTTGAAAAGAGGGGAGAGAAAGTGATCCTGAAGTCTGCTATTGACAACCCCCCACGTGTAAGTGCCCTCATGTAAACTGTCCTCTAGTCACTCCCAGAAAGCTCTTCCCACATCCTTGTGACCTTGGCACCCAGGATGTGGTGTTCTGTGAGATTATGGAAGACAGGAGAAAGTTGCCCTCTGACACCAGCATTAAATAGAGCTACAAAGAACTTTTTGGTCAGGCTTTAGGCTACCATTTCCTTAAAACTTTTAAAACTCATGCTGAGCACAAAATACAAAACCATAGTGAAATTTCAGCGTGGTCTAAAACTACATTCCTGACCAAAATTAGGTTGTCTTTTAAAGGTGGCAAACGTTTACTGCTGTTCTTTGTATGGTGTTGCCTTTCAGGATTTTCCCAGTTCCCTCTGACCATTATGCAAAGCTCTGCATTTTTTTCTCTTTGTCTGATGATTCTTGTAGACTTTTTGTGTCTATGATCCTGTTTCTGTTTCCTTCTTAGTGACTGGCCTCTCCATCTGAAGTTTTGGATTCTGTTTCCTGGCTATCTCGTCTCTGCAGTATGTGAAATCACAAGTGTTTGAAGATGTAGAAGTACAGGTTCGCGACCCTCTGAATCCTTTAGTATTATAATTGAATGTGTGTAAGCTAAAGTGAAAGTTCCTGCGTGTTCTCTTTTCCTTTCAGTAAGTGTAACTCTCTGGTTCACCTCTGTTCCCCTGGGTAGAATGTGCATTCCAATGATATACATTGTACTTACTGTTGTAGCAGATAATAAACCCCTTTTAGGGCACAGCCCTTACTTGGCAAAGACTGGGACACTTGATTGGATTCTGTGTGTCCCTTCAGATGGCAAATGAGCTTCGTTCTTTTGATTCTCTGCTTCTCATTGGGTTTCTGAACCCTGGCAGGCACTTGAAGTAGTTTTCTCACTGTGATTAATTCTAGCAATCTCTTTTCACCCCCTCTGTCTTTTCAAAACATTGACATGACTCATTTCCAGCTAATTAATTTGAGAACCTTCCCTCTTCATTTTAGACACTGTGTTGTCACTGAGCCCTGTCCTTTGGAAATTAGCAGGGAGTGAGAGTGGGTGCGAGAACATGTGGGCACTTAACTCTTTGCATCCCAAAATGTCCTAGAATCAGAATTCTACCCTTGCACATAAAGGCAAAAGCTTACATTTTGCCCACCTCCATGCCTCTCTAACACAGAAAAGACTACCTTGTGTCCTGCTTGGTGTACAGTACCACGGTGAGAAAGGGACATCCAAATCATCTTCAGTTTAAACACACTGTTCTCAAAAGGGCACCACTCAGTGTTTTGCCATAGTTGCATTGGTAATTTGGGAGTTCATTGACATCTGGCTAGCTACTTCTATATTTTTGTAGCAGAAAGAAAACTGCATTAAGCAAGCACTAGATTCTTTGTAACCACCTGGATCACTGATAAAATCACCACAGTCTGGGAGGTCGTGTTGTAAATGTTTAGCATTATTTTCCTAAACTAAAATATCCAGAGACATTACACAGTTCGTGTTTATCCTTCCGAACTAAAACCAGGACAGACCCAACCAAAAGCTTTACAAAAATTTTACTCCAAAATCAAGTCTTAAATTTCTTTGTGGCTATACTTAACTTGCTTTGTAAGACTGATTTAGAGCTTGTTGAGAATGAAATAGCAACTTTCCCATATGCTGTCTAGTGTGTAACTGAAGAAACATCAGATTCCAGGCCCATGGCAGTTAGAACTCATTTGTGACGTTTAGGCATTACAAAATTTAAAATACACAAAGAAGTCATTCCCTTCTGGAGCACCAAGAGTTAAAATCCTTTCTCTCAAAGAGGTCTGGCCAAAGGGAAAGCAGTAGGGGTCCCTTTCTTCTTTTAACAAGTTTGCAGTGGACATTCTTTTTTCCTCTCAATGGATGTGTGCACACCAGTGGAGTCACACAAACATGTCGGTATGCACCATATAATAACAAACACAGATAAATAAAAGGGAGCCTTGTGAGGATGCAGAATGGGTTATGGTTATGTGCTCTAAATAGGAAGTGTGGGGCTCACACAGTGAAAACATGCTGATGACTACATTGTGGCCTCTTTTGATTCCCTGGGGGAGCGAAGGCTTGAGCACAACAGCTTCCCTGTGCTCTGCCAGTGGGCCTGGGGCTTCCCAGAACCTTGTTTTACATGCTGTAGAGGATTAATTCACCACCTCAATCAGCCGTTCAGAAGGGAAAAAAGCAGGGCAGGGCAGGGCAGCGTCACAAAATTTGTAAAGACATCGAATAGTCACAGCGAGTTTTGTGACCATATTGTTTTCAAGAGCAAACTGACAAAGCTTTTTTTTGGTGTGCTTCACTTTCACAGATGGAGAAGAAAGGATTCTTGGCTTGGTAGAGAGGGCAAGTGTTTGCAGAGCGGTTCTTTTGTAATGCCTAACAATGAGGAAGGCTTTGAAACAGTGTATTTTCACAATTTTAGTACTCTGCTGATAGAATGTGCCCATGTGTCTCACGGTAGTTTGGGAATTATTTAGAAGTCAATGTGAAGATACATATTTTGTCCAGTAATTTAAAATCTAACCATAGGGCTTTGGGAACTAAGGCACATCACTTTTCACAAAAGGAGCTAGAAAGATGATGCTAGTTGAACTACTAGTTAGCAAGCTTTTAATCAGAATCAATGCTTTACCTGTGGGTGTCTTATGTCGGTTCTTTATTGAAGTCATTTGTAACACTACCTGGCATTTAAATTTTATATTTAAAAACATTGAAAAAAACTGAAAAAAAATTGAAATTACAAAAGCCAGGCATTTGCAGGAAGAAACCTTGTTTAAAAAATGTCTCATCACCAGTAAGTCCTGCACATAACCAGTTTTCACATGTGAAGCTATGGAATCAAGACAGTACTAAAATGCAGAAATGTTGGAGAACAACCTTGATTTACAGTTGGCCTCTTACAGAAAATTGGTCCCTTAAGGGGCCAGAAGCTGCTTGGTGCGCTGTCCAGGGTTCTGATAATTTCAGCTTCTCTGACCTCCGTACATAAAACAAAATCCTGTTTTTCAAAATTCTGAGGTCTTTTTCCTGTAGCACAATGCCTGCTTTCCTCATCCTTACACATTTTTACACACTTACTTTAGATCAAACATTACATCCTATTTATAAATGAATGTAACTTATCTATAATATATATGTTTTTAAACTAAGCTTTTTCTATATGTGGAACAATTATAGCATTAACTCCTTAATCATACTTTTCTCACAACAACCAGAGAAAAGTCATGAGCATGGCTTTAAGTG
>NW_008348199.1:578584-633861 GCF_000622305.1 Nannospalax galili | reverse complement strand
TTTTTTTTTTTTTTGTCTTTTTGAGACAGGTCTCCCTGTAGCCCCAGCTGGTCTAGAACTCACCATGTGGACCAGGCTGGCCTTGAACTCACAGAGATCACCTGCCTCTGCCTCCCGAGTGCTGGGATTAAATGTGTGCGCCATCACACCCGGCTCGGCTTTAAATTGTTTAATGTTGTTTCATTCATGCTCTACTAAACTTAGTTATTTCTGTGTTGTTTACTCATGTGCGGATGATACTTATTTCGCATCGCTAAAGCAGAACTTGGGTGCCCTGTTAAAACGTGGGTGTAGCATGTGAGCTTGGGAGGCAGGGTCCCTGCTCTGTCTTTTGCAGAGCAATGGGAAAATTCCATAAGCTCTGTAGTTGAGTTTCCTCATCAGTGCAAACCTGGCTCACAGTCTACCTACCTCATAGGAGCATTTGAAAGTGGAAGCAGTGATTACAGAGAAAATGCTTAGTTCTAATCACCAGTCCCATTATATAGATGAAGAAGTTGAGTCATAGGGAAGGTAGTGCCCAAGGCCACATGGTAGTAGATGTTTAATGGCTCATCGGTACAGTTAATTGGAAGAGAATGAGTGAGAAAAACACATGGCTGCTTTTCCTGGAAGCATAGAGATTAAGTGTGACAACACACACCAGAAGTGTGGCCATGGACACACAGCAAGAGAGACTCCAGGAGGAGTGGGCTTCATGGTCAGTGTCAGCTGCACCTCCTCTAACTGTGTGGCCTTGAGCAAGGTGCTTAACCACCCTGGGCCTACATTTCCCTTTAAGCAGTATACCACATGCTAGAAATACATCAGTAAACAAGACAGACGTGGTCCCTGCCCTCATGAAGCATGCACATGGATGAGATGAGGCTGGCAGGAAGCTAACAAACACGTAACATGAAATAAGGACAGGCTGCCAGAGGGTTTTAAAAGGTGCTGGCCTAAAAAGAACTGTAGAAGACTCTTCAGGATGCGGGTGCAGCGAGTGCTGAGGCCCAGGAGCTGGATGACTGCCTTTGGTAAAGGACCTGCAATGCGGCAAGAACCCAGGGACAAGGGAGAATGGTGTGAGGCTGATCAGAAGGTAAGCAGGGTCTCCAAGGCCTGGGGAAAATTAGATTTTACTTGGAAGTATATTGCAAAAGTGTGAACCCTTTCTGCAAAGGGGTGAAAAGATTCAGTTTACAGTTTTAAATGACTATCCTCACTACTGTCTTTGAATATTGGAGAAAAGCAGTAATGAAGCCTGAGCAGTAACTGAAGACTGTGGTGATGGTGACTTAGACCTGCAGTGGTGGCAGTGGACACAGACAGTTGAATTGGCATGTGTTGGCGGAATAACCTGTAGCATCCGCTTATGGATTTACTATGAGGGTAATTGAAGTAACAAGAATAACTGTGTGTACTTTGGGATACAGCAGTCATACTTCCATTTGATCAGATTGTCTGATATGCTTTTGAGACATCCAAGTGAAGATGATTGTAGGATTACTAGACACTGAAGGCTCAGGTTCAGAGGACTCGGAAGGACTGGAAGCATATATTATTCATTGGCTCCATGTAAGCAAATCATCTAGGGGTTGTGACAACTTAGGAAGAGGCCTGATAGAAATATACGGCCCAGAATTTCAGATCACCGCACACTGAACACCGTGCATAAGATCGTTTCCTGTGTTACAGGTTCCTCATAAAAGGAATTGTAATGTCTTCATCACCTTCATGTATAACATTTTATGCATTTTAGGTTACACGTTCTGTTAGGTCAGGGATGGTACATGATTAAAGATTTTCTCAGAGAGAGATTTACTACAAACAAAAAGGCACTTCCAGTCTTGTGATGGGTCACTAGGTAATTCAGACCAAACCTCCCTGAAGGCAATTAAAAAGTAGGCCAAAATATTTTAAAAGTGTTGCTTAAAGGTACCAGAAACTAGCAAGACACAGGAATCCTAGGCCAAGATCTAGCAATAGACAGAGGCCCACGGAGAAGAGCCAGGTTTGGATGACTTGACTACATGCATGAGGCCCTGGGTTTGGTCCTCAGTGTCATGAAAAAAAGAAAGGGGCAGGGGAGGAGAGGGAAAGGGGAAAGGAAAGGTAAGGTGTTTGTGCTGGTGACTTCAGCATCTTGGGAGTACTACCATCCTAGGTACCTGCAGCATAAGCCCTCTGGATGTGGTGGTTCATTCCTTTAATTTCTAGAGAAATATGGTGGTCCATGCTCAGCCTAGTGGGCAGGGTAACCTACTTTCTCAGTGGACATGGATGTGCTCACTCGGCCCTCTCCCATTTCATTATTCTGACTCATTGCACCACAGGCTCTTCCCCCATTACATGGAATTATTTACAGTTTGAAGAGCACATTAGACTGTATTTTATCTCAGCATGTATAAACAAGCTCTCGGAAGTAGGACACTTATCACAGCATAGTCAATGTTTATAACTTTGGCAAGCATTTGGGTAAAAGCATAATTTTTACCTTTTTTTACCTTTTTTTTTTTTTTTTTTTTTTTTTTTTTTGTCTTTTGGAGACCGGGTCCCCCTATAGCCCCAGCTGTCCTGGAACTCAACTATGTAGACCAGGCTGGCCTCGAACTCACAAAGATCCGCCTGCCTCTGCCTCCCAAGTGCTGGGATTAAAGGCATATGCCACCACGCCTGGCAATTTTTACCTTTTTTTGGAGGCATTATTTTGAGCAGTTCAAGATAAGCATGTTACAAGTAAAATGGCATTTTGGCAGGTGTTGAGGCTGAATTGTGATCAGCCCCCCAAATACATATGCTGAAATCTTAACCACCAGTATGTGAGCCTGGAGATCTTTAAAGAGATGAGGTAAATATGGTGGGGCCCTTAATATTTTGGTGTGCGTTAATCATAATCATGTAAAACTGTGCCCTTTCAAAAAGGTAATTTGGGGCTCTGGAGAGATGGCTCAGTGGTTAAGAACACTGACTGTTCTTGCAGAAGACCCGGGTTCGAGTCCCAGCACCCACATGGCAGCTAACAACTGTCCGTAACCCTAGTTCCAGGGGATCTAACAGCCTCTTCTGTCCTCTGCAGGCATTGATTGCACCACAAGGGTGCACTTACCTACATGCAGGCATAACACTCATACACATAAAATAAAAATAATAAAATATTAAAAAGAAAAAAAAAAGTAATTTGGGCACAGCCTCAGAGGGAGCACTGTGTTAGGACTCAGGGAGAAGACAGGCACTTTGAAGCCAAAGAGAAGCCTTAAAGAAGCCAGCCCTGCCAATAGGGACAAATGGACTTTTATCATTTATTCATGGATTTGTAGCACTAGGGATGGAACTCGGGCCTCTCCCATTACAGGCAAGTGCTGTGCCATTGAGCAACATCCACAGGCCACATTTTTCCTTTTAAGTGCACATCCAGGGAAGGAGAAAAACCAGTGACCTGAGCACCCATATTAAGTGGAAAGGAGAAGAGTTATAAACATGAGAATCAGATGATGGAAAATCAAGAACGCTAAGTGCAAAACATAACGAAATAGGAACTAGACATACAACAAACGTGGAGTTCAAAGTGGTTCTTTAGGAAATGTATTAAACCAACAGAGCCGTGAGAAAAAGCACTCGGAAAGTCCGTAAGAGAATATTGTGTTTTGTGATACTCTGAATTTTTAGATGGCATAAACAACTTTTTAAGGAGCCAAAGTAGGATGCTTTTGTGTGCATCATAACCAACCAACGATGCCTCTCACAGTCCCAGCACCCAAGCTGCTGATGTAACAGGATTGCTGTGAGTTTGAGGCCAGCCTGGGCCACAGAGTGAGACCCTGTATTTAAAAAGCAAGCGGGGGAGGAATGCAAAATGAATTAGAATTAGCTTAGGGGGATTGGCAAGATGACTCAGCAAGTAAGGGCACCTGCTGCCAAACCTAATGATGCAGATTCGATCCCCAGAACCTACATGGCGGAAGGAGAGAACTAACTCCCACCAGCTGTCCTCTGACCTACACGTGTACACTTTGGTGTGCATATAAAAATAAATTTAAAAAATACTTCACAGCTCACATCTTAGGAGACCACAATAGCCTTGATTTCAAAAAACATGAAAATGTGTTAGAGGTTGCATGACACAAATACATTCAAACACATAAAATAAAATAAAAATAATAAAACTTTTAAAAAATGGAGCTAGAGAGATGGCTCACCAGTTACTGCTCTTGCAGAGGACTCAGGTTGGGTTCCCAGCACCCACATGGTGGCTAACAACCATCTGTAGTTCCAGTTCGAGGGGATTCGATACCCTCTTCTGACCTCTACTGGCATTGCACGACATGGTTGCATATACATACATGCAGGCAATATACTCGTACACATAAAATAAAAATAAAGGCGTGGTGGCCACACCTTTAATCCCAGAACTTGGGAGGTAGAGGCAGGCGGATCTTTGTGAGTTCAAGGCCAGCCTGGTCTACATAGTGAGTTCCAGGACAGCTGGAGCTACAGGGAGACCCTGTCTCAAAAAGACCAAATAAATAAATAAATAAATAAAAATTTTCAGTGTTCTTATTGAGCGTTTATACATTTGGTACAGTAGTTCTTAATCAAATTAAGACCCCCCCCATCCATGCCCCCACACTCCCCGCTAGGCCTCAGGTATTCTGCCATATATGTTAAGTCCCATCCAGTCAAGCATTTTACCCAGATGTCTTTCAATGCAAGTTCATCCAGTGGAGTCTGTTCAGCCTATCTAGAGATCTTAAGGAAGGTCTATTCCCTCTCATTCAGCAGTACTCACTCTCTACCAGTCCTTAGGCTAGGACTGGCCTGCCGCCTATTTCCCTCACACCCCTCTGGGCCATTGTCTGATTGAGTTGGCGTGGGTCTTGTGCTGGATGCCACCATTGACACAAGTTGACATGCGCAAGCACTATATACTTGTCTGTAAATATAAGGATCCATATTTATGATATGGTAAGAAATTTTATTTCTCTAGAGATACTGTTTTCTTTAGAATCTCTGACCTCTCCAACCAATAAAAAAATTCTTAAGAAAATGTGGCCAGGCGTGGTGGCGCATGCCTTTAATCCCAGCACTCGGGAGGCAGAGGCAGGCGGATCTCTGTGAGTTCAAGGCCGGCCTGGTCTACATAGTGAGTTCCAGGCCAGCTGGGCTGTAGGGAGCCTGTCTCAGAAAGACCAAAAAAAAAAAAGAAAGAAAGAAAATGTGTTAGAGGAAGGAAAGACCATTGTCACATGTGAACAAAGTTCCAAAGAGCGTAAACATGTAATTTTAAGGATGCAAAACTAGTAAATCATTGTTTAAAATCAGTTAGGGGCTGTCAGGATGACTCAGCCAAGCCTGACAAACTGAATTATAGTCCCCAGAACCCACATGATGGAAGGAGAAAACCAACTATCAGAGGTTGTCCTCTGACCTACACGTGTGCTATGGCGCACCCAGTGCCGCTTGAAATGTCATTAGCAGGTGATGGCCACTGTGGAAGCATGGAATTTTGGGGCTCAACATAGACTTCTCCTAAAGGTCATCTTGGCTAGGATCAACACTGAATGCTCAGTCTGTCAGCAACACAGACCAACACAACACCATTCCTAGGTCAGTAATGATGAACTGCTTCTATCATGAAGGGCCTCCAGTGTCTCTTTACTGGAATAGACATTCTGGGTGCAAATTTGCCTTCTGGGCATGCAGCATGGTAGAAGGTAGTTAAAAATATTGGCTGTAACCACAGGACCAATTACTGAAAAAGACTCATGACTGTTTCCTCTTTTTATTTTATTATTTTTATTTTATGTGTATGTGTGTATTGCCTACATGTAGGTAAGTGCACCCATGTCATGCAATGCCTGCGGAGTACAGAAGAGGCTGTCGGATCCCCTGGAACTGGAGTTACGGACAGGGCAGTTGTTAGCTGCCATGTGGGTGCTGGGATTCAAACCCAGGTCTTCTGCAAGAACAGTCGGTGTTCTTAACCGCTGAGCCATCTCTCCAGCCTGTTTCCTCATTTTATGACTATAATATATGTTGTACGTGTAGCACAGCAAATGTCTTCCTTTCCTTTACTCTTTATTTTCCCTATGCAGCACACCATGTATTGACTTAACAGTATTATATTTGATTAAGTACTTTTTTAAAAAATTATTTTTATTTTATGTGTATGAGTGTATTGCCTGTATGTTTGTCAGTGCACCCGTGTCATGCAATACCGTGACGGTCAGAAGAAGGCGTCAGATTCCCCTGGAACTGGAGGACGGTTCGTAGCTGCCATGTGCGTGCTGGGAATCGAACCCAGGTCCTCTGCAAGAGCAGTCAGTGCTCTTAACCAGTGAGCCATCTTTCCAGCTCCATTAAGTACTCTTTAATCTTCTATCATAGTACTTTTGTTACAGGCTATCAAATCGATAAACATCATGGAAGGATATTCTGGTGTTCATTTTTGATGAAGGGGTTAATGTGTTTGAGATGTTTTCAGAACCCTGTCTTATTTAGGCAAAATTGTAACCTTGTACCTATCATGATAGGAGATAACGTGTGGCCTCTGGAGGTCGTGTATGGGTGCCACGCTGGTGACTGGGCTTATTGTGTTCATTTTTTATGAATTTGACAAGCCAGGGATGCCAGATGTAATTCAACATTATTTCTGGATGTGTCTAACCTCTCTGAACTATGAAGGTATAATCAGTCCCCTATTTGTCTGTGGATTCCACATCATTAGATCGAAAGTATTTGGGGAAAATGTTGTGTAGGCATGATGGCACGGAACCTAAATCCCAATACCTGGGAAACAGAGGCAGGTTGATCTTTGTGAGTTTGAAACCAGCCTGATCTTCATAGGTCAGCCAGGGCTACATGGTGAGACCCTATCTTTTAAAAAAATAAAATTAAAACAGGGACTGGAGAGGTGGCTCAGTGTTTAAGACCACCAGGTACTCTTGCAGAGGACCTGTTAGCCACCCATGTGGTGGCTAACAATCATCTGTAACTCCAGTTCCAGGGGATCCTATACCTTCTTCTGGCCTCTGCAGACATTTTACGTACAGGTGTACTTACATACATGCAGGCAAAACACTCATACACATACAAAATAAAAATAAATTTTAAAATTAAAAAACTTTTAAACCCAGCCAGGCGTTGGTGCCTATGCTGCTGTTGTACTTACACAGACTTTCCCCCTTTCAAGATCTCCTAAATGACTGCTATTTTCTCTACCTGGAATGTACATTGTATTCGGTATTCTAAGTAATCTAGAGATGATTTGAAGTAGACAGGGTATGCAAATACCACACCATCTTAAAAACAGGTCTTGATTGTCTGTCTGTGCCAGTTATCTGTTCTGGTACTGGGAAAAAATGCACAAGAGGAATTCAGAAACCTGGGCCCACTGTGAACCCTAACCCTAACCCTAACCCTAACCCTGCGCCTAAACTCCACTGCGCCTCTTTCCTCCACCTGGAGTCCCCAGTAAGCCAGAGGTGATCTTCTCGGTACTCACACACCACTCAGCTTTGCTTCTGGACCTGTGGGCAGACTCAAGTCCCAGCAGCCAAGGAGAAGCCTCCAAGGAAATGAACCCCACCAACACCTTGATTTTAGACTTCGAGCCTCCAGAACTGTGAGGTAATCCATGTTGTTGAAGCCAGCAACCTATGGCATTTTGTTCTGTAAATATGTATGTGGCCTTGTACTAGGACTAGACAGACA
The DNA here is from genome assembly GCF_000622305.1 of Nannospalax galili. Taxonomy (NCBI): domain Eukaryota; kingdom Metazoa; phylum Chordata; class Mammalia; order Rodentia; family Spalacidae; genus Nannospalax; species Nannospalax galili. The sequence goes on along the minus strand of NW_008348199.1, from coordinate 626,169 downwards.
GTAGTTCTCTAGTTGAATCAACAAAAAGGTTCAGCTAAACTGTGGTAAGTCCCCAAAGTGACATGGTCCTGGAAGTGTAAGATGTGAGTGACTGTTCAAACTTAATCCTCTGTAACACACCCAGCCCCACTCATTCCTCTCATCCACTTTATCAGGGCCTATGAGCAGGAGTGCCCCAGTTTCTCACCACTGAACATTCCAGCCTCCTGCAGCTACACCCCCTATTCTGTCTTGCCTGGTGGTGCCTCCTGTGTCTGTGTTCACAGCACCTTGCCCAAGGCAAGCCCTCCTCTGTCCTGCTTCCTTCCTAGGAGGCTCAGGCCTCAGCCATCTGCAGGTGCCCTGCTGCGGGGTCCTCTCAGTCCTTGTGTAGCCTGCTTGTCCTCACAGCTCTCGTTTACTTGTTCCCAAAGGAAATCTAGCATTTCAAACCATGTTTACATTTTTGCATCTTGTATACATTCAAGTAATACATCTTTGAATGGATTATGGAGATACTTCAGAACTGTTGCAGCATTCCTTAAGTGATTTCACTGGAATTGGAATCGAGAAAATGTAGTTCCTGCTGCAGTCCATTTTAAAGATAAACAGTTTTTGATGTTTAGAAATAGTATTCTTCCATGTTCTTCCACACTCTGCAACTTGTTTCTCTTAGAACTTTATCCTAACAGTGTTTTATGTTTAATTAGACAGAATAAAATGAGTTCACAAACAGAATTCAAATCTATAATGCAAAGATGCCTGTGAGGAAGTGCATATTTGAAAATTTTAAAGCACTTGTACATAACCTGTGCGGGTCACAGAAGAAACTAAAAGCAAATTGGGAATGCATAGATGCAACCTAAGTTGTACCTGAGGAAATTTTGGAGCTCTGAAATATCACAAAAGAAGAGTTTTAGGGGCTGGAGAGATGGCTTAGTGGCTAAGAACACTGGTTGTTCTTGCAGAAGACCCAGGTTCAAATCCCAGCACCCACATGGCAGCTAACGGCTGTCCGTAACTCCAGTCCCAGGGGATCCAACAGCCTCTTCTGACCTCCTTGGGCATTGCACAACATGGGTGCACCTACCTACATGCAGGCAGGCAATACATGCATACACATAAAATAAAAATAATAAATTTTTTTAAAAAGTTAAAAACCAATGGTCTCGGGGCTGGAGAGATGGCTCAGCAGTTAAGAGCACTAGCTGCTGTTGCAGAAGACTTGGGTTTGAGTCCCAGCACCCACTTGGTGCCTAACGACCATCCATAACTCCAGTTCCAGGGGATCTGATGCCCTCTTCTGTCCTCTGGGCACTTCATGACACAGGTGCATGTACATACATGCTGTCTTAACACTCAAACACATAAAAAAAATTTTTTTTTAAGCCAGTGGTCTTCAGCATGAGAAGCTAGACAACCTGAGCCAATGACACACAACATTAAAAAGAAAAAACTAAAAATAGAAATCACCGGAATAGGAAACGCAACAGTAGAGAAAATGAAATAAAAAGTTACGTCCGTTGAAAACACACAAAATTGGGGCTGGAGAGATGGCCCAGTGGTTAAGAGCACTGACTGCCCTTCCAGAGGACCTGGGTTCCATTCCCAGGACTCACGTGTTGGCTAGCAACCATCCATAACTCCAGTTCCAGCTGATCCGACACCCTCTTCTGGCCTCTGCAGGCATGGAATGCACATGTTGCACTTTACATACATGCAAACAAAACACTCAAAATGTTTTTCAAAAAGAAAAATGGACAAAATTGATAAATATAGCTAGACTGCTCAGGGAAAAACTCATAAATTTGTGGTAGTGGAAGATGGGACATCACACACCATACAGTCAGAAAAAGGGAAATGCAGTGATCAGGCAGCTCTATGCCCCTCCTGAAGTAACAATTTAGATGGAGTGTACAATTTCTGTGAAAGATCTGATTATTAAAACATACAAATGTGGGCTGGGCTGGCTTTGGTGGCACACACCTTTGGTCTCAGTGCTCAGGAGGCAGAGGCAGGCAGATCTCTGAGGTCTTGGCCAGAAGGGTCAGAAAAAAAACAAAAAACAAAATGTACAAATGAATAGAAAATCCACATTACCCATGTGTATTAAATTGAACTTGTGATTAATCTTGCCACAAAGAATAGTTTTGGCGCTCTCTCTCACTAATGCATCAGAGTACAAATGTGTGCTGCCGTTCCCTTCCCCATGTCTGGTGACTTACTGCCCAGTAGAGCATTCGAGACCATTTTTATGATCCAGCTGGTACCTGCCTTTTGCCACCCAAAATCTCAAACCATCGCTCCCCACTCTGCCACACAGGCACACACTGCCCACAGGCCTGAGTACCCCAGTAGTTCTTCCATGGCAGTGCTCTGCACCACCACCAGGGGGCCCCTGGGAATGTGTGGAAGTAAGTGCTGTCACTTGAAATCAAGGGGTGTCATTGACATTTAGTAGACAGGGCCCAGGTGTTAACATCTAGCAATGCCTGAAACCGACCCTACAAGGAGAAATCACCCCATTCAGAATGCCAGTAGAGCCATCTTTCCCCTCTTCTCTGCCTGGCTAATTGACTCAGGTGTGAGGCTCTGCTTAAGTGTTACTTCTTAGATGCTTTGCTGAACAAATGCCTAAAAAATTTATTACACTGAGTTTGCCCCCTGCCCCCATTTCTTTAAAAAAAACATGTAAGATTCAGTTGTGGAAGCAGAGACTTTTAATTTGAACATTGTCTGAAATAGCAGAGGGAGGAAACACTAATATTTACCCTGTCGCCATGGTAAACCCTCTGCAGACCCCACCCCACCCCCATCTTGTCTTCTGTGATGTCTCCTGAGCTGCAACTCACCTGTATCTGTATGAGTGCAGCCGTTGCCCTCCCTTTCCCACATCCACTCACCGTTGCTTTCTGTCCTGGGCAGCTCATCTTTCTGTCACTAGCTTCAGCCTTTGTAGGACCTGTAGCCTGGGGACCCCTCTATCTGCCAGCCCTGCCTGCTCCCCCGAGGTATGTCCCTGGGAAGGGAGAGTAGGGATCATCCTGCTGCACCTTCCGTCTGAGTTTGCCAGGACTGGTGGCAAGGATAGACTTCACCTCAATTTTAGAATCACTTTTTCAAAAATTCACATTGGTAATTCTGGGCTGTGGTATTGCTGAAATCTGAAAAACTCATCTCCCTGGGCTGTCGTCATTGATTTTTTGGTGCTTTAAGTGCGTGGCTGAGTCTAAAGACTTGTCAGTCAAGCAGGAGGATTAGCCTCGCCCGAGTGAAGGGAAAATTAGGAAGGAGGGGGGAGCCTTGTCTGAACTTGAAAATGCTGATGTGGTTTTTATTCCAGAAACATATCACTGATTAAGAGCAGGGAGCGCTACTGGCTCGTGGGTGGGCCAGCTGTAGTTGGCTCCTCTTTCCACCAGGCCAGGCTCACTGCTGCGGGACAGTGAAGTAGGAGCCGTGTGCAGTCTGCACAGGTGGGCATGGTACGTGTGAGGATCATGAAGACAAGCACGTTCCTCAGGTCTCCTTGTTTTATCTCCACTCTGGGACAGAGGCAGCCATCATAATGGGAAGTGCATAGACCCTGCTCACCTAGGGCTGCACTTAGCCACATGCCAGCTGTGTGACCTTGACCAGTAATGGAGTGTGTGCATCTTGTTATCTATAAAGCAAAGGCAGTGGTACCCATTAATGACATCTTTCCCACACAGCTCCTGGCATGTGCCAGCACAGTAGATGCTCCTTGAATGGTCATCATTCCAGTTGTCAAGATGGCGGCCCCCAGTGACACCCCCCCATCTCAGTACCCCAGCCATCTGCAGTCAAAGCTTCAATCAGCCTTGCTCCCTCTGTGGTTGGAGCTACAAGAGAGGACTGAGCCCTAATGGGCCTTAGTTTCCAGGACTGTGAAATGGGGCTGACACCTCTGTGCACAGCGACCACACAGGGCTTGTGGCTTGGCATGACTGCAGAGGCTGCTGCCAGGCAGGCAGCCCTCGCCAAGACTTGGATTCCTCCAGGCCCGACCCAGCTGGCATTCTCTCCAGTTTCATTGGGTTGGGTTGCAGAGCGATGCAGCCATTGATAATGGTGTAATTGGGGTGACTTGGGTATTTTCCTAGGTGCTGCTGCTGATGACTCATGCTTGGTAAGTCCACATTCCACTGCCATCAAGCACAGAAGACGGTTAAATAACCTAGTCAGGTATTCAGGTTTCACAACTCTGGTGTCTGAATGTGAGGTCCTTGAGTTACCCAGAGGTTCCACACCTCGGGAGATGTTTACGTGGAGCCTTTGTTCCCGAGTCCTACTCGGATAGGGTTTGCTTTATTTAGCTGGCACTGAGGTTTCCAGCTGCAACTTCCCAGCAATTAATAACCTGTAAATGATAAACCCACACAGTGGCCAAGTTGGGCCTCCAGCTCCTCAGACCCCAGCTTCTTGCCTCTCTCTCAGCTCTTGCAATTGCTTCCACTTCTGTTCTGCCCTCCTGCTCACCATTCTCCCCTCTCCTGTCACCTGTGCCCTTCTCCCAAAGGCTTTCTTGGCTCATGCTCTGGGCACACCCACCTGCCTTCTACAGGTCAGACCAGTGAGGTGTTGGCCCAGGGTGGGACAAGGGGACCTGGAGGAGCCTGGAGACCTGGCCCAAAACACACACACACAGCCCACTTGCCAATTCTGTCAAGGGCTGTGCTCCATGGAGCTTGTGGCTTCATGGGGCAGTAACTGCGCTCTCCCACTGACTCAGGTAGACAACCACATGGTGTCAGGAGGGCAAGAGAGAGGTCGGGTTCAGGGCAAGGGAAATTCTGTGCTGCACATAGGAAGACCCCTCAGGCAGGGGTCTCTCCTACCCTGCCTTTCCGCATAGCCCTGCAGACAGTGGTCCTGGACCTGAATCCCAGACTGGTCAGTGTGAGCCAGGCCTGACCTGATGGGCAAAGTCCCAGTTCTGAAGTGACAAAACAGGCTTTGAGATCCCTGGCTGCAGTGGGGACTCGGAAAGGTGGGGCAGGGCCAAGTGGAGTGGCCAGTGGCTCCAGTGCTGATGTTAATATCGTGCTATGGAGGGTCCTTGGTGGCATGCACAGAACTGCCTGGCCTGTACTTGCTACAAACTCGGGAGACAGAAACCAGAGGCCTTGAGAGCAAGTTCCAGGCCAGGCAAGTTGGTGATCTGTGGGTCATCTGAGGAGCAGTGTGGTCAGACATAATCCTGTACTGCCCTCTGGGGGATGGACTGGCAGGAGGAGGCAGTGACTGCCTGCATCACTAGCCTGCCTGCTTTCTGGCTGTTCCCCCCCTTCTCTCCCCGCAGGTTTTCCAGCCCCCAGAGGTGTTCTCACAGGCCTGTCCCCCAGCTAAGGAGGAGGGACAAGGCTTCCTCTCTATTTTCAGGGCTTTGCCTGGCTGCACTTTTAACCTCAGCAGCCCATCGCTGGGAGCTGGGGCCTCTACTGTCACACAGTGGAGAAAGCTAAGACTGAGTCCTGAGACCCTTGTTCTCCCACCCCTGTCGGGTATGGGGTGAGCGTGCCATGGCCAAGACTGCTGGTCTTCTGCAGCTCCACTCTGTGCCCCAAGGCCAGACGTCATTGTGGTCACATGTTCCTTTCCATCAGACCTGCACTCCTCAGGGCCAGGCCGGCTCCATGTGGAATTCTTCACCGGCACAAACCCAGCCCTAGTTGAGTGCAACCTCCTGCCCATTACATGGTGCAGAATGGTGATGCAGGTGTGACTGTGGCCCCAGACACGCCAAGTGCCTTTGCCTCTCTTGACCACCTAGCTGCAGTCCTGCTGCCCATTCCACTCAACCACTTGCCCTCCGCCAGCTCAGAGCCTTCCTGCCTCCTCCAGAAACACCGACTCCCATAAACCCCCACTCCCAGAGGCCCCCCCCCCCCCCACAGCCTCTCAGGCTATCTCAGTTCCTAGGGCAATGGAGCCCCCTAGCCAGTGTCCCCCCACCCCCCCGCCATCCCTGTGATTTCCTTGGCTCCCTTTGAAAGCAGAGCCCCTCAAGTACCATGCATTTGCATGTCTCCCCCCTCCCCAAGCCTTTCTTCCAAATGATTACCTGGTTCCTGGTTCCTGCTGCTGCTGGGACCCTCTGCTTCCCCTCGGTCTTTCTTTCCCAGTCCTAAATCTGATGTTCTCTAGAGCCAACAGGTTTGGGCTTGCTTTCTTCTACACACACCCTTTGAAAAATCTATCCAGTCTCCAGGCCTTAAACACTGATGGTACTGACTGACCACTGCACCGAGCTTTAAATTTCTGCATCCAGCTCCTTCTTGGTGGTATTTCCCATGTAACGGTGCCACACAGCTCCTGCCCCAGACCTGTCCCTGCCAAACCTTCCCAAACTCAGTAGCTGGACATCCTGCCCAGCACCCTGCCAGGTGCTGGCCCAGAATCTCCATGGCCATTTTTGGCTCCTCCTCCTCTGTCACTTCCCACATTGAATGGGTCAGTAAGCCCTAAGGCTCCACCTTCCAGATCTTTGCTGCTTCTCTCCACGTTCCTGCCTGGCCCGGCCACCTGGCTGCCTTCACTCTAGGAGGGCCTGCCAGATTTAGGCATCTCTGGGCTCCCTACCTCTGACATGGCCACCACATCTACTTTTTTTTTTTTTTTTTTTTTTTTTTTTTTTTGGTATTTTTGAGACAGTGTCTCCCTGTAGCCCCAGCTGACCTGGACCTCATTACATAGACCAGGCTGGCCTTGAACTCACAGAGATCTGCCCTAATACAGCCCTGGTGGTGGTGGGTGCCTCTGTCTCCGAGAACTGGGATCAAAGGTGTGCACCACCATGCCTGGCTACATCTCTGCCTTTTTCAGCCTCTGTCATATCACATCACCCTTCTGCCAAAACCTTCAAACTCTTAATCTTGCTCAGAACAAGCAGCATCCTTGATGGCCCTGTGTAGGTCTGCTTCCTCCCTGTAGCAGTCCGTCATAACCACCTTGGTGCTCCCCAGGCATCCAGGCTCTGCTGGGTCTCGTACCCTCTGTGTGTCCCCTTTGCCCGAACACTCTTCCTCAATTGTTTGCTCACTTCATCACCAACTTCCTATCTTTGTCCTTGTCCCTTCAGTGGCATTGCCACTCAGCTCTCTCCCTGCAGTGACCCCTTTCTGTCCTTCCTGATCTCTCCTACCTCCAACATCCCAGCATCTAGGTCATACCATCTGGCTTTTGAGGACAGGGACCTGGTACTTAATACAGCCTTGGTGGTATTGGGTGCCCAGCAGACCTCTACCATAGGAATGGTACACAACTGGCCTTTTGTCTCTTCCAGAAGCCCCATCAGGGAGGCCCACGGACAGGTTCTCTTTAGTCTCAGAGCACTCCAGCCTTCGAGGGGTTTCAACTCTTTCATTTAAGGTCAGAGCGGGTGGTCCTGACCCCATGCCCTGGATGGTCAGAGGGTCAGCATCAAAGCTGGATTAGCACCCCAGTTTAACCCCAGCTGCCACATTCTTGTGACACTCAGAGAGCTGGAAGGACTTGGCTGTCCCAGTCCTAGCCTTGGACTCAGATGGACTTGTCGCCACACTCAGTCTCTTGCACAACTCATACAAAAGCATACTTTCCCACGTTCTCCCACATGTACTCACACACATGTTGGTGCTGCTCCACACAGGAAACCATGATCCACAGCTTTTCTAAAGGATTCGCTGCAGCCAACACCAAAAAGAACCCTGGGAGAGCCTTTCTATTAAGAACAACATTTCAAGCTGGAGAGATGGCTCAGCAGTTAAAGAACACTGGTTGTTCTCGCAGAAGACTCGGATTTGAATCCCAGCACCCACATGGCAGCTAACAACTGTCCCTAACTCCAGTCCCAGGGGATCCGACAGCCTCTTCTGACCTCTGAGAGCATTGTACGACACGGGTGCTCTTACCTACATGCAGGCAATACACGCATACACATAAAATAAAAATAAGTAGAGATTTGAAAAAAAACCCAACATTTCAAGTCATTTCATAGGCAAGTGAACTCTGCCCAGAGAAGCAGCATGGTTTGTGGTACCTGTTCCTGATTTCTGGGCGGTGCAGCTCCACTACACCATGTATGAACATAGGGAGAGCTCTGTCTGTCTGGATACCACACTTTAGCTGCAGTAACTGACTTTCCCAGATAGGAAGGGCAAGAGTGACCCTACTGACCTGTTGCACCAAGCAAGGTAACCAGTATTAAATGCCCAAAGCACGTGGGTCTGAAGGATGCGGGGCAGGGAGGATGGGGTAGACTGGTGATGACATGGCTGTTGTGAGCATAGTTCCAGCCAGACCCCACTTGACACAGCTCATTATAGTTAGGCCTTCAACCTATTATTGCCGTATCTCACCCCCGCCTGGGTGAATCTGTTTTCAGGCTTCCTAACCTGTCATACTTTGCATTGTGCTTTTGAATCCCTAGTCTGTTTCTCCAGTTTAGCAGAACACTGTCCTCTATGTAGACATCTCAGCTGTAGCCAGAAGTTCTAGGTTGTTATCCTTGCCATCCCTAAGCCCCACACATCCAGCATCTTTTGCCAACATTCGGCTCCTACTAGAACTGCATGTAGCTGGTTTGCCTCTGACCAGAGAAAGTCCACAGCTAGCTCAGGTACCCAGTAGCCTGTGTCGTATCACATACCCTCCTTTCTCTGGAAACTGCTGACTACGTGTCCCATCACCACCACAAACAACCTCCTGTCCTTTGGGAGCTTGGGAGTACAGTCTGGATAGGGCTCTGTGGGGTCACAGTCTAGAAGCAGAAGGTAGCCAGCCATGCTTTAAAAGAGGGGATGCTTCTACTTGTGGCCAGAATGGAGGAGACACAGGCTTCTGCTTCCTTTGCCAGCAGACACAACCCCAAGACCAGGCAGGTATAAGAAATAGTCATTTTCAAGACATTGGATAGCAGGCAGGCACATTGATTCTTGAAGAGACAGACAACGAAGGAGCACTCCAGTTGCCGCTTCCTTCTGCTTTCGGAGATCCTAGGCCATGGTGGGAGATGGGAATGGAGATTAGACCAATCCCAGAAAGCTTGAGTGGTCACGATGGAGCCACAAGCCCAGGAAGGACAAGGTGGTTAGCATTCATCAGAATATCAGACAAGACAGCCTCTGAGGGAGGGAACCTGGAGGTGCTTGGAGGTCCCATCACAGAGGCTGCTGTACACATCCTGGGAAACTACTCCAGACCTGTGAAAGGATCTTCCTAAAGGGAGACTGTGCCCATGCTCACACAGGTCAGGAATGTCTGTCTCCACTTGCTGAACTGAAAAGCTTTGTAATCCTGTAGAGACATTTGGTGACCATGAAGGGTGCAGCCAAGTCAGAAAAGTCTTGCTTAATGGTGGAGAACAGTTGGCCCTAGATTGAGCACTTATCCGGACATGCATAACAGATCATGACAGCAAGACCCACAGGGATTAAACAAATTCCAAGTAACTTAACGGCATCCCAGAACAAAGCTCAGTGTCTATTGCAACAATAAAAATAACCGGCATGCAAGGAGGTAAAATCTTTAAAATATCAAATATCCAAAGGTGATGAGGATGCAAAGAAATGGGGTGTAACCCATAATGAGGAAGTGGTCTTCAAACCTAATTGACACAAATACTAGAATTAACCAAAAAATGGAATTTCAAACTGTCATTGCAGCTGTGTCCTACAGGTCCAAACGACAGAGACAGAGTCAAACAGTCAAACACCAGTGGGGACTGTGGTGCAGGAGACGAAAAGTCCACTACACTGAATTTGCAGAAATTAGACTTCGCAGAAGAAAGGAGATCGAGGCATGGTGGTAGAAACTAGCCTCGACGAAATGTGGAAGGAAAAGTCCAACAAAATAACGCTGCTGGGCTTGGTGCTGGACACCTTTGAAAAACGTTTAAAAAAAAAAAAAAGGAAGACTATAGGAAATTTGAGTTACACGCCATTTTGACTTAATTACAATTTACAGAACTAGCCTCGACGAAATGTGGAAGGAAAAGTCCAACAAAATAACGCTGCTGGGCTTGGTGCTGGACACCTTTGAAAAACGTTTAAAAAAAAAAAAAGGTAGACTATAGGAGATTTGAGTTACCAGCCAATTTGACTTAATTACAATTTATCGAACACCTCACTCAACAACAGCAGAATAAACATTTTTCAAGTGCACACAGACTGTTTTATCAAGATAGATTGAATTGTACAAAATGTGATCTTGGGGCTGGGGAGATGGCTGCTCTTGCAACTCCAGTTCTAGGGGATCCAATGCCCTTTTCTAACCTGTTCTAACCTGGCTTAGCACACTCATGGTGCACTTAACATACATGCAAGCAGAACACTCAAACATAATAACACTAGGGGTTGGGGATTTAGCTCAGTGGTAGAGTGCCTGCCTAGCAAGTGCAAGGCCCTGGGTTCGGTCCTCAGCTCCAAAAAAAAAAAAAAAAGACAAAATAACAACAAAAAAAATACATTTTGAAAATCAAAAAATATGTTCTCTGGCCTTATGGAAACCCAAAATTTAGGATAGTCCTTAAGTATTTGGAACCTAAGTAAAATACTAATACTGCTTGAATCAAAGAATATCGTCAAAAGAAAACAGAATTTTAAATTGAATAAAAGTGAAAACACAGCTGAGCATGATGGCGCACGCTTTTAATCCCAGAGGCAGAGGCAGGCGGATCTCTGTGAGTTTAAGGCCAGCCTGGTCTACATAGTTCTAGGCCAGCTGGGGCTACAGGGAGACCCTGTCTCAACAAAACAAAACAAAAATGAAAATACAATATGCCAGAATTTGTGAGGTAATGTGAGGCCCCTGGGCTTGGTTCAGCTTCAGATGGAGTCAAATGCTCAACATTTGAAAAGAAAGAAGCTGGTGTGGTAGTTCATTATTCCAGAGGCTGAGGCAGGAGGGTGGTTATGAGTTCAAGGGGCCAGCCTGGACTACATAGTAGGTAAATAGCAAGTTCTAGGCCAGCCTGGGTTACAGGGTAAGACTGTCTCAAAGGAACCAAGAGTGGGAGAGAGGGAGAAAAGGAAAGACAAATTCAAACCAATGACCTCAGTTTTACCTTTAGAAACTAGAAAAATATCAAATGAAACCCAAAGTAAGCAAAAGATACGAAACAATAAAGACCAAAGTAAAGGTCAGTGAAATATAAAAGAGAAAAGTGAAACCAGTCACTGGCTCTTTAGGAAGATCAAGAAAACTGACAGCACTCCTGCCAGACTATATCAGGAAAGAAAGGCGACTAATTTACACCAAAATGAGAAAGGAGGCATCGCTACAGACTACAGATACCAGAAAGTTAAAGGAATCTTATACTATAGCAACTGTGATAAGATAAATTTCCAAATTCACTCAAGAATAGGTAAACTGAATATCTGTTATCTATGAAAAAAAGTTACATAGAAAAAAACTCCAGGACCCCTGCCTTTATTATTGAATGCTATGAGACACTTGAAGAAGTCTACATAAGCTCTCAAAATATGAAAGAAAATAATGTATTTCTTGGGTTATTCCATGACACAAAACCTTGACAAGAAAACTATAGAACAATTTCTGTCAAGAACATTAATGAGAAAGTCCTGAAGGAACTTGCAAAACTTGGATCCAACAGTATAGAAAAGATAACACACCATTCCGAAGTGTGATTTATCTCCAGAATGCAGGGTTGGTTTCCCATTAGAAAATTAATGTAGTTTATCATATTAATAAATCTCAAACATTATTTCAATAGTCACAGGAAAACAATTTGGCAAAATCAGCATCCATTTCTCCTTTTTTTTTTTTTTGAGACAGGGTCTCCCTGTAGCCCCAGCAGTTGCCCTGGAGCTCACTATGTAGACCAGGCTGGCCTTGAACTCAGATCTGCCTGCCTCTGCCTCCTGAGTGCTGGGATTACCATGCCTGGCCAACATCCATTTCTTATTGTCATGAAATCAGAACTAGAAGGGAACTTCCTCAACCTGGAACAAGGCCCTGTACCAAAACCCTATGGCTGATACCATTGTTAATGGTGAAAGACTGAATGTCCTCCGTGGAGATCAGGAAATACACGAAGTTACCCACTCTCACCCTGTCACTCCCCAGCATGCTGGAGGTTCTGGTTCAGCAAATAAGGTGAAAATGAGAAATAAAAGGAATTCAGATTGAAGAAAAGTAAATGTTAGTTACTTACAGATGGCATGAGCATCTACATAGAAAATCCAGTAAAACTACAAAAGTCTCACTAGAACTAATCATGGAGTTTACCAGGTTTTTAGGTCAAGCGATTATGGTTCTGGTGTGCAGATTGAGAAATCGATTGCTGAAAGGGATGGGGTGTCCAGAAGCCGATTCACATATTTGAGTTACTTACTTTTGACAAAATGCAGGGGCAATTTAAATTATAGTATGGCAATCTTCCTAATAAATGATATTAGAACACTTGACTTTAAATGCAAAAACATGCAAAAAACTAAAGAGCAAACTTCAATTCATACTTGACCCCATGGACAAAAATTAACTCAGAGTGGACCCTGGACATCAGCTTGGAACCTGAAACTCAAACTTTGTGATATTGGGTTAGATGGTTTCTTGGTTTTGACACTAAAAGCATTATTTATAAAAGAGTGAACTAACAAATTTGACTTCATCAAATTAAACAGTACTACTTGAGGGACATTTTAAGAGTGAACAGATAAACCACAGTAGCAGAAAATAATTTGAAACATCTGATAAAGGACATGTATCCCGAATATGTAAAGAACTCTCAAAATCCTGTTTGCTTTTTTTTTTTTTTTTTCCTGTCTTTTTGAGACAGGGTCTCCCTGTAGCCCCAGCTGTCCTAGAACTCACTATGTAGACGAGGCTGGCCTTGAACTCACAGAGATCCACCTGCCTCTGCCTCCCAAGTGCTAGGATTAAAGGTGTGCGCCACCACACCCAGCTTGTTTATTTACTTTTATGTGTGTGAGTGCGTGCCTGCTGTCTGTATGTGCACCATATGCATGGTGGTGCCTGTGGAAGCTGGAAGAAAGTGCCAGATCCTCTGGAGCTGAAGTTACAAGCCACCTGATGTGGGTGCTGGGGCCTGAGCACGGGTCCTCTGCAAGAGCAGTAAATGCTCTTAACCACTGAGCCTTCTCTAGCCCCCAAATCTAGGCTTTTAAATGGGCAAACCTTTTGAATAACATTTCACAGAGAAAAGTACACAAAGAGCCAACAACCGGTTATATAGAAAGATGTGGAACATCACTCGTTATTAAGGAAATGAGAACTTAAAGTCACAATAAACTACCCTGCCCATCTATTAACTTACGAGATCTGATGAGCAAGTGCTGTCAGGGTGTGGAGGGACTGGAACCCACTGCTGCTGGTGACAGTGAATGTAAAGTGATACTAACACATGGAAAACAGTTTGGCAATTCCTTAAAAAGTTAAACATATACTGGCCAGCATCCCAACCTTATATTTACCCAAGAGAAATAACAACAGCTGTCCCTCCAGAGACTGGGACATGAATATTCATAGAAACTTTATGGGTAACTAGATACTGACACATTTAATGTCCAAGGGCCTAAATGTCAATTATCTTCCATGTCAGGGGAAAAGAAAACTGCAGTATGGTCATGCAGTACACTCACAGTGGTACATTCGCATGATTGCACACTACCACGTAGCCACACAGTAGACACACCATGGTGTAGCCACACTATAAACACACCGTGATGTAGTCATGTCCGCTGGCAGTAAAGGATACACTGGAGGCTGGAGAGATGGCTCAGTGGAAAAGAGCACTTGCTGTGCAAGCATGCCACAGACCCCAGAACCCACATTAAAAAGTAAATATTTCTGCATGGACTGTGGCATTTGTGAGACCCCCCCCCCAAACCCTACCTGAGGAGCCAGGGAGTTGATGGCTTCTGGGGGAGGAAGAGTCGTCTTGTAAGGGTGTCGTTCCTGGTAAGCTGACCACACTCCAGAGGATGGTCCCACACCCAGGAGTACATGGGCAGCACAAACTGGAGTCATTGGATGGTTGGGGCGGGGGGACGACAAGTTGGGGCTGTAGAGGTGGATCTGGGAGGAATTAGGAGGAGTTGGGAATGAATATGGTCAAGATACATAAGAAATTCTCAATAAAAATACTATTTTAGTCAAGGCACTGCTCCATGAAGGTCTGTAATGACAGTGCTGTGAGGAGCAGAAACAGGAGGATCCCTGGGGTTTGCTGGCCACATCCCAGCTCCAGGTTCCAGGAGACACCCTGTCTCACAGAAATAGTGTGGAGAGTGATAGGACAGGATGCTTGACACCCTCCTCTGACCTCTGTTAGTGTGCACACGGGTGTCTGCACACACACACGCACACAGGGAAGGGTACACTGCTGATACACCCTAGGACATGATCTAGAAATCATCACACTAAGTGGGAGAGCCCAGAATTTACATAAAACTCCAGGACAACTTCATTTGTGTGGCAGAATGCAAATGGACATACTCCCTTAGGAACAGTGGGGGCAGGAGGGATTGTCACAAGGACCCTATGGGAGGGTAAACTCGTTCTCATGAGTTAGTGGGGATGGCTTTGCAGATGTGTCAAAACTTATTAGATGCCACACTTTAAACATTTAATTAATTGCTTGGTGGTTTTACTTCAACTAAAATGCTTTTAAAGAAGAGCAAGGGAATGTTCCAGAAGTGAAGACCCCTTCCTGCACAGGCTTTGGCACAGCCCCAATATGGGGCAGGGATGGGAGGTGGTCCTTGAGAAATGACACTTGGGGGGGTGGTCACTGGAGCCCAGGAGGTTCTGCTGAGCTCTGGCTGAGGGGCCTCAACTAGGGACTTGAGTGGAATCCTCTGGCAGCCAGGCTGCATGATAGGACCCTCCCTACATAGGCAGGCACCTGGGGCAGGAAGAAAAGGCACTTGGAGCCCTGTGGATGTGCAGGGTCTGTGCTCCTGCCAGCTGTGGGCTCCCAGGTGCTCCATGGGGAGTGGACTCGGCTGGCGCATGCCTGCAGAGCATAGCCCTCCGCCATATCTGAATAGAGACACTCAAGCCATGGGCAGCCCCATGGGTCAGGCCAGGCATGAAGAAACCAGTCAGATGAAGAAGGCTGACACACAAAGGCCTCACAAATGGGGCATCTGAGGGCACCGGGTAATGAACAGAATCTGGCCTGGACTGGGACATCTGCTCCCTGGCTCCCTGGATTTCCCACCTCCCCAAGGGCCAATGGCTGCCCTTTTAACAACCATCAGGACTGTGGGGCCCCCAGTTACACACCGAGTGCACTATTTGAGGCTCACTTCTCCCCAAGTACTTACTGAGCTTCTGGAATGAGCTGAAGAGAAAGGGACATTGAAGTTCCGACAGGGACATT
This sequence comes from Nannospalax galili, assembly GCF_000622305.1. Lineage (NCBI taxonomy): Eukaryota > Metazoa > Chordata > Mammalia > Rodentia > Spalacidae > Nannospalax > Nannospalax galili. Next base: position 610,823 of record NW_008348199.1, on the reverse strand, counting down.
CAGGGCAGGTGCCTCAGGAGTCCAGGAGTGGGGTGACTTTGGAGGGTGACAAATGCCAAAAAGAGACAACGCAGTGACAAGATGGGCACACCAGTGACTAGGGGCCCCAAGGTGGCCATGCTGCTCCCTTACGATGTGGGCATGCCACAGGTTTGTCCTGATGCTGATGGCCATGGGATCACAACCCTTCTCAGGTGGGGAGGATGGTCACCATGGTTCCCCTGCCAAGGCTATGGCCTACAGTGAACAGCTACTTCAGACACTACGTTTATAACCTTGCCCTCGCCTCGCTAGACACCCCATGTCTTTGATATTTTGCCAGTTGATGTTCCAGAGCACAGTTGGGTTTTTTTTTAATATTTTATTTATTATTTTTATGTGTATGTGTGTATTGCTTGCATGTAGGTAAGTGGACCCATGTAATGCAGTGCCCAAGGAGGACAGAAGAGGCTGTCGGATCCCCTGGAACCAGAGTTATGGACAGTAGTTAGCTGCCATGTGGGTGCTGGGATTTGAACCCGGGTCTTCTGCAAGAACAACCAGTGTTCTTAACCGCTGAGCCATCTCTCCAGCCCCAAGAGCACAGTTTTTAAAAATGAAATCCTGCCAGGCCTGGTGGCACACACCTTTGATCCCGGCACTCAGGAGGTGAAGGTGTACATAGTGAGCTCCAGGCCAGCTGGGGCTACAGGGAGACCCTGTCTCAAAAAGACCCCAAAATCCTCCTAGGTCCACCTGAGAGCAAATCAGAGAAGCCAAGATCTACCCTGATATGGGCCTGGCTGTGGATCATCACAAGATTCCCTGAGTGTGATGGCTGTGCGGGGTAACGAAGGCATCCAGCTTCAAGGCAGGATGTGAACACCAGGGTCCCTGCTGACTCCCATCCAGCAGCTCAGGCAGCAGAAGTGACTTCTCTGGTGCCATTTGACTCTGTAGAGTGTTTTTTAATGAACTAAAAAGCACTTCTCTGTGGGTTTGGAGAAGACAGACCAGGCTTTTCTGTGCATGCACTCCTAAAATGGGGAGCTAGGTTCCCAGTCCACCAAGCCGCCAGGGGACTGGCTCCCTCCCAGGGACCCCCGGTTCCAACAATGCCCAGCTCTCTGGTGTCTCCTTAGAGAAAGGCACTAGATACTAGTGGGGACAGGCTAGGGCTGCTAACAGCCAGCTGGGAGTCTCCTCATGGAAGGTGAAAGGGTTTGGACAGTCATATCTCACTTCTCAGCACTGGGTCTGCACAGAGCAGAAGCTGAGGCTGGGGAGAGGCCCTGCCTGACAGCAGCTCTGGGTCTCTCCTGAACCAGGGAGAGGTGCCCAGAACAAAAGGGACACCCAGAGGGGTGTTTGAAGAACTGCTACAGAGGGCATTGGGGAGCAATCCCTGAGGGGTGTGGCAGGCTTGCCCTCTGGCAGCAGGGCTTGAGGAGGGTTCCCTAGCCACTACCAGAGGATGAAGCTCCAACAGCACAAGCTGCTTGGCTCTGTGCAAAACATGGCCTGGTCCTGATGGAGGTGGTGGATGACGCCATGCTTGCTGAGGGCTCTTTGCAATTGCTCTGAGCCTTGGGCCCTCAGAGCTATGGCCGCTTTTCTCCCTGAGGTCCCCATCCTAACATTTTTCATCAAGGACTATAGTGGGACAAGCACAGAAGGAAAATTATTCCACACGCACACATATATATGTATTTGCATATATACATATATTTGCATGTATACGTATATTTGCCTCTGGCTTATTTCATTTAACATGATCTCTAGTTCCACCCGTTTTCCTATAAACAACATAACTTCATTCTTTATGGCTTTACTGAAACTCCATTATTATATATACCACATTGTCTTTATTCATCTATAGCTTGCTTGCTTGGTTGACTGTTCATCCCCTCTCCCCCTTGTTTTGAGACAGGGTCTCACTCCGGCTGGCCTGGAACTCTCTTATGTAGACCAGGCTGGCCTCAAACTCACAGAGATCTACCTGCCTCTGCTTCCCAAGGACTAGGATTAAAAAAATGTGTGCCACCATACCTGGCCTGGTTGGTTGGCTTTTTGAGACAGAGTCTCATGTAACTCAGGCTGGACTTGAACTCATTGCATTATGTTGCTAAGAATGGCCATGTGCTCCTGATCCTCCTGCCTCTGTCTCCCAAGTGCTGGGTACAGGTGTGTGCCACCACACCCAGCTTTCCATTAATCTGTTGATGGAAACCTGGCTCCACATCTTACCTATTGGAAAGAGGTCATTTCTTCCTGGCTTTTGACCAAGGTGAGTCTCCTCCCCCTTGCTGACCCTCAGTTCCTTCCTGCAAAGTGGGATGGGATTGGCTTCCAAACCACCAAAGAACTCCACAGGATGGAGTCAAAGATGGGACCATTGCCAGTCTTCCATGGTGTGAGTCGTGGCTGCCTTCACTCACTCACCATGATAGAGATCACTGTGTGCTTCGGCCAGGAGTATGAGCTCCTTTCTTGGCTCGGTCACCAGCACTGCCTCTGCTTGGTCCCCTTGTGACCCCAAGCACATTCCTTAACCTCTCCATCTTCAGTTTCCCTGTCTGATAAACCAAGATGGCTGCACTGACTTCCAGGGCTTGTGGCCAGATTTGTATCAGACTATGTGGGTGGATCGTCCAAACCTATGTGGGTCCTTTGCCCATCATGGTAGCTCACACCATGAGCTCAAAAGACCTCAGCCGGAGTTAGTTGGAAGTCATGTTTGAGCCGAGCTCTCATTAGTCTGTCGTGTGCCAGAGACCAGACCCAGAGGAACCTCTGTCAATTCCAGGTCCTTCTCTAGCCCTCCAGAGGTCCAGGTGGACCTGTGGCTGCCTGCTCTGGAGTGGGTCCCAGGCTGAGGGAGGGAGGGGGTTAGGGAGAAAGGGTTAGGGTGCTGCCTTCTGTCCTTCACACCCTAATAGAATCCCCTTCCAATCAGGAAGCAGTTCCCATAGCAACCCTGCTGGGTCTCTCTGTCTTCACAGCCCCCTTGGTGTCTGTAGCAGAGGAAGAAGCTGCTGCCTGTGGGCCTTCCATCATTCCTCTTCACCTCGCCTGGCTCTCACAGGCGCAAATGTCTCTTCTCCCCTTGGATTACAAGAACACGTTCAAACAGGGACATCCGCCCATCCAGCACCAAGACACAAAGACTCCCATCCCCCAAAGCTACCCACTCACTTTTTGACTGGTCCCCGCCTGCCCCAGCAGGACAGATTGCCTTGGCGAGGTGACTGGATTACAATTAGCACTAATTAGCGCCCCAGCAATCTGTGAGACAAGTCACCTGTCGCCAAGTCCCCTTCTAGAGAGCTGAAATGATTCTTATCAGTTCAGAACATCAAAGGGAGCTGCGTGGAGCCAACCATGCTCTGCAGAAAGCAACCGAGGCAGTGCTCTTTGTGTGTCTTCCACCCTCCCTTCTTGCACTCTGGAAAGTTCTGTCTGTGGAATTGCAGGGTGACAGGTTGAGGTGGCGCTGACTGGGCCCTGCCAGCTGCTCCTGCCCTCCTCAGGGACTGGCCCAGAGGCATACGGCCTCTTGCAAGCAACCTAAGCACCTTGTGCAAAGGAAAGCAGGCACCTCTGCCGCAGGATGTTGGCCTTTAGAAGACAACCACGTGCTGTAAGGAGCCCTGCCTCCTCTACCTGCCTCACACCAGTTCTGAGCCAGGGCCAGGAACCTGTGGGTAGCGCAAGCAGAGGGACACTGTCCCCTAGAGGATCAGAGCTGTGAGAGAAGCAGACTGATCCCTTGCAGTCTGGATCTGGGCCCCAGCACTTCCAAGAGAAGAGGGCTGAGGGCTGGAGAGACAAGCAGGCAGGCCAGTGGCCCCAAGCAGTGGAAAGAACAGGTACAAAGAGCACTTGAACAGCATCTGGTCACTGGCATGTGGAAAGATGCTGTCTCCCCAAACTGACTCCCTCCTGATGAATGACAAGTAGATTCACTTTAGAGTCAAAGGCACTTGGGTCTCCAATGCTCTGGGTCCTGGCCCCAACCAGCCCATTTCCCAGATGGTAAACAATTGCCCAAATTTCACTGTGAGTGGTAGGCCGTGGCCCCTGGGCCCCCTACCCTCTGCTCTGTGATCTTCCCATGTGACCTCTGCCCAGGATTAAGGTCAGAGGACTCTGTTTATGTTTCTTTTCCGGCTTCATACTGATGCTCTGGGGTTGGAAGGCTCTGCTGGCAAAACCAGTCTCTGTGCACAATGAAGTATTTAGAGAGGAGATGGGACATTGACAGATCCTCAGTTCCATTCCTAAAAGAGACCCGAGGAGGAGGAGAGAAGAGCTTTCACGTCAGAGACAGGGCTCTCAGAGTGAGTTGCTACTGTGAGGCAGGATAGGAGCTACTTGAAAGGAGGGCAGGTCAGCAGCCCAACCTCAGCCACCAGATGCAACCTGACCTGCTGATGACTGCTTAAGAGTGACAGCTCTTTGGGGGCTACCTGTCCTGGGCCCAGTCATCTGTGGTGACTTCCTGGGGTCCATGACCCAGGCCACCCAGAAGCTGCTCCTGACAGCTCTGGGCTGTGGCCAAGTCCCCAAGGAGGATCAGAAGAACTGATCCTGGCGGAGTGACCCAGGGCTCCAGGAAGAAGCAGGTCCTGTGTAGCCACCTAACCCTGCCCATGCCTGGATCTGCAGGAAGAGTCCAAACTTGGCCTCATCTGTCTGGCCTCTGGGGCAGTCTTGACTTCCACAGGGTCCAAAGGGGAGGAGTGGGGGAAGACTGAAGTGAGCTCTGAAGTCACAGGTTCTCCCACTGCTGCCTCCCTGCCTTGAATGCACTGTGTGATCAGGAGAAAGGAAGAAGGGAAGAAAGCAGGAGGAGGACAAGGACGAGGAGGGAGGAAAGAAGACAGGCTGAAGGAATGAGTGAATGGAAGGAGTGAGGCCACCATGCAGGGGTCGTGGGTCCCACTGACTGGTACTGGATGCAGGGACGCAGGATGGTGGTGCTTTCTTGCGGGATTTTTTTTTTCTGTGTGCTGTTTGGCTGGGCTTGGGTTTCTTCTTTCCTAATTGAATTCTATTTGCTCAGGAGAGAACAGAAAAAATACTGTTTGACTCAGCCAGCCCCTCCCCCGTGCAGCTTGGAGGAGGAGAGGCCAGGAGCAACCTCCCCAAGGGCCTCCTTTCAGGCCCGTGTGAATGAGCCCCAGCAACCATGACCCTGCATGCCTACAGCCAGCCAGCACAGGACAGGTGTCCCCAGGACAATTCCCAAAGGCCCCTGGGCAGTGCTCTGGGGCAGTGACAAGCACTGGAGTTGGAGGGCTGGGGAGCCCCTGGGGGAGAATGCTGGAGGTAGTAGGGGTCCTGGGGGTGGAGCCTGAAAGAAGCTAGCTGCGGGACCCTGATGAATGCAGGCGTCTGAGCATGAATACCTATTCAGAACATGGCCCTTGTTCTCTGTGTCCCTGGCCCGCCGCTACAGATGTCCCAGAGCAGTCAGAAGAGTCACTGACACTTGGCGGGAGGGGCTGTTTCCTTTGGGACTTTTGTCACTGAAGCCAGTGAAGCAAGGAGGAAGCCTTTCGCTTACACTTGAACGTCTGACGGCTCCCAGCAGCCTGCCAACAACCATCTCAAGATGGCTTCCGGTAAGCTAGGGATTGTCCAGGCCCTTCCAGCCTGGGGCAACAGTGGGAACTGTCCCTGCTCAGGGCAGCTCATGAGGGCCTTCCATGACTGCGTCATAGACGAGGATAGTGAGTCTAGCCGAGGTTGAGCCCCTGGCTTCTAGTGCCTGCACCAGCTCGCAGGGTCTGGCCGGTGCCCCACCCCATCCCGGATCTGTGTCTTGGACATCTGCTCATGTGAGGGCATGTGAAAGAGGGTGGGTCTCCACTGCTGAGTCTCAAGCCCTTCTAATTCTCCAGGGGCCTGAAGCTGTCACATGTTCCCCCTTTGAAGACTACCTTGACAGAGACCACTCAAGAAGAAGCATGGGCCCAAGTGCACAGTCCTTTGCTCACTAACTGCCATATGAGCCAGAGCGGGGAACCCCGTGAAGGTCATGGCCTGTGGCTGGCTTCTGCTGAGCCTGCAGGGGGCTCCATGCCTCTCCCAGGCCCACGAGCTCAGGCTGCACTCCCAGGTCAAACGTGTGAGAAAACATTACACACTTCTTCCAATCAGGGCTCGGTCCTAACCCAGGGTGGCTGCTTGCTCCATCCACTGAGTGCTTGGAAAAGAACCAGAACCTGTCCTTTGGTGGCCCAGAAAGGAAGGAGGCTACCTTTGGGCAGCTTGCTGTCTAGTCAGGAAACCCTCACAAGATAGGTTGAAGCATCATCCCTAGCACAGCCTGACTGGGTTTGTCAGCTCTAGGCTGACACCTATGAAGTCACTTGGTCTCTGCTGGCTGCCCCTGGAAGGTGGCATCACCGCCACTGATGGCGAAGTTAAGTACCTTCTGCCGAGTCACACAAAGCTGTAAGGAAAAGAATAGCATCCACCCTGCCGGGCTCTCTGCTGTACATCAATGGAGAATGGTGGGTGCCCAGGAACAGCAGATAGGGGAGGGAGGGTCTAAGAGAGAAAGCTGGGACCTGGGACCAAGTGGCTGGTGCTCCTGTGGTGGGCGCTGAGTGCACAAGGTAGAGAGCCCAGTTTTCCAGCTCTAGATGCTGCATGCAGGGGAGGGACGGAGCCCCTGCAGAGCCCTCTGCAGTCTGGGAGGAGTGCCCCACAGACCATCAGTGCCTCCCTCTCACCTCTGACTTGCAGCTGACAGGTGCAGAATGGACACAGGGTCCTGCGGTGCTGCTGTCTTTCAGGTAAGCCACGCATGGCCCTGTGCCCATGGGGTTGAGGAGACAGCAGCTATGAGGGGTCCTCAAAGCTGGTGATTGACATAAGCAGTGAACACCCAGTTTGCACATTGCTTGATGCTATTCAGGAACTGGGCAACCTGGAAGACGAACTGCCGGTTGGAAGGTCCTTGAAGAGCCTGCCGTGCCCATGCTGGAGTCAGAGAAAGGGCATCCAGAAGTGCTGCTTCTCGGGTCCCGTGGCAGATGTGGCCTCGGCGACCCTGACTCTGGTACCCAGGGGCTCTCTGTGTATGTCAAGCACTGTGCGTCTCCCCAAGGCTCACTCCTCTCTCCCAAGAGTGAGAGAGCCTGGACGTCATCACAGCCCTGTGGGACTTGCTAGTCATGTGTGCAAGGCACAGGGCCTGGGCTTGCTATCCTGCCCTCCACCCCACAGAGGGAGTCTTACACTCTCCGTCCTCCTTGTAACAGCACCATTTTAGAGATGATAAAACAAGACACAGAGAAGCAGAGTCCTCCCGTCCTCAGAGGGCCCTGAACACTTGCTTTGCCCTGGAAAGCAGCCCATGAGCCCTTCACCATGCACTGGTCCAGGTATATGACACTGATGGGACCCACCCTTCCTGAACTGAACAACTCAGCCCCAGTGAGTACTTCCTCGCCCAGCTGTGGGCACTGGCCAGACTGGGGACAGTGCTCTGTAATTTCCAATGTAGCTGGGCATGTGTGTGTTATCGGGTGATACTTAAATCGTAACCTTTTCAAAAGAAGACCCAAGTAAGTACACATTTGGGAACTGTAATTCCAAGCTTGGAGGCCTCCCTCGGGTGGATGGGGAGTGTGGCGTCACAACCGCGAACCGGTCCCTTTGCGGCCTTGGGTTTACAGCATGCAGCTGGGAGGTGAACGCCTGGTACCAAACTAGCGTTTGCAGCCCTGGTCCTGCCCACACCGTTTGACAGCTGGGAGCAGGGGGACTCCTAAGAGTTGTGACTGATCTCCACCCCAAGACAGGGTCACAACTGGGGTCGTAGAGCTAGACACTGAATCAAGACTCAGGGAGCAGTCTCCAGCCTCAGTGAGCCCGGAAGAAGGAAAGGCTCTGTCACATCATATTCATAGACTGCGTGGGAAGGGACACTGAACTCAGATCAGCGACACTGCAGGCAAGGGAGAGCTGTAGGAGGCATTTGACAGAAGGGTGCAGAGATGGGCTGGGGAGAGGGTTCAGTAGCTAAAGTGGTTGCTGTGCAAGCATGAGGGCCTTCGTGTAGGTACCCAGCACCCATGTAAAAAACTGGGTAGGACAGCCTGTCTATAATCCCAGCTCTGAGAAGACACAGACAGGAGGATCCCAGGGGCTCACCAGCCAGCCAGTCTAGCCAGTCAGTGCGATCTGGGTCCCATGAGAGACTCTATCTCAATAATAAGGCAAACGGGCTGAAGCGATGTCTCAGCAGTGAAGAGCACTGGCTACTCTTCCAGAGAAGCTGGGTTTGGTTTCCAGTACCCACATGGTGGCTAACAACCTCCAGTTCTGGGAATCAGACGCCCTCTCCTGGCCTCTGTGGGCATTGCACAACACAAGTGCGCTTACAACTATGCAGACAGTACACTCATACACATAAAATAAAATTTAAACTTAAAAAATAAGGTGAACAATTGAGACACCTGATACCAACCTCTGACCTCCACTGTACATGCACAAATATACACATCCACACCCACATTTGCATACATATAATGAGTACATACAATCTTTCAAAGTTCCCCCCCTCCAGCTTATCTGATTGCAAGCATCGTGGTGCAAGTTCACAGGCCCAGCTGCTGAGCCACAGGACCTGGGTCAGGCCACGGGACCACAGGAGTCTCACTTATTGTTGTACAGTGAGGCAACACGGGTATCTGCTTATGATACCGGTCAGTCATGGAAAGGCAGTGGTGGGAATGATGGGGGCCAAGGAAGGGACAGTGAATGCCTTGAGGAGGAGACCATGGGGGCTGAGGATAGGGACGCCTAGTTCCCTAGTACAGGAATGGACCGAGAGGCAGTGGGGGTGGCAGTGGAGAGTGCTGGGGCAGCCTGATTCTTTCCTGGTTGTTGCTGACTGATTGGCTGACAAACAGGTACATGTTTGAGGAGCAGTTTGTTTGGACCATGGAGATTCCAGTCATTTCTGGAAAGGCTGTTTAGTGCTGAGCCCCCCTGAAGAGGAGCCAGCACATGGGATCCCCCAATGTGTGAGCTGTGGAGAGTGGGAGACCCTCCAGAAGCCCTGACAGCCTTTCTACCATCTTGCATGAGGCTTTCCTTTCCAGGGAGCCGCTTCACCTCCCTGGGACCACCCCATCCCAGGCTTCCTCCAACTGCCTCAAGCAGTCTTTCTAGACCAGCCTCTACCCCTACCCAGGATCCTGTCATCCTGCAGTCACCCAAGGGTCTAGGTAGAATAGTCCCTAGAGGCTAGCAACAGGTGGCTCCTATGAGCAGAGGCATGGTACCCGGCTTGGGATATGCATTCTCAGCTGGCTGCAAGATCGCACCTCCTTCTCACAGGGGCAGCACAGGCCCCTCTTCCCAAAAGGGGACTTGTGGATCAAGGGATGGAGCCCAGGACAGCAGTGGCAGGGGTCACCCGCTGTCACAGCCCCCAATCCTGCTCTCTCTGCCCCCCCCCACAAACCCTCCTCCTTTGTTCCTCACACCCAGCCTTCAGGAGTCTATCTGCCCCTGCCCCTGCCCGTCTCTGCTGCCTGACTTGTGGCCATAGTCATTACAACATGTGTCATTCCCGCTTCCATGAGGGGCTCTGCCCACTGTGAGCCAGACACAAACCTGGGACTAAGTGACTGCCCCTCTCTGGCACTATGGTCATAGTGCCCCCCCACCGCTTGAACGGGGTCTGCTATGGCAGCAGAATGACTGTGGTGACATCACATGACACTCAAACTCCAGGGCCCAGAGGCCTAACGAGAACAAAGGCCGGGAGCAGCAGTGACCGTCCTGAGTGAGCGTTGCAGGCCACTCGTCTGCTCTCTGCAAACACATTAGAGCAGTGCAGAGACTGAGGCTCCCTCTGGTCTCATCATTCATGTCGTTAGTACTGTTCCCACGTGGTAGGGGCTTGACTTGAATGCCCACAGCCTGGACAGTATCTGCCCCTGAGTCTTGGGAGCTGCCCCATGTGTCTGGAAGGGACAGACTGGGCCCAACACATGGGTGAGACAGTCCCAGCACCTGATCAGGCCCTGTGCATCGAATGCTGGGGAGGGAGGATGCAGAGGGCTCAAGTATCCATCTGCCTCAAATGGTATGTGCCCTGCTTAGGGGTGTGCCAACCCTCCTGCCTACCACCACCCAGCTCAGGTTCATCCACACCACACAGACACTGCGAGCAGCTCCCCTCAGGCCTTCGGACATACCTGCCCTGCACCAGGCCGTTCTTGACTCTGTCTGCCAAAAGGTGCAAGCTTTGTTCATACGTTCAGTTCCAGGTGCATCCTTCCCCGTGGAGCTTTTCCTGACGCTGCCCCAGTTCAACAAGTCTGGGGAGACAGCCAGACCTCAAGGGAGGGAAAAGGCAGACGTGGCACCCTTGTAATCCCAGCAGTGGAAGAAGAGACAGGTAGATCTTGGGCTCACTGGCCAACCAGTCTCAAAAAAAAAAGAAAAGAAAAATAGGGCCTGAGGAACAGCACTCGAGGTTGTCCTCAGGCCTCTGCTCACATGTATACACACCAAGAACCCGAGACCAGCAAGCCCCACGCAGTTTTCCACCAAGGGACAGCACATGAGCATCCCAGGGGAGCAAAAGAATTTCAGCTGTGAGTGGGGCGGTCAGGTGGCCCCCTGACACCACGGGCAAAGCACAGCCTGACCCAGAACTCTGTGATTTCTCTGTGCCTTAGTTCCCCTGCATGTAGATGGCATAGTACCCATGGGCAGTGGTTTTGCCAAGCTTCTGTAGCTGGGTCCCTGGAGGTTCTTGGGTGCTCAGAGGGTGAGTTACTACGCATTGAGCAATTGCTATGGGCCAAGGGCTATGCTGGTGGTTTATGTAAAGCCCTAGTCCCGTTCAGTAGGAGCGTTGTCACCCACCCTGGAGAGCTGGGGAGAGGGTGTTTCAAAAAGGAAGTAAGCCATGCCAGGCGTGGTGGCACACGCCTTTAATCCCAGCACTCGGGAGGTAGAGGCAGGTGGATCTCTGTGAGTTCAAGGCCAGCCTGGTCTACACAGTGAGTTCCAGGACAGCTGGGGCTACAGGGAGACCCTGTCTCAAAAAGACCCCCAAAAAAGGAAGTAAGTCAGAGGTTTCAAGAACAGACACCTGACTGCTGGCCAGAGGGCCACTTTTCCCCTCTAGCCCCAGGCCCCAGGTGTAAGACCACATGTGCGTGCCTACAAACATATGCTTTCCCATGCCTGACCCTCTGGGTGCGCATCGCCCCAGCCTAACTGCTGCCCTCCAGGCTGTACACAGACCTTGGCTGACCTTTAGTCACATCCTGACAGAAGACAGAGCCCGGGAGCTGGGCAGGTGAGAGTCTGGGCTGCTGCCCTGGCACCACCTGATGGGTGCTGGACAGTCATGCAGCTTCCTCCTCAGAATCGCCCTCCCTGCTGGGGAAAAGCCAGGCCTGGGCAGCGGCCGGTCCCTGCGGCTGTTTCTCCTACTCCCACGGACACCACACTCTCTTGGCTGAGGGCGAAGCTGATGGGACCCAGATGGGAGCTAGGGCAGCCTCTGAGGGCGGCAGGGCCGGGTGAGGCTGGGGGCTCCACCTTCTGGTTTGGGGGCCCTGCTTTGACCAAGGAAAGATGACGCCAGCCCTGGCTAAGGTCCAGGTGCCTCCCAGTGGCCAAACACCAGCTCTAACTTGGGTCTCCAAGAGACTCTGCACCAAGGGCCAGGGTGAGTGTCCCATCCGAAGCAGGGAAGTACCCCAGGGTTAGTTGTGTGTGAGGTCAGTCAAGGTGCTTTCCTGGTACTGTGGGCACACCTCAACCTCGTCTAATACTTTGGGGGGGTCATTTCTCTGTGCCTCAGTTTCCCTGGGTGTAGAAGTCACAGCACCCACTGCCAGTAGATTTACAAATAACAATTACAGTATGTAAACAGGCTGGCCAGGCCTGGCAGGTTAAGCCCTTGTCCCTGGGACTCAACTCTTCTGACCTATGAGATGTGTTCTACCCCAGTGGAACCCCTTCCTAGGTCTCAATAGCAGCCTTCCTTCCTGTTTACATGGGGACCCCTGGCACCTCTGGCCACCACCTCACCTTAACAAACATTAAGTCATACCAGTCACCCCCATCTTGGTTAGGCTCCGTTACCTCCATTTCAGCCCAGAGGCAAGGCAGCTGCAAACAAGGCCTAAACGCAGAAATGAGGCCACCTTCTCACCGCCTCAGCTCTCAAGACACCACTTAGACAGCTTTCTGGACCAAGCAACCCCGCCGGGCAATGCCCAGGGTGTGTGAGGGGTGATCTTGGGACACCTTCCATGCAGCTCCTGGAGCCCCACAGCCTGAGGAGGAGCAGGTCTCTCACCTTGCTACTTTGTGCAGCTGGCCCAAGGCTGTCTATTGGTGAGATTTTCCTGCCCCACCTCTCCCAGATTGACCTCATAGGCCATGAGCACAGGCCTGGAGGCCAAATGCCTGGTGCTGAGCCTCGGGCTCAGCTATCACATCTCTGACCCACAGATAACCCCAGGGGCCTGGAGGACCAGGCAGGCCTGGACCTCCAGCCCAGGCAGTGAATTGGCTCAACTCGGAAGCCCTTTCCTCCTGCTGGGCTTCCCCCTGCCAATTCCTCCCTCAGCCCTCCTCTTCCCTGCCTCTCAGACCTCACTCTGACCCCCAGGCTGGCCAGAGCAGAGGTAACCTGAGGGAAGCTTGAGCTGGTACTCAGCCTGCAAGTCAGCTTTTGGACGCCTATGCCTGGAACAGTGCTGGGTCCCCAGGAGAGAGCTCGGATGGGGACAAGGAATCCCAGCTCCAACTCCCACTGTCCCCACCCCATGACCTACAGCCCTGGAGACAGCTGGTGCATCCCGCCCACCCTCAGGGCTCTGCCTCCACTCTGCCTGGCAGCACACTGTCATCAGTGCTCGCCCTTGCTGTCTGGGCCCCTCTGTGCCTGTTGCTCGTCGTCAGGTTGGGCATGGTGACACCAGCTAGGTATGTCTGGACGGCTCGTTGGCAGCCATGTGCTATCTGAGTTGGCAATGATGGTGGAGGTCCCTGTGCAGCCTCTCCTGGTAGACACTCTGACAACAGGTGGGAGTCAGGTGTGTGGGGCTGTGCCCAAGACAGAGGACCCATCAGTATGTCTAGTCCCACCACATTTTGTCCCTTCCTGTCCGGATGCTCTGGTGGGGCCCCTCGGCCCTCCCGTCGGCCCTGACTAAAGCTGAGCCCCCGGCCCGCCCCACCGACGCGGCTTTGTGCGCCAGGCCTTTCTTTCTCTGCCTGACCATGGAAAAGGCCGTGTCAGCGTCCGCTTTGTCTGCCCTTCCCGCAGCCGCTGTTCTCAGTGCGGACAAAGCCTGCCCGTTCACAGCCGCCCCGGGGGACGAAGCGATTCACTGTTTGGATAATTCGACCACAAAACCCATGTGTCCCTTTCGCCTTCATCAGCTGGACTGGGCACCCCGCCCCCTATGGCCTTTCGGGACTCTCAGGAGAGGAAATTCCCACAGGCCCCAGGGCGGGCTGGCCCCCTGGACAAACAGTGGCTCAGGCCTTAGACAGTGTTCAGTCCCACACCTGACCACTCGGTGCCTGCAGCCATCCTAGCAGGAGCCTGGGGTGACCTGCTGCCCAGACTGGGAGTCCTGGGTAGAAGAAGGTTTTTGTGACCTGCTCAGATCAGGCCTCACCTTCACTGCCTCTCTCTTACCTCAGTTTCCACATCAGGGAGCTCTGCAGCTACATTGTGCATGTACCTGAAAGTGTCCAGAGGCCTGGGTTGGACCAATAGTCCTAGAGCAGACACGTGCTAAGAAACCAAGGGAGGTGCTCTCCCTCCACCTTGCCGTGTGCTCAGCCGACCCCACTGAGGGCTGGCTATGTGAGATGAAGCAAGGGGTCATTGGCTACCACACAGACACCTGCTGGGCCCTGAGGGCTAGAGCCTACCCTGCCCTCTGCCAGCTCTTGAGACCTGTGAGTGATTGTAAGCCCAAGTCTGCTTTCATTTCCCCAGGGAAGACTGCAGGAAACTCACCTGCCTCCTCCCTGCCTGACCCTGTCCAGCCCCTCCCAGCCTTTGGCCTCCTTCCTCCCAGGCTAGGCTCAAACCCTGGCTCTGCCATGCCCTCCCCTCCCACTCCGTCCGCCCAACAGCAGATCATGTTGGCTCAGACTTCATCAGCCAACTTACTAGATGCTTAGAATTGGATTCCCAGGCACTAGTCCCAGCTACCTTCCCTCTTTCAGTGGCCAAGCCTGCTTCCTCCCTGGTGCCCCAGGACACACCTCCTCAAGCTTCTGTGGTACAGGGTTCACACCACTTGTGCCTGGTCTCATCTGTCCATCTAACAGTTTCTTTTTTTTGTTTGTTTTTTAAGATTTATTTACTTTTATTTTATGCGTATGAGTGTTTTGCCTGCTCCATATGTGTAAGTGCACCATATGTATACCTGGTGCTTGTGGAGGCCAGAAGACATCAGATCCCCTGGAATTGGAGTTACAAGTGGTTGCTGGGAACTGAACCTGGATCCTCTGCAAGAGCAGTCAGTGCTCTTAACCACTGGGCCACCTCTCCAGCACCACACACAGCTTCTTAAACTGTGAGTTGTGGGTTGGTATATTGTATAAAGTCATGCAATAAAATGTGGAGGTTGTGAAAATTTTGGCAACAACAAAGGTTTCTCAACACACAATGAGCAAAAGTTAATTCAAAATCAGGTGCGTGAACGCATCATGTGACTTCACTGCAGCCTGGGTTCTGAACACATGTCGTGCTCACTTTGCCATGCCAACATGCCATCAACAGCAGTGAGCACAGTCTGAAACCCCTCAGTTCAGATTCCAGACTGTTGCATGCTAGGAGCCATGATGATTCTGCTGTTCATGTGGAGTCGTATTTGTTTAATTACAGAAAACAAAGACTTTAACTTTTTAAATAATTCTATTATTAATTATGTATATATGTGTTTGTGTGGCTGTGGGCTGTGTCTGAGAGTGCAGTGCCTTTGGAGGCCAGAAGAGGGCATCAGATCCCCTGGAGCTGGAGTTACAAGTGATGGCGAACTGCCTGGTGTGGGTGCTGGGAACTGAACTTGGGTCCTCTGCAAGAATGGAACACAGCTCTTAACCACTGAATCATCTCTGCAGTCCTAGAAAACAATGACTTTTGATATTTTGCTACCATCATTTCTCAGTGTAAGTATCAAGTCAGTTTATCTTTGGGTTGTATTGTGTAGAATGTCTGATTTTTAAAATTGCTGTTTGAAGCTGGGCTTGGTGGTGCAAGCCTTTAATCCCAGCACTCAGGAGGCAGAGGCAGGCAGATTTCTGTGAGTTCGAGGCCAGCCTGGTCTACAAAGTGAGTTCCAGGCAAGCTGGGGCTACTGTCTCAAAAAAGACAAAAAAATTTTAAAAAGTTAAATAAATAAATTTTGGCTTCAGATTAGGACAGATTTTTTTTTAACAATTTCTAAACTGGCTCTAAACATACTGTCAATGCAAAGCAGTATTTTGGGCAATAACAATTATAAAATCAAAACATCGATCAACTCTGAAAAGTACTGAAGATGCTCTATGTCCTGCAGTATCGATACTCACCCAGGATTAATTCTTTATGTAAAAATAAGAAAACACTTTATTAGTATGCAAATTTGCTCTCATCTTTAATAAATAACAAAATTTTATGTTTACCAAAGAATTGTTTTGAAATAAATCTCTTAATGATTTAGCACCAGTAAATATCTGGTTGGTGCACCTGCTTTATGTGCCCACATACTTGGAGTCACATAAAAATGTATTGAGAAGGCCAGGCGTGGTGGTGCACGCCTTTAATCCCAGCACTCGGGAGGCAGAGGCAGGTGGATCTCTGTGAGTTCAAGGCAAGCCTGGTCTACATGGTGAGTTCCAGGACAGCTGGGGCTACAGGGAGACCCTGTCTCAAAAAGACAAAAAAAAAAAATATATCGAGATGGAGAGATGGCTTCATGGTTAAGAGCACTTGCAGCTCTTTCAGAGGACCTGAGTTTGTATCCCAGAATTCACATCGGGCGGCTCACAACTGCCTGTAACTCCAACTCCAGGGGATCCAATGGCCTCTTTTGGAGTCTGGATATGCCCACACATGTGGTGCATGCGCGGGAGCGCACACACACACATACACACACACACACACACACAAAAAATAAATAAATAAATAAATAAAAATAAAAATAAATAAATAAATAAATAAAAATAAAAATAAATAAATAAATAAATAAATAAATCTTCAAAACAATTTTAATGTCTTGGACAAAAAGGGACCAGGGATCCAGTACCAGGTCCTCTTGTCCTCTGCCACCCTCACATGTCCTGACACCGTGACCTCCTCCTTCAGAGCTCAGCTGGGTGCCCTTCTCAGTGAGTCCCACCCATTCCCAGGCCCACCCCTGTGCACACAGCAGACATTGCCCTGTGACATCCTGAGTATTTCACTCTCTTTGGCTGTCTCTGCAGTGGAACAGCAGGCCTGGGAGAGGTGCCCACTGGCCTGGTCTGCTCACTGTCGTGCTCTAGCGCAGGGCACTCCAGGACCTGTCACACACTAGCACCCAGTTCAGGCTCAGGAATGGGGTGTGAGTGCCACCAGGTCCCAGAGGTACTTTTCTCAGCAGAGCCTTGTGCCCTGGGAATCCGTCCAGCTCAGCCCACCCTCAGTGACCACCATGCCTATGTGCACAGAGTGCCACTCTCCACCTGCACCCAAGGTGCCTCTAGGCACTCTGCAGAGACTTAGAAAACCTTGGCTTCAAATGAACAAATAAGCAGTTGACTCTGAGGGACGCTCCCTGATCCCTGGCCTGTGGCTGGGGATTTGGCCCAACAGCCCAACCTACCTCACGACGGACAACAACAGAGGCTGGGAAACTGAGGATGCTTCCAGGCCTGTTCCACCTGTAGGCCCTCCATGGCCCTCTTTAGTGCAAAGTGAGTGATGACCCCCGCCCCTTCCCATCACCTCCTTAGGCAGCCTCTGAACCCCAGGAAATTTGGGGATTGGTACCTGCACTCCTGGGAACGGTCAGCCAACCCAGAGCCACTCAGACAGTGGTCAGAGGTGATGTTTTAAAGGGCGAGATTGAGCCCAGAGAAGGGAATGGCTGACTCAGGATCCCTATACCTGAACACTCAGGGGTTCCACTCCATAGCCACACAGCACCCTCTTCAGAGCTCACACAAACCATGTGGCTTCTACAAACTGAGGGCCCCACAGACCAGGAGCTCCAAGACCAGGAGCTCCATAGAGCAAGAACTTCGAAGACCAATGGCCTCACAGAGCAGGGGTCTCACACATCAGGATCTTCACAGATCATGGACTCCACAGACAGGGGTCCCCAAAACCAAGAGCCTCATAGACCATGGGCTCCCCAGACCAGGACTCCACGGGCCAGGGGTTCTGTGGCCCTTTAACCTCACAACAGCAGCTTTGCAGAGCTATACAAAGATGGGGACAACTTCTCTTAGTGACCAGTTTGATTCTTCTACCTGCTTCTCTCTTTCTTTGGCAGATGGGCCTCAGGCTTCCAGCCTTGCAGGAGGCCTTGGCTTGATGTGGGTTCTGTTTGGCAGCCTCAGCCCTTGGGGCAGGATCTGACTGGGAGGTGTGCATAGTGGAACCCATCAGAGTCCCCATCCATCCCTTCCTGCCCCATGTGGCCAAGGTCCTGGGAAATCAGCTCCTGACAGTGAGCAGGGGCATTGAGCAGTTCAGCCTCATTGTACATGTACGGAAACTGAGGCAGAGAGTTTTTTCTTTTTTAATATTTTATTTATTTATTTTTATTTTACATGTATGAGTATTTTATGTGTATTGCTAGTATGTATGTAAGTGCACCTGTGCCATGCAGTGCCTGCAGAGGTCAGAAGAGGGCGTCGGATTCCATTGAACTGGAGTTACAGATGGTTGTTAGCCACCATGTGGGTGCTGGGGATCTAACCCTGATCCTCTGTAAGAGCAGCCAGTGCTCTTAACCACTGAGCCGTCTCTCCAGCCCAGGGTTTTTTTGTTTTTTGTTTTTTTTCCCCTTAATAATTTCTATAGGCTGAAGAGGGCACAGGCTCTGCTGCACCAGGCCATGGTAGCTCCTGGAAGCTCTCTTTCCAACAATGCTTAAAACAGGGCTATCCACCCGAGTGGTTCTCAAACTGTGCTCCACAGACTCCTATAAGCCCTCAGCTGTTCCACCACAGAAAGGCTCTCAGTTGAAGGAAGTCAGGAGACTTCAGAAGTAGCACCAAGCCCTAGCCTGGAGTCACAGCAGGCTGGCAGGAGAAGTGACTTTGAAGTGGCCTTCTCAGGGTGCCACTGCCTCCTACCAGGACCCCTGCTGGCCCTCTGTAGCTTGCCACACCCTGGGCCACCCTTACTTCCTGGCTCAAGTTGGATGAGGTACCTGCTGACTCAGGACCTCTCAGAGGCCTGAACCTCATTCACCCCCTTCTGTCTGTATCTGTGAGACAGCAAAAGAGCACAGTTGTTAAGATGGGTTCTATTCAGAGCCTCTGGCACACTGGGCACAGCATGGCTGGGTTGCTCAGGAGAAGCACCGTATAGGACCGTTAGGTAGCAAAATCCAACAGCAAGTCATGTGTTTCCCAATTCTGTCCACGTGATTCAGCTGATGTGGCTGCACACAATGAAGACAGGAGCGCTAAGGGGAGACACTGTCAGAAGGCAGACGGAGGGAGGCCAGCTGGGCGGATGCAGAGGCTCCACAGACACATCTAAACCCCACAGCAAAGCGGGAACTGTGGGGTGTGTGTGTGTGTGTGTGTGTGTGTGTGTGTGTTTCCTACATGTTCCCAAGTGCGTGGGTGCGCAGGTGTGGGTGGAGGCCAGAGGATGACAGTGAGAGTCTTCCTCAGTTTCCCTCCACTCTGCATTTCGAGACAGGCTCTCATTTGAACTCAGAGCTCACTGATTCGGCTAGTCTGGCTAGACAGCTTGCTCCGGGGTTCCGCCTCTGCATCCCAAACACTGCAATTACAGGTGGGCAAGCGCTTTACCCACTGATCCATCTCCCAAGCCCAGAACTGTGGTTCTGAACCTCCTCTACCTAGAGGTGTCCATGAGGGGAGCCAACAGCCACATGTCTACGATTCCATCGGAACTGTGTGAAGCGGGCATGCCCCAGTAATCCTTATAGCTAAAGCTTCACAGCCTCGGCAGAAACAACCAAAGAAACCTACTGTGATGCACACAAGGGATTGGAAAGCAGGTTCTAGAATTGTAATAGAAACCTCTTTTTAAGTTTGGTTAGGAACGCAGGGGAGATGGCTCAGTGGGTAAGAGTGCTTGAGGACTTGAGTTTGAATCCCTAACATCCGTGTAAAAAGCCAGGCATAGCTGTATGTACCGGTAACCCCAGCATTGGGTAACAGAGACAGGCCGAGATCCCAGAAATGCAATGACCGGTCAGCCTAGCCAAAATGGCAAACTTCTAATTCAGTGAGGGACCCTGTCTCAAGGCAGTAGGGCAAAGAGCTGTAGAGGAATGCATCCAGCGTCCTCCTCTGGCCTCTGTGTTTGTGCAGGTGTGCATGCCCATGTGCACATGCATATCCATGCAGCGTACACAGTAATAATATTTAATAATAATACTTGTCAGGGTGTATAGCACAGCATGCTGGAAGCCCTGGGCTCCATTCCTACCGCTGATTTTTTTTTTTGACAGGGTCTCCCTGTAGCCCCAGCTGGCCTGGAACTCATTATGTAGACCAGGCTGGCCATGATCTCACAGAGATCCTCCTGCCTCTGCCACTGGAGTGCTGGGTTAAAGGTATGCATCACCATGCCCGGCTCCCTAACACTGATCTTTAAACAATCAACAGGGTGTCACTATATAACCCAGGATGGCCTCAGACTCACAGCTATCCTTCTGACTCAGCCTCCCTAGTGCTAGGACTAGGTATGAACCACCATACCAGGCCTCAATCTGAAACCTTTAAATTGGCTATTTCAACCAATCCATCACGAAGCAGAGCCAGTACTGCAAGCCTGCTGTAGCGTCTCAGAGCAGACCTGAAATCCTCTCTTCCTGCCAAAGCAAGGGAGACACTGGGTGATTCACCAGGCAGAGCCCAAGAGGGGCCAAGAGTCCACTGGGAGGCTCACTGCAGCTGCCTCTGGGGCAGCGAGGCCCTGGGAGGCCACCCGCAGGTGGAGGCTCCCAGCAGTCACTGGGGTGTTTATATTTCACTTGAAATAGGATGAGACAGAGGAAGATCATCACAACTGAGCAGCATCTACGGTTAAGGGGTCTTGAAAAGGAATCCTCAGTAGAGACAATGTACTCAATGCAGTTTATACAAATATCCACTGACTGAACAGCAGTCAATGGGTGGGGTCTGTGGGGAGATCTGGGTCCGGATGCTCTGCATGTGGGGAAAGGAGGTCATTTCATTTTTATTTCTGTCGCTGGTGACTCGAACCTAGGGCCTCGCACACACTAGGCGAGTGCTTTTGCTACTGAACTGCTTTCCAGACCGAGAGAGGATTCTCCTTATTCAGGTGTTATGATCTTTAAAAAAAATTTATGTGGGCTAGGCATGGTAGCACATGCCTTTAATCCCAACAGTGAGGCAGAGCCAGGCCAATCTCTTTGAGTTCAAGGCCAGCCTGGTCTACATAGTTCCGGGCTAGCTGGAGCTACAGGGAGACCCTGAAAAAAAGATCCCCCCAAAAGATTTATGTGTGTGGGGGAGAGTGTGTGTGGTACATGCCCACATGTGTAGGGAGGAGGTGGTGTGTGGTCCTGTGAGTGCACACAGACGCCAGAAGGAGACATCGGTGCCCTGCTCTGTCACCCTCACCTTAGTTCCCTGAGACAGGGTCTCTCACTGAACGTGGGAGTGAGGCTGGCAGCCAGCAAGCCCCAGTGATCCTCCTGCCTCTGCCTCCCACAATACTAGGGTTACAGCTATGCACATGACCATACTTATGTGGGTGCTGGGGCCTTGAACTCAAGTCTTCCTGCTATTGCAAGCACTCCTACCTCCTGAGCCAGCTCCCCAGCCTGAGCTGCTGTGGTCAAAGAAGAGTCCTTTGAAGCAGGATCGCTTTCACATTTTAGGAAAATGGATAGAAATAAACCTTAAAGGTAGTTAGAGGGCTGGAGAGATGGCTCAGTGGTTAGGAGCGCTGGCTGCTCTTGTAGAGGACCCTGGTTTGGTCCCTCGCACCCACATGGTAGCTAAGAACCATCTGTGACCCCAGTTCCAGAGGATCTGATGCCCTCTTCTGACCTCTGTAGGCATTACACAACATGGGTGCACTTACCTACATGCAAGCAAAACACTCAAATACATAAACTTTTTAAAAACGTAATCGGAGCCAGGTGTGGTGGCACGTACCTTTAAATATCAGCTCTTGGGAGGCAGAGGCAGGCAGATCTTTGCCAGTTCAAGGCCAGCCTGGTCTACGCAGTGAGTTCCAGGCCAGCTGGGGCTGCAGGGAGACCCTGTCTCAAAAAAAAGTAATTGGGCCAGATTAAAAGGATTCACTGTGCCAGTACCAGAGACAGAGAGGCAGACGTGTGTGACGGAGAATCCAGGTTCCGCCCACACTGTTTTCTGATGTTCAGATAATAGGTGAAAGAAGTGTATTCTAAGCCAGTTTAAGATCTTTCGGGAATATTTGCTTTACTTTTATAAAAGTTGTTTGGTTTGGTTTAGTATGAGGCAGTCTCTGCTCTGGCCCAGGTTAGGCTTAGACACAAGATCCTCCTGCCTCAGCCTCCCAAGTCCTGGGATTACAGGTGTGCGCCACCATGCCTAACTTTGACAAAGGTTTTGAACAGAACTATTTTATAGCCCACCAATGTGATAAACCTAATTTGTCAGCTAATGAAGAAATAGTCTAACAACTAAATGATATGAGTGATCTTTAGGGCCCCTGGTTCTTTCCTTCTCAAAAAAATGTCCTTGTTTGCACGACGAGCTTTTGTTGAGGCGGCACGTGGTCCAGCTGGGCCACTTTCTGCTCTGCCTCCAGGAGGCTACTTGGTCCTTCTGCCTTCCCTCAACTGTGTAACTCTTCATGCTGCTTATCTCATGGGGTGTCTGCTGCCTCCATCCCCCCCACCCCCCGCCCTCCTCCCAGGTCTTTATCTCTCTTCCACCTCCCCACATCTCTATGCCCCCGGCCCCTCCATCCCTCCAGGTCTCCATCCCTCCCTTCTTTCCTCCACTTTCCCAAGTCTCCGCCCTCCTCCAGGTTTCTACTTCCCCGGGGCCTCCATCCTTCCCTTCCTCCTCCACCCCCACTCAGGACTCCAACCCTCCCCCTGGGGCCCCTGTCAGGGACTGAGGGCTATGGAGGTTGTATCTTGGGGTGGCACAGGCGCAGACTGGGTCCTGGATGACAGTATGATGTCCTCACTGCCTGGAGCCCCCTGGGACTTTTCCACTTAAGAAGCTGTTTTCCTGGTTGAGTGCTACTGTGTGCTGGGACCTGTGCCCCCCACCCCCCGGACCCATCCTGGCACTCAGGCATCCTGTCTCCTTTTGTTTCCATGCCATTCCTGGCTTGCTGGCTTTAGAGGCTGAGTGACATTCCCCAGGGCTCACTGGAGGAAGGGGTGAAGCCTAAGTCGGCCTGTACCCTCAGAGGCCTGCTTGGGGCCACCAGGCCACCTGGGTGACCTAGAACCTGGGCCGCATTCTTCTTGCCCTGTTTTCTCACTCCCGCAGTCAGAAGGCCAGGAGACCTTTGGAGGGGACTCTGCCTAGTCCCTGTCCTCAAGGTGCTCCCCACAGGGATGGGGCAGGGGACACAAACTATGAGCCCTTTATAGACAGGCTGCCTCCTCTTCCCTATACCTCTACTTCCTCACGGCCTCCTCCAAGCAGCTCTCCTGGGTCTCCAGGAAAGGTTCCTGCCCCTCATCTTTCCTCCTGGGGTATGACTCCCAAGGTGAGCAGAGCCCATCAAGTAGGGAAGGGCGGCCAGGGCCCAGGCTGTTGGAGGGTCAGAACTGTGGAGCCGAAGGCTGCCGTGGGAGTGGTGCTGAGGATGCAGCCCTTCCTATAGCTGACCTCTTGGACATCCACAAAGGCCCCAGCCTCTCCAGCTTTGATCACACCTCCTCATTTTCTCCAGGCTGAGCGGTTGGATCCTCCACCCCAGGCAAGGTTCCCAACTGCTGTTCTGGCAATAGGAGGTGCTGGGAGAAAAGCCCACCTAGGCTTTTGTCATGGACAAGGCTATTAGGCTAGGGAGAGGCCAGGGCTTGTTATGGCTATATGGAGAGATAGCTTATCCATCTCACAGAGGGAACCTGGGGCCCCACGGCATGACCCTAGAAGCTGCAGGTTGGGAGAGACCAGTGAGCGGCATTCCTGGGACACTCTGGCTTACCCTGGGGGAAACTGAAGCTCAGCTAGAAGTAACTGGCCTGGTGATAGATACCACAGGTGGCAGCTGTTTCACAGGTGACCCAGACCTCCGAGTCCTGGCTGGGTCTCTGTAGAGTGTCCTTTCCAGGCACAGGCCTGCTGGAGCCTGAGAGAGAGGAGACCAGAGCAAGGGGGCGGAGAGCCCTGAACTGGCCAGACTTCCTCAGATGAGGGCGCAGAACTTCTTGTAAAAACTGAAGAAAAGCTGCCTTTGAACCGGTTTGGCTAGTTTAATGTCCTCCTAGGAACCTGGGTTCATTCCACCTCCCAGGCGGTTGTCTCAGGCCTACTGTGCGCTGTGCAGCCCTTGTGGAAAGGAGTGCCCTGCTCTGCCTTGGGTTTCATCTGCCCAGCCTCTGAGAACCTGTGGTCCCAGTGTCCTGAGACTCCCACCTGGCTCTATGCCGTGCAGACAGACCAAAGCAAGCATTGCCCGCCCAGTGTTCCCATTAGGCCTCACTGCAGCCAGCGATGAGGGCAACTTCTTCCTGGTCAAAGAAATAGATGTCTTGGGAGGAGCTTATAAGCATAGAGAACCAGCCTGGCCCATCTGAGTGACCACCCTCTAACACCCCATCCTTAGCTCAAGAGCCTTCCATGACTCACCACTGCCCAGAGTTTAGACTCCCAGTGCCTCAAGGTGCCTCCATTGCTTCTCCTCCTTCTTTTAAAAAAGTTTCATTTTTAAATTTAGTTAATTAAAAGTATTTTCAAGGAAGCTGGTATATCAGAGGCATCAATAGAACTTTATTGTGACTTCAGACTCTGTCTCATATAAGATTGTAGAATATTGTCACCGGATATGGTGACGCACGCCTTTAATCCCAGCACTTGGGAGGCAGAGGCAGGCAGATCTCTGAGTTCAAGATCAGCCTGGTCTACAGAGTGAGTTGCAGGCCGGCTGGGGCTACAGGGATACTCTGTTTCAAAAAAGACCGAAAGAAAAAGAGATTGCAAAATATTTTTCAAAATATTTTATTTATTTCATTTTTAAAATTTTATGTGGATGAGTGTATTGCCTTCATGGCTGTAAGTGCACCCGTGCCATGCGATATCAGCAGAAGTCAGAAGAGGGCAGTTGTTAGCTGCCACATGGGTCTTGGGAATCAAACCCAGGTCCTCTCCAAGAGCAGCCAATGCCCTTAGCCACAGAGTCATCTCTCTGGCCCCAGAACAAAAACAAATTATATATATATATATATATATATATGTTTGGTCTTTTGAAACAGGCTCTCCTTGTAGCCCCAGCTGTCCTGGAACTCACTATGTGGACCAAGCTGTTTGAACTCACAGAGGTCTGCCTGCCTCTGCCTCCCAAATGCTGGGACTACAGGTGTGCGTCACCATGCCTGGCTCAGAAAAATATTTTTTAAATGCAGAAAAACATTAATAAACACCTAGGTAGCAGAATTAAGGGAATTTAGTAGTTCACCTTTAATGTCAAGATATAACAAGGGCTTAAAATCTGGTAGGGGCTGCATGTTAACACACAGGTTCAGAGCAGGAGCTCTTGTTCTCTTAGTTTTATTCCTTTTTAAAAATTATTTTTTTGTGTGTGTGTTTTTTTGAGACAGGGTCTCCCTGTAGCCCCAGCTGTCCTGGAACTAACTATGTAGACCAGGCTGGCCTTGAACTCACAGAGATCCGCCTGCTTCTGCCTCCCAAGTGCTGGGACTACAGGCGTATGCCACCACACCCGGCACATCATCTCTTTTTTTAAAAATGACTTATTTTTTGAAAATTTCATATGTGAACGTTGTGTTTGCACATTTCCAGCATTCCCACACACCCCACAGATTCCTTCCGTGCCCCCACTCTCTTTCAGTGTCATGCTTCCTTAATTATTATTGTTCCATATGAATGCATACATTTATAAATATACATGTAATACACTGAGTCCATTTAGTGGTGCTTGTGTGTACATGTGTTTAGGGCTGACAACTTGGGATTAGATAACCTGTCAGGGAGCTTGTCCTCGGAAAAAACTGATTTTCCCTCCCTCAGCTCCAACAATTACCTGTTGCTCTTCACCTAGGACTGGGGCTTTGTGGAATTTTCCTCATTCACATTGGCGTGTCAACTGGCCCTGTCGTTATCCAGGACTTGTTTTAAGGACACATACTATAGAGATTTCATGGGTACAGCGTCCCTATCATGTCTAGAATGCATCCAGCAGCAGGCCATTTTTTATTTTTAAACTTACGTATATGCATGTGTGTCTGTGGGGGTAGGTGCAAGTGAATGACAGGTGCCAGTAGAAGACATAAGAGGGCATCAGATCCCCTGGAGCTGGAGTACTAGGCTGTTGTAAGCTGCCCAACACGTGTGCTGGGAACCCGACTTGGGTCCTCTGCAAGAGGAACATGCTCCTAACCACTGAACTGTCTCTGCAGTCTCCAGCCCTTCTTCCTTCTGTTAGTACCCTTTGTGTCATTGTGACAAAATACTTGACACAATAAAGGAAAGGAAGGTTTATTTTGGTTCATGGCTCCAGAAGGTTCTGTCCATGGCTGCTTGGCCTCTTGTAACTTGGACAGCATGGCTGTAGTACTTTGTGCTAGTTTGCTTTCTGTTGCTATGACGAAACACTGACCAAAATCAATTTGGGGAAGAAGAAAGGGCCTGTTTCATTCTGCAACTCCCAGCTCAGGGAACTCAGGACAGGAACTGAAGCAGAGACCATGGAGGAACTCTGCTTACTGGCTTGCTTCCCCTGACTTGCTCAGCTACCTTTTTAAAAAAAAATTATTTATTATTTTTATTTTATGTGTTCGAGGGTATTACCTTCATGTATATGAGTGCACCCGTGTCCTGCAATGCCACAGAGGTCAGAAGAGGGCGTTGGATTCCCCTGGAACTGGAGTTAAGGACGGTTCATAGCTGCCATGTGGGTGCTGGGAACTGAACCCAGGTCTTCTGCAAGAGCAGCCAGTGCTCTTAAGCACTGAGCCATCTCTCCAGCCCCTATTTATTATTTTTATTTTATGTGTACGAGTGTATTGCCTGAGTGTAGGTAGGTGCGCCTGTGTCTTGCAATGCTCGAAGAGGTCAGAAGAGGGTGTTGGATCCCCAGAACTGGAGTTATGGATGGTTATTAGCTGCCATGTGGGTGCTGGGAACTGAACCCAGGTCTTCTGCAAGAGCAGCCAGTGCTCTTAAGCACTGAGCCATCTCTCCAGGCCCCAGGTACCCTTCTTATACAGCCCAGGCCACCTGCCCAGGGATGGCACTGCCCACAGTGGGCTGAGTCTTCCTCCATCAATTAACAATGAGGAAAATGCCCCACAGACGCTCTGATGGAGGAAGCTCCTCAGTTGAGGTTCCTTCTTCCCAGGTGACTCTAGTTTGTGTCAAGTCGACAAAGACTAACCTGCACACAGCTTGTGGTCTGTGAGGCTGCTCACCTCGAGGTGGGCAAGAAGCACAAAGCAAGGAAGAGCCTGAAGACCCAGGGAAGCCTCTGAAGGCCCGCCCCCAGTGACCTATCTCTTCTAGCTAGGCTCCAACTTCCAAATTGTCTAGACCCTCCCACAATCCACTAACTGGGACTAAGTCTTCAACACATGAGCCTGCAAGGATAGTGCACATCCAAACCATATCTGTCCTCTAGCCGTAGTCCCTAAAAATTGGCTTGATGCCCCAGGTCTAGGCTGTCTGGGGTCCCACTCTTGAAAGTTGTAATGCTAGGGTCCTCAGACCAGGCTGAGAGGTCCTGAGATTTGTCTGCTGAGTAGACACTTGTCCAGAGATGAGGCTGGCAGGCTGGACTGAGCAGAGGTGCTCAGTCCCCATCCTGAGCTCATCCCCAGCCATCTGGTGTCATGGCCTTGGCCAACTTCTGCAAATGACTGAGGTTCTGTCCTTCCTCCAAACAGGCGCTGTTACCCATACTCACCCCGAGGCAAGAAGATGGCCTCCCACACAGGACAAATATTCTTAAAGGAAAGACACTGGGGAGGTATTGGTGGTAGTTGGAGAAGAGTCTCGTCTCCCTGTGTACCCAGGGTCAATAACCCAGAAGTCATCTGGACCATCTTCCCCACTAGCCTGGATCAAGGTCCCTAGGAGTGGAGATGATGGCTGGATCTAACCTGCCTCATCACCCCTACTCCCTGTCCTTCCCTGGAAGTAACGCACGAAGGCTGGTAAGGTCATGATGCACAGGGAAGATGGGCAGGACCACAAGGACATGTAGTTTGAATGACTTCACATTCTTAATGTGTAACGTCCTCAGCTGCTGGGACAGAGGATACTCTCTTTTGGGGTGCAGGGCCAGTGCAAGGATGACACTCTGGGTGGTCACTATGCTGTCATAGGCCTATTAATGCTGGACTTCTGCTGCCTTTAAGAGTCACCTGCCCAGGGAGAACACACTGTCCTTTGTAGAAAGGTGTGGAAGGTCAGAGGATGACTGCACACAGACATATACATATGTGTATGGCCACGTGTGGTAAGGTTACACTTCAGTCAGTGGCCAGCTGGAACTCCCTGGACTTTCCTCTCGGTGTTCCTATAAGCCTAAAACTGCAAAAAAGAAAGTATATTAAGGGGCTGGAGAGATGGTTCAGTGGTTAAGAGCACTGGTTGTTCTTGCAGAGGACCTGGGTTCAATTCCCAGTACCCACATGGTGGTTAACAACTGCAGTCTCTAGCTTCACTTCCAGGGGATTTGATGCCCTCTCCTGGCTTCCAAGAGCATTGCATGCATATAGTGCACTTACATACATGCAGGCAAAGCACTCATATACATTTTTTAAGTTAAAAAAAAAAAGTGTATTTTTATTTTATTAAAAAATTTTTTTTGTCTTTTTTTTTGGTGAGACAGGGTCTCCCTGTAACCCCAGCTGGCCTGGAACGCGATATGTAGACCAGGCTGGCCTTGAACTCACAAAGATTCACCTGCCTCTGCCTCCCAAGTGCTGGGATTAAAGGCGTGCGTCACCACACCTGGCAAGAAGTGTACTTTTTTAAAAAATTGAAAATTAGCCTATGTGTTCCAGCCCCACAGAGCAGTGTGAGGGAGCCTTGCAAATATTGCATTGAGCAATGCCAACAGACGCAAGTGCTAGGACCTCGAAGGTGACATAGGAGGCCAGTGGCAGGAGGCCACACCATGTCAGGATTATGGCCCCAAATGGGCAATGGCCAGAGAGAATAAGGGCTTTTGGGGACTGTCCATCTTCTGGGCAAATAGTTTACACAGAGGATCTGGTTTCTGAAAAACTCTTTGGGCTGTCCATTTCTGCTGTGCCCACTTTCCTATGGGTTACATGTCATTAGAAATTTCCAGAAAAATTAGGGTTTGGTGGTAGGAGATGAGATCCCAGGCAGGACAAGATGACTTGCTTCATCTGAGTGTTCCTTGCTTAAGAGGACTCTATTCCTCCACTGGGTCCAGCTGCAGACATGTGGCTGCACACACACCTCAGGTCCTGAGCCTGGCAGGGGGTCTCTGCTCAGAGAGATGGCTGCAGTTGGGGTCAGCAGCCCTCTGTATATGAATCACAGAGTTTTGGAAGGTTGCCTTCCGATTTAGGAAACAGCCCCTCCACACAGGCTCCTCATAGCCCCAAAGTCAGGGAAACATAGTCCCTGCCACACACCAGTGTCTCCAAGCTTGATGTCCTCAGCTGTCAGGAGGGCATTGAGGGGCAGCGATGGGCACCTGAGGCCTCCCTGGGCACCTTTTCCCAGCAGCTCTGAGCTCCCCAGGGCATGCTGTATCCCCAGTGGTGGTAGGGCTGGGGCTGGGCCAGGCCAGGGCTGGGCCGGTGACATCATAAAAAGAGCTTTTCCAGTTCTTTCCTGACCTCGGAAACCCCAGCATCCCGCTCCAGGAACTGGCCTGTGGCACTGGCTTTGGCTGGCCGCCCCAGGAGTGTGGCAGGGAGGCCCCAGGCCCCTGCTGCCCCAGTGGCTGCTCCTGAGGCTTCTTCCCTTCCAGGGCCTTCCAGGGATCCTGGGCCAGTGTGAGAACCAGCAGGGTCAGCTCCTCCATCCCACCCCTTCCCCCTCCTTTGCTGCAAGAAAAATAAACAGCTGTCCTGACTCTGAGACTGGAAACCCTGCCGCAGTGTGGCCTCGGCTGAGCCCAGCTGTGGGCTGACTCACAGCCTGCCTGGGTGGGGGCAGAGCACAAGGGCCCAGGACTGCCCGCCCCCAGGAACCCCACAGAGACCTCTCTGAGCCCCATGAGCTTCCCTACGCCTGGCAGGAGAGGGACCATGTCTATCCTAGGACACCTGGGTTAGGCCACCCAGACCGTGTTCCTTCCAGTCAGGCCCTGACCTCTCCTTTCTCCAGTGGCCTCCTGGGCTCAACCCAGAGGTCAGTGCTTCACCTCTGACTGTCCACGATGTGGTCAGGAAGGAAGGCTGGAGGAACAGGAGACTGATGTGGCTCAGGGTCTCCAGGAGGCCACAGCCAGGCTTCACGTGGGGGCAGGAAAACAGATGAGCCAGAACGAAGTTTAGCAAGGGTGGGAACAAGGCCAGGGTGAGCCCTTGACCATCCTCCATCAGGAAGTGGAGACTTTCTAGATCTCCACCAATCTGCTCACCAGTCCCCTCCATCCTGACCTGCTTCCTTCCCTGTCTCCACCTACAACCTTGAGTCTCTCTGGCCAGCAAGGTGCAAAGGCAGGCAAGGCCACCCGTAACCATGCAGGGGCTCCTGATCCTTAAGCTGGTATTAGAGTTCTATGGTCAGCCAACCTGTGTGCCCACTGTGCTGCACAGTAACCGGGTCATCAGAGCCACATGAAGAAAGGAGAGGAGAGGGCCTTCCGGCCCACCAGAGGTGTTCTGCAGCTGGCATCAGTGGGGAGGGAGGGCAGCCTCAGGGAGGTGCCAACACAGGACAGTGTGCCTCATTCTCGTCCTGGCTTGGGGGGGGGCTCCAGGGCTCCCCGAATCTGGAGGCTATTGAAGGAGGGGCTGGAGGTTAAGCAGAGGGCCTGGTGGGGCAGGGGCCGAGCAGAGGGCCACTAAAGCCCTGCTGGGTTCCCACGCTGGACAGCAGGGCAGGTGTGGCCTCGGGGTCAGCAAACGGCAGGAGGTGCAGGAAAGCCTGGTGTCTGGCCTGCCTGGCAGGAACGTCAACCAATTAACCTGTAATCGCCCAGGGAGAAGCTAAGAGGATTTTCCTTTTGTCCAGCTAATTATTCTGCATCAACACTTTCCCTTTCCTAGGGGCTCAGGCCCTTTGCAGAACTTTAATTAAAAAGAAGCTGCTTTTTCAATGGCTCCCAGGGCAGGGCTACCCTCCCCAGCCCTTACCGATGGTCTAGGCATCCCCTTCTTTCACCCCCACCCCCACCCCGGGGCCCTCCTGCCTGCCCCCCACTGCTCTCGGGCCCTTTAGGTCTCCCCTAGCCCTGCAGCTCCCAGGGCAGAGCTGTGAACGGCAGGCTGTCTGACAGGGAAATGGGACCCTAGAGGATCTCCTGGGGACCCCTGACATTAGGGACACTGCTTCCAGAGCACCCCTAGACTTGTGGGGGGCAAGCGGGATCTGTATGTTTAACAAGAGATGTTGGTTTCTGTGCACGTTCCAAGACCCAAGCAGAGCTTGTGAGCCCTCATCTCCCCAGTCCTGCAGAGCACCCAGAGGTTTGGAGAAAGTCCATTGCCCCAAGAAGCATGGTGGAGCTCACTATGTAGACCAGGCTGGCCCATCTTGGGATGGTGCATTTTTCATTTCCTGTGAGCAGGACTGTGCTGGATCCCCAAGTCTCAGGACCTCTGGCCACCCAGATTGTCACCACCCCAAGGCGAACATAAGTGCCATTCCAATGAGGAAGAAGCAAGTTCTCATGGATATAGGCTTGTCTTCCCTTTGCGTTTCAGGATTTCAGGCCTTCCGGGACCTGCCCTGATACCTGGGGCTCAGGGCCTGCTAGATGCTGGACTTCAGAGACTGAAGCCAGGTGGATCCCCAGCTGTGTCCTCCTGCAGGCCCTCCCTGAGCTAAGGGTGGGTCAACAGAAGAGGCTGTTCTCAAGCATCTGGCAGGGGCCGCCTGGGTGCCTCACGTGCTTCAGGAGTTCATTCATGAGGGAGATAACCTCACCTTACAGATGAGGAAACTGAGACTCAGAGGGCTTAGGAGGTGGGGAATGACCAGGTGCTGACCTGGAGGCCATACTGTCCTGCCATGCTAGGCTCCACCCTGGGCTGCTGTTATCAGACTCTGTGCTAGGCCAGTCAGCCTGCAGTGGTTCTTGGGAACTGGGGTGAGAGGAAGGGTCTTGCTCACAGCCCGCGGAGCTCTCTCTGGGATGCCTGCTCCCGACTACAATGGGTGCTTCTTGGAAGTGATGCATGAACTGATGATCTTCATTGATGAACATGGGTTCACCTGGCAAGGGAGAGCTGCCATTGGACCCAGGGGAGAAGAGTGACACAGATGGCTCAGAGATCCTGTGATTTGACGTGGACCATACCGTTTATAGGGACCCTCCTGGTGTGTCTGACATTCAAGAACAGCGAATCCCTGGGGCCTGGCCCGAGCAGACCCATTTGTGTCCCAAGAATGGCCGGGGATGCGTGTTCCTTAGACGTCTGCTTTTTCCTGCTGGCTCGCTCATTCATTAATTCACTCACTGAGCTGTCTATTCATTCACTCATTCATGCCCCCTCACGTTCATTAATTCACTCAATCATTTCCTCATTCATTCTGTCATGCACGCATGCGTTCACCGTTTACTCATCCATCGCTTGTTCGTTGATGTGTTTGTTCATCGATTCACGCTCTCGTGCCCTCACCCTTTCCCTTTGCTCTTCAGATCAACTGTTTATTCTTTCACTCTTTAAAAAATGTTTTTGTTAATGTG
>NW_008348199.1:574524-578385 GCF_000622305.1 Nannospalax galili | reverse complement strand
TAGATACTGACAGTGAGGCAGGGGACATAGCGAATGGTCTCATAACAGGATCATGTTTTGTACAATGTGTATCACGTCTTTGTGTGTGTGTGTGTGTGTGTGTGTGTGTGTGTGTGTGTGTGTGTGTTGTATGAGCAGGTACAAGCACCCATACGTACACAGGGAGGCCAGAGGAAGACTGTACCACTCACTGCCTTAATCTTCTGAGACAGGGTCTCTCACTGAACCTGGAGCTGGACTGATGGTCAGCAAGCCCCGTCACCTCCTGTCTCTGCCCCAAAGGCAGATGTTACAGTCCCTGGAGTTATAGGCAGGGTTAAAGGCACATATGTACCACATCTGGCCTTTGACATAAGTTCTAGGAATTTGAACTCTGGCCCTCATGCCTGTCAACAAGCATCCTCACCATCTCCTCTGGGCTGCTTGTTTGTTTTTGAGGTAAGCAATAGCTATGCTAGGCTGGCTTTGAACTCTAGGTGATCCTCCTGCCTCAGCCTCCTAAGTGCTGGGATTCTAGGTGGGTGGCACCAGGACTGGCTCATTCTTTCCTCTTTGGGAGCCTTGGGCACCTGCTGCTGTGGCCCTCCGGAAGAGACCCCTCCTCCCTCCCCTCCCACAGAGGAAGCTGCCAGCAGCTCCGACTCTGTTTGCTTTTGTCCCTCAGATGTTTTCCATTTCTGGTGTCTTCTCATGGTTGAATCTGGAAGCTCTGTGAACTGGCTCAATATCCCACTTTCCTGCCTAGCCCTAAGCTCTGTGCCGGGCAACAGGGATGACAAACCAGCCACCATCCCAAGCTGGCCAGGGGCCTGGGCCATACCAAGTGACCTGCTCTGGGAGGTGGTGATGGGGGTGGGGGGTGAGGGGGGCTGTGAAGCAAGAGGGCAGCTACAGAGGGAGAGTTCCAGGTAGAGAGTGAGGGCAGACAGACCAGAGAAGGGTCTTGTTTAATGAAAACCAAAGGGTTAAGAAGCCTGAAGGTGTGGAGAGGACTAGAGGAGGTGGCTGGGTCCAGCCCTGAGCTCTTGAGACCCTCCCTGAGTGACAACAGTGACAGAGTGGGAGAGAGTGCAGAGACAGGGACAGATGATGACATTCGGATGGGGGAGGAGATAAGACAAACTGAGATACATCTTGGCTGTTTCCAGGGGACAATATGGCGGTCCCCTCATTATTACACCCTCCCCTGACCCATGGGTGACTGGAAGAGGTTCTTGATGGAGCTCAAATAGTCCCTATGCACTATGCAGGAGGGTGGGGGTGGGGCAGAGCGATTGTTCACTGGAGGTACAGTGAGCACAAACACATTGTGACCATGATCATCCCAGCCTGGTTCAAGGCCATATCCTTTGCTGGCCCACAATCCCAGGGATGCTTCAGCTGGTCCCATTCTACCTCAGTGTGACACAGTCCTCTACTCCTTCTCAAACCCAGCTATCCCATCTGCCAGGTTGTGTGGCTCAACCTAGAGTCTCACTTTCCTCCCCAAGCACAAATTCTGGAGGCAGCTACTAGTGTGCTCTTTGCTTACACGGGAGCACCTCATATGCTGTAGGAGACGTCTTCAGAGACACCCCAGGCCTGATCCCTGAGCCCAAAAAATCTTCCCCTGGATGGTGTGTGTGATTCTGTTCCCAGCACTGAGATAGGAGTCAGCACTGTCTGAAAGGTCTCTGACATGATCTTAGGAACCCCCCCATAAAGGAAGGTTGGGGACAGGCAGAGAGAGAGGCACCATGGAGAGGGCCAAGGGGAAGTTTGAAGATGCCGACCCTGACGACTACACAATGCAGCCACAGCCAAGGACAGCTCAGCTCCTATGCTGGACAGGGCAGGAAGGACCTGCTCTTAGTGTGTGGAAAAGCTCTTCTCTGCACACACCTTGACTTCTGGCCCCAGAGGAAAGTCTGCTGTTTCAAGTCCTCTCCAGATTGTGGTCATTTATTCCCAGACCCCAGGGTGCAAATGCCTTGTCTCTGGGGCAGGTCTTATCATGGGTGCCTGCATTGTTGTCCTGTGCAGAGACTCCTCTGACTTTCCACACCCTCCCTGAGGGCACAGCTCCACCTCCTCCCTCACAGCAGCTTCTGGGAGTGACACAGGGCAGCCTCTCAGTCTCACTGCCTCACCTGACCCTTGCTTTGCTCAGCTGCAGCTCTGGAGCTGAGCAGTGGGGTGGCACCCCAACAGAGGATGTCTGCCATCCTGTTAGGAGGGCAGCCCAACACTGTAGGAAGTTCCCAGCAAACAAGCTCCTGCAGAGGACCGCACCTGGCTGACCTCAGGGCATGGAATGTTCGAGAAACACTCAGAGGAAGGGGAGGTGCCAGAACCGGGGGAGGGGGTGCTTCATTGGGCAAGGTGGAGGGCACAGCTGCCTGGATGGTTCAAGAAAGATCAGTGGGCATCCTGGGCTCCCTGGAGCGAGGCTGTGGCGGGCAGCCAGCCTTGGGCACAGGTGGGACTTCCTCTGAGCCCCCACGATTCAGCACTTACTTAGTCCCCAAACCAGCCAGCCATCTCCTGTCCAAGCCCTTTTAAGAATAAAAACAAATATTTGTGAGGCGTGTTGTGTGTACTGGGGTTGAGTTTTTAGGTTTTTGTTTTTTTCTCTTGAAACTAAAAATAGTAGCCTCTTGGGTCGCATCCTTGTGGGGAGTAACTCCCCACCCGTTGCCTGGTACAACTTCTGGTTTGGCCTCTGTCTCTTGCCAATCTTCGACTTCACTGTCGGTGAAGGGAGGAGAGGCTTAGGAAAATGGCGACAGCGTGAGGTTGCCCACCTGGGTGTGCCCCATGGGCGACTCAGCTCCACAGGGCTGGGCACACGTGGAAGTGTAGGGGGCAGAGGGACTGATGGAGGGCTTTGGTACTGTCTTCTAAGTGATGCCCTAGCAAGACCTAAAGGTGTCTTAGAGTGTACAGCAGAGGCTGGGCTGGGGCAGTCATGCTGGGTTGGTGTTGGGCTGGTGAGGCAGGACACAAAGCCTGAGGAAAGCATGGCCAGCTGCCTGGGGGTGGGGTGGAGTGTGGTCCTATGCCTGTGACGCAGTGGCTCTGTGAGGGTGGGGAGTGTGTCTCAGGATGGTGGCCCCTGAGAGAGTCCAGAGGGAGGGGGCTCAAGACTGCTGTTTCCAGGAGGTGCTGTAGTCTACTGGGGAACACTGGGCTCCCAGTATTTGATATGCCAGATAAGAGACAAAAGGACCATTGTAAGTTGTCAAGTGCTGTGGACACACACTCTGACTGCTATGTTCCAGGCAGCCCCACCCCTGCTCTGGACCTCAGACTCAGAGTTAGCCTTCATCTTGATACCACCCTGGTCCCAGCATCCCTCTATCATGAGCTAACCCAGAGAAGAGGTACTTACTGAGTGGGAAACTGAGGCAAAGTGGGGCCGAGGTCACATAGGCAGCCAACATGAAGCCTGCCTCAGAGCCCCATCCAACGCAGTGTCCTGGTTCCCAGGCTGTCCCTAAGCCCAAGTCTGGCCCTCTGTCTACAGATCACAGAGGGTCCCAGGAGGAGGCAGGCCCTCATCCTGGCTCTCTTCCATCCCTGGAGGACCATAAATATTCACATCTGATGGAAAGCCAGGGCCAGCCTCACCACCAACCTCCTCTGATGGCCTCTCCAGGACTCTTTGCAGAGCCCGCTTAACTCTGCTCTGTGAACACTGCTGTTCTGCCTGTAAAGCATGTAGGGAATCCCTGTGCTTGAACACACCTGGACTGCTCAGCGGACTCCCTCCTTCACTGCTGAGGGGTTTAACAGGTCACTTCCAGTCCAGCCACTAGGAGAAAAGGCCAGACCTTGAGCTGGACTCTCCTGCCATCTAGCTGTGTATCTGCTGCCCCCCCC
>NW_008348199.1:557244-574461 GCF_000622305.1 Nannospalax galili | reverse complement strand
GAAAAGGCCAGACCTTGAGCTGGCCTCTCCTGCCATCTAGCTGTGTATCTGCTGCCCCCCCCACTCCCTCCCTTCCAGCCACCCACCCCTTGCAACCCCCAATGACAGCTGTCCTCCCTCCCCTAAGCCTCTGGCCTGGCTAGTCCTCTGCCTGGAACACAATTTACCACTCCCCCCCAATGCTCTCTGTGGTCTCCTGGTCTCCAGTCCACTGGTCTTACTTCCTGTGAGGGAAGCTCTGTAGAATCATGAATAAGGCACAGGCACGAGCTTCTGGCACCAAAAAACCTTGCAGGTCTGGCCCAGGGGCCAGGGCCAAATGGTCTCCCCAGAGCCTCTCAGCACTACCCCCCCCACACCAATATCGAGCCCTTTCCTGCCACAGGAAGGAGACTGCTAATGCCCCGTGTCTGAGTACACAGCTTCCTAGGACCTCAGGAACCATACAATCAGAATGTCTCTCTTGCTCCTTCATGTGGAGATCAAACCATGCTTGAATTCCTCTAATGATAGTGAACCCACTCCTTCAGGCCCAGCAGGTCTGGGAACTGTGGCTTGAGGTCATCCCAGCCTCTGAGTGGACCTTCTGGTTCATCCCCAAAGTCCCCAAGATGAGAGGTGCTGGAAGACCCGGATGTCGCAACCCTTTTCTTCAGAGTGGGGCCTGGAGATGTGGGAGCACCCCTCCCTGCAGAGGTGCACCCTGCTCCCATGAAGTCCCAGTGACTCAGCTGTCCCTGTGACTCCCCCCTCACCTCCACAGTATTTGTCACTGAGATGTAATCAATCTCACTAGTCTGGGACTCACAGAAGAGAGGTGGGAGTGGGTCACCCCATCTGTGTCGGGACCCTTTGATGGTTTGAGTGAGCCACTGTGGTTGACAAGGAGCTCCTAGACTTTGACACTGGCCTTGTTAGAGCAGAGGGATGGATAGAGCAGGCCAAGACAGCCTGCTTAGTGCTTCCCTGAGACTCAGACCATCTTGGGGGCTAAGGAGCGACCCAGGGCAGGCAAAGGTACTCCGAAATAGAACTGAGTTCCAAGGAGCAGCAGGGAGGCCATGCCTGGACACCACTGAGGTCTGTGGGACCTTGTGAAACACCCCTAAAACCTCAGCCTGGCCTACAACCCTGGGGAGAGGCCAGTAGCACAGTGCCAGGCCCTCTTGCTCACAGTCTGACGGCTCTTAGTTCACAGACACCATTCTCGTCCACGACGGTGGTCTGAAGGCATGTGGGGCTCAGGGGTGCAGTTTTTCCAGGCCCTTGCCCATGGGGTACCAGGCTGCAAGCTGCCAGGAGCTGAGACAAGGCTTCCTGCCAAATCCTAGACCATGGGGCTAAAAAAGCTAGGTTCCTTTCTATGACTATGGAAACTTCTGGGACCTCATCAGCTCAGAGTAGCTCTCCAACGCTTCAAGCTCCACTCCTCTCGTGCCCCAGCACCCCTAAATCCATGTTCTATTGTCTCTCAGTTCACCCAGCACCTGAGGCCCTGCCTCTCCCCCTTGTACCTTCATTTTTAGCCTCTGCTCTGGGAAGCCACTGCAGGGATTAGGTGGCCCCAAGGCTCCTCTGTCTCTCCTTCTTACCACCGTGGCCTCACTCCTGGGACCATGGGGACCTTCTGCCCATCTTTCTCCAGCCTGAGGCTCACTGAGGGAAGATGATCATTTCAAATTCAGCTCTGAGACCTCACAATGGCCCACTGAGCTCTGGTCACCAAAGATGGTGGCATTCTACAGACAAGTGAAGAAATGAAAGATTCAGGGATAGGACACTTGCTGTGTCCCATGCTCTATGGAAAAAGCTGGGGCTCAGGAGCCAGAGGCCAGGGAAAGGCATTGAGTAAGGCCCCCACTCTGCCCTGGGGTGGTGTGGTGGCCAGCTAAGCTGGGGTTCTACAGGGAGATGATGCAGGCTGGGCCTCAGATAAGTCATGCCAGGGGCTTGCTGATACCCAGCCATGACCCTACACAGGGCTCATCTGGAAATACCAGCATCCTTAGATCACCAGCATGTGTCAGATAGGCAGGCTGCTTACCCAGGAGGGACCAGCTGGCCCAGACAGTGCATTTATCTGACCCCTAGGAGTGTTGCCAGCCCTGTGTTACCAGCCGCTGGCCCTCTGCCTGTAGGAGGAGAGGACTCCAGATGGTCTACCTGCAGCCTCCTAGAAAGACCACATGGGGCTCCTGTGGTTTTCACAAAGGTAGTGACCCAACAGAAGCGGACACCAGGCAGCTTCAACAAGAGCTCCTTGTGTCCCTCACCAGTGCCTTTTCAGACCCCTGCCTCAGGCCGTCTCCTGCCCACTACTATGGTGCCAAGCCTGTGAATCCCTGGAACCTGGGACTTGGGTTCTGTTCTGTGATGCCCAGGCTGGTGGCTATCAGCCACAAGGTCCTTCGAGTTCAAAGACCTGATGAACAGATAGGTTCAATCCCAGGGGAGAATGGAGGGAAGGGAGAGAGGTGAAGGCTAAACACTCCGCACTGACTGAACTCTATTGGCTCTGTGAAGGAGAGGCTCAGCACCCCCTGGACCTCCTCCACGGGCACCGCTACTCTGCTCAGGGAGTCCCAGTTTCCTGTTAGAACATTCAGGAATGCCATTTCCATGCACTGCCTTCCTCCCCCTCCTTCCTGCCTTCCTGCCATCCAGGTCCATCCACCACAGCCCCATCCACTCATGACACCTCCACTAGAGAGGATAGCCCACAATCCCTCCCTCTGATCTCTGTCCAGTTCAGAGATCTAACCCAGGTCTTGCCTGCTGCTTGTTGACTGGGTCTTTCTTGTTCTGCCCTTAGATATACCACTGAGACCTGTCTCAGACATTACTATTGTATGACCTGGACAAGGTCCCTGGGCTGGGGTTGCCACAGGTCAGAGAACATGATCTGGGTAGAAGGAAGACCCCCAGAGGGCCTGGATTTAAACTCACATCCACCTAAGCAGGGAGGAGCTGTTGTGAGGGTCCTGGGCAGCAGCAGCCCACTGAAGCCTGGTATGGGTGGTGTGTGTTCCACATTTCATGAAACCCTTGGCTTGTGAGGAATCAGTCCATGGGGAGGGCAGCCACGGACAGGGGACCTCCATCCATCCATAGGATGAGGTAGTGGTTTGCTCTGTCTATCTAGAGAAGGGGTGTGGGTGTGAGATGGGAGATAGAAGGAAGGGCATCCCAGTGGAGAACAGGTAGGGGATGGGGGATGAGGAGCATTTGGGCAGCCCTGAGTTGGCAGGGTCACGGTACACATGGTCAGGGTGTCCTTCAGATAGAAGAAGGAGGACCTAGAGGATTGGTGCTATAATGGAGCGTTTGTCCTCTGAGGCCTGAGTGCTCAGGGTTGATCTGTTAGGAGTCCTCTCCCCACTGCAGGCTGCCTCTGTTAGCCATGGACACGGACACCCCCTATCTGGGGTCCTGACCACCCTGGTTCTGTGGATACCACCCAGGGTGGGGGATGGATGCATGTCTGGAGCCCTAGGAGGTCAGAGCTCAGCCTAACCAGGGTAAGACTGCAAGAGTGAAGGAGCCGGTGAGAGGGGGAGGGTGGCTTTTCCTTTGACTCCAGGCTCCCAAGAGATGATGCCCCCAATCCCTTCTGAAGCCCGTGAGATTCCAGTACCTGGAAGCCTCTGTTGAAACACAGAAAGCAAGCCACCCTAGAAGGGAAGAACTGGGCATACTAGAAGCAGAAAAGCCTGTGGGGTGGGCTGGCTAGAGCTGCGGGGTAGGGGTGTCACATGGATGATGACAGAAAGCTACCGGGGACACCTGGGCTGGGCTGGGCTAGGCAAACGCTCTCACAATGCCTCAAGGTAGGGCCTGGGGCCAGGCTGGGCAGTGAGGACTCCACGCCTCAGGCAGGCTCCCCAAGGATGCGTGCCCTGGCCCTGGGAGACTGGGCTGGGATTGAATCACAGCCAAGAAGTAAGTACAGTCTGGGCACCTGGGCCAGGGCATTCTCGAGCTCCTTCCTCATTCCTGGCCCTGTGGGAGTAGCCGGACCCTGTGCTCCGCTGCAGCCACCACCGCAGATTTGCTGACTGTCTCATGGAGACCCAGGGCTTCCTGCCAGCCTGCTCAGCCCTGGCCTGGGCCCCAGGAACACCACAACCTACCGACCATCAAGTCCCAGCCCTGGGCCACCTCTTGCTCTCAAATGGAGAGACTGAGGCCATTCCTCAGGGAGGGTCACCCCAAGGTTGCCCTTGCATTAGGAAGGGGGAAGGATCAGATATGGAGTCCTACCTGTCCTTGAGGGGCATGTCCCTTTGAAAAGCCCAGCTGGAGGCTCTTCCAAGAGACTTGGGTCTGGGGCAGATTCGAGGGTGCCCAGTTGGGCACAGTGGGGACCAGGCTGTTTGATCAGCAGTTCTGCCCGATGCTAAGCTGCTGGGGACAGTGGGTAGTGGCCAAACCGGCCCCACCACATGCCTTCTGTCCCTGGAGAGGAATGCCATTCATGGTAGACAGTACATGATCACCATGGGCAGTGGCCAGGTGGGCAGTAGGGGTTGCTAAGCCTCTAGGGACCCTGGGCTACCCTCCTAGGCTCTGTGAGAACCAGAAAGGCACCTGACACCCACCATCCAGAACTGGATAGACCCCCCAGGTCCCAGGCCTAGGACTCAGGCAGAGCCAGGGTCTTCTGCTCTCTCTTGCTGAGGAAAGATTGGACCAAATCTGCAGTGAGTTCCTGGGCACCAGACCCCTAGGCCTTATGTCCCTGTAGCCTGAGCCCTGTGTTGTTCAGAGAGGCCTCAGTGTTTGTGTCTAGCCCCCATCCCATACCCAGGGACAGCTAGATGCCGGAGGCAAGTGTGATGGGTCCTGCTGGTCACAATGGAAAGGAACAGGCTTCTGGCTGGCAGAGGAGGTGAGGATGTGGGGGGGAAAGGCCAAGCCTTGGTGGACAGTGCATGTCCCTAACCTGCAGGCAAGAGTTTCAATACAGGGTGTCGCATGGGACCCCCCCACACACTCATTTTTCTGATTCCAGCTTTTATTGGGGCCAAGAGCTCCCCTCCAAGGGAGGCTGCAGCACAGCCCGTCAGAAGTAGGGCACTTCAAGGACGTGCAGGACCCGGCCACCTCTGTCCCAGCACATAGCATGGGGGTAGCCAGTGCCCCACCTGGGCCCACTGATGACTTCTCTCCCCCAGGGCAAGGGCTGCAGCCAGCTGTGACAGCAGGTGCAGGTGCCTGGTGGCCCAGGGACAGTGCGAGTTGCCTCGGTGGCATCAGGGCCCCGAGAGTCCTTTTCAAGCAGAAAGGAAGAGCCTGGCTCAGGGGGACAGCAGCCGAAGCCACCCCCCATCCCCTCCAGTACCCAGTGTAGGTCACAATAACTTAAGAGACATGACAGACGAGGGACAGGGATGCTATATAACAATATAAGTTAACCAGGCTCCTTGGCAGGGGACACTGGGATATGGACTTCTGCATCCCAGGACTTGGGGTGAGGACATGGAGGGAGGAGAGGAGGGTGGGACAGTTCCAGTGGCCCAGAGGCTTGGAGTGTCCCAGTGTGATGGGGATACATGGCTGGATGCAGGGCAAGGGCAGATAGGGGTCACCTTCCCCAAGTCAATGTCCAGGCTGCCTGGCTCAGTGGTCACCAAATCCCACATTCCCATGGGCTTTTGCTATGAAAAATATTCTAAATGTAGAGCGGCCTATGGGAGTGACCAAAGACAGAAGCAAGCTGTGCTCTTGCTCTGGATAGTCCCTGCCCATCATGTGCTGTGGAGGAGAGGCTGGGAGCTTCAGAGAGGATGTACCCAGCCTTGAGCGGGCAGGACCCTCTCTGCCCCCATCTGAAAGGTCTCAGGCAAGTGAATAGGACATCAGAGAGTCTCCTCATGGTGTGGGGACCCTTGAGCAGATGTCTGTGGACAACAGCAGGGGCCCTGGCAGGCACAGCCTTGGAACCCTGGATGCCAATTCTTTCACGTAAGGGTCAGAGTGGAAGGACAAAAACCCCCCAAAGGCACT
Organism: Nannospalax galili; assembly: GCF_000622305.1. Classification (NCBI taxonomy): domain Eukaryota; kingdom Metazoa; phylum Chordata; class Mammalia; order Rodentia; family Spalacidae; genus Nannospalax; species Nannospalax galili. The sequence continues at coordinate 568,455 of NW_008348199.1, read as the reverse complement.
GAGAAGGGGGTGCAGGCTCGTGCCACCCTGGCCACCCCCAGAGCTTGGGTTCGGTGGGGCTATGGTGGTACAATCCACAGAGCCATGGGGTCTTCAGTAAATCTTCAGGGTGCTCTGTGCTCATCTGTCAGATGGGACAACTGTCCCTGACCTCTCTGGGCCCTGCCTGTCCTGCTGTGCTGTCCTGCGGGTCAGGCTGGCTCCAGGGTAGAAGGGGCTGGAGGTGGAAGCCTGTGGTGGAGGGCTGGGAGGGTAAAGGCCTGGGGAGAGGATGAGGCACACCTGGAACCTGGCACAGGTGACATTTGATCTGCTTGACAATTTCGGAAAGGAATGTAAGATGGGCTATCATCAGAGGCCCTCTCAGGTCATGCAGGCCCCCACAACCCCTCCCAGGGCACCTCTGGGGCCCACACACATAGTCAGCCTCCCTGCCAACCCCGGCCCCTCAGATCTGCAGGCGACAGAGGACCCTCAGGGGAGGAGCTGGCAGTGGGGTGGCCTCCGAGTACAGAGTTAGGACTGACTACATGGTCATTAGTACAAATCCTCTTCTGATGCTAAGAGAACATAAATAATCTTGTCAACATCCATCCACACTGCCCAGGGCCCATGAGATGCAGCCTGGGAAAGAGTTTTGAGCGCAAATGGTAGGCATGGCTTTCTGTGTCCAGCCACCAGGCAGGGAGGTGACCCTCAGTGTCTCATGGTCACTTTGAGGTTCACTTTCCCCAAGAGAAGAAAAGGAATTTGCTGGTCTCCATTGGGTACCAGACCACTGACCATGGATGTTGGGTGGGTTGAGGGCACACAGCTCTGCCACTGGAGGGGACAGAGTTGGTAAGAAGGAGCCTGGAGCATGGGGAGTAGGTGCAGGCCCCTGCTGCACCCCGAGCTCCTACCCTCTCCACCTGCCTCTGCCCACAACTGGCAGGGCTGGAAGCAGGAAAGGATGTGCAAAATGCTGAGAGCTGGGGTGGGCCGGGGCACCCAGGGCAGGTGCGCGGCAGCCTCACTTGCAGGTGAAGACCTCGGTGCGCTCGCTGCACGTGTTGCACTTGACGAAGCAGCACCAGTGAAATTTGCAGTTACACTGCCACACTTTTGTGTACTGGTGCGTGTTGTAGCCGCGCCCGCAGCACATGGTGTCGCAGCCATCGGCACCCTGCGAGGTGCGGTTGCACAGGCGGCCCTGTGTGCCCACGCTGCCCGTGGCCGCGTCCTCCTCACAGTAGTTAGGTGACTTCTCGATGTACACCAGGTCCGTCTCCATGGGCTTCTGGTAGCTGCGCAGCTGTTTGATGCGCAGGAAGGTGGGCTGCCGCAGGCGGCTGGCACGGACCACCTCTACCTGCACGGCGGCGTTGTACTTTTCCTTGAGCAGGTGACCCACCTCTCGGAACTTGGGCAGCGTGGTCCAGCAGGTTTTGGTGGTACAGGAGCCCGACACGCCGTGACACTTACACTCCAGCTTCATGCGGTCCTCCAGAACCTACAGGAGACAGAGCAGAGGCTCAGCAGGGCGTGGGGCACCCAGGGCGCCCTGTGTCGTCTCTCCTGCCTCCTCGTCTCCTCTCTCAGAGCCCGACTGTTCACTCCTTTAAAGTGCTGTGGCAGGGTCCCTGTGTGCCGCGCTCTGTTAGAGTATGGTGTATGTGATCAAATGTATTTGGTTAAATCCATACGATGACCGTTTAAGGAGGCACTGACGAGGGAACCTGATTTTCAGGGCCGCAGGTGGGGACACCAGGCTGGGAGAGGCCCAGCAACAGAAGGTGATAAATAAATATCCCATGTCTCCTTCGCCCTTATGCCTGGTGCGAGTCTGGCAGGTAGTCGGAGCTTAACAGCCGGCTACCTAACGACAGCGTATGTGCAGGTGATGGAGGGAAATGGGAGGGTGAGGGTACGGGTCAGCGCGGCCCAGTCGTGCCATCCTCTGGGAAGCTGACAGCCGGGACAGGCCGGTTGTTGTTCTTTCTCCCTAGCTGCACGAGGGCCTGGGCTGGGTGCAGCTCTCTGTTTTCCTTGGGCCTCCCTCTTGGCCCCCGGAAGGCTGGTTCCCAGAGCCAGCCCTGACCCCAGGTACTCATTTACCCGGATCGAAAGGGTCCTGCCAACCGGCTTGATGAAAGATGGGGGGGGTCACTGTTAGCTGCTGCCCTGCGAAGGGGCCATTTATCAGCTGTCGGGGACTCTACTAGCCTCACCTTGGCAGCCTGGGCCTTTGGGGATTTGACTCCTACCCCCTCCCCCAGGCCGGAATCCACTGTCAAGGGCACCTGTTTTCGACCCCCAGATCTGGCCTAGACAAAAGCCTCAGCAAATAAATGAATGAATGGATGGATGGATGAGGGAAAAGAAGAAAGAAGCAGTCCACCGAGGGCCACTGCCCAGCACCTTCTCTGGACCTCACAGGACCTCTGAGGTTCACCCAGTGTAGAAGAAAACGGACAGGTATCAAACACCCAGGGCCTTCGGGAGCCCACACCCTGCGGGACTGCCGGTGCCTATGGCGGGGTGTCCTGGAGGAAGTGATGCCTGTGATGGGTTTTGATGGGTGAGTCGGAACTCGTTAGACAAAAAGGAAGGTGTTTTAGGAGAAGCTCAAAAGTCACAACTGTATCATGAAGCTCGAAGGGAAGAGGGGCCACAGGCCCTTCAGTGGCGCTGGGCAGGCCCTGGGCTGGTACCTCCCCAACCTCATTATTCTCCAGCTAAGTGAATGATGGTATTGATGGGTAAAGGACTGGAGCAGCTGGCCGGAAGGGAAGCGTGAACCCCACCAGGGATAGTCTAAGGCAGGATGGACCCAGTGTCCTGTGGAGCAGAGTACTTTGGGGGCTCTATGGGTAGAGTGGGTGGACCGGAGATGCCTGGAGGTCAGGCCTGAGTAGCCTCAGGCAAACCTAGGACCTGTTCTTTGTTCTTCCCTGCCTTCCCCATCCCCCATCTATCCTCATGATTCTCTAGCCCCCTCATCTGAGCCCCTGTTCTTCCCTGCCTCCCCCATCCCCCATCTATCCTCATGACTCTCTAGCCCCCTCATCTGAGCCCCTGTGCCGTGATCCAGCTTTGCTTGGCTCTGTCCCTTCCTTCCACTAGCCTTCTTCAAGCCCAGTAAGTCCCCTGCCCTGGCCACTGTGTACTGGCTGGCTGGACAGGCCTTCCCAGATCCCAGGGTGCAGCAGCTCATGCAAGCCCTAGCTGACAATCCTCCTCCAATGGCTGAGACCAGGTTGGGGCCAGGTAGGCCAGTGGCCAGCCATCTGTGGTCCCACTGTGCCCAGCTGCACACCCACCTCCCAAGTCCCTTCTCCTCGTCCTTTAGCCCTCGCCCAGCCCCTACCTCCTGAGTCTTATCAGGGCTCCCCAGCCTCCTGCTCCCTCCTGCCTGCCTGGGGACATCAGACCCTGTGCAGCCCTAGTAGTGACAGAGGCAGATGAAGTTGATTGGGCAGGTGTTTGCAGAGCAAGGGGCTGAATCCTCGCTTGGCTGGGTCCCCTGGGCTGGAGCCTCGCCGGGAAGTGATCACAGGATTCAAGAATGCGCCGCTTCCTTCTCCAGGGCCCTTGCCACCAGAGTTACGGCAACAGTGGCGCCAGGGGCGGCCAGGCGCCCAGGAGACACCTGGAAGGGGCAGAAAGGGCTGCCCACCTGAGGGGCTTGAGCTGAGTCTGACTGCACTGCAGGCCTGGTCCCCCCCAACACACACAAGGGTGTGGAGTCGACTGCGCCATTGAGAAGGGCTGATGGGGTGTGTCCAGGGCTTGGGAGCAGCGCTCCTTTTGGCTAGGCTGAGGGAGTCATTAGACCAGGGACAAAGACCTTCAGGGGAAGGCTGGACGGCTCTGGTGTCCCTCTGTCCCAGCAGGGCAGACTTGGGTGGGGAGGGTGCCTCACCGTCAGTGCAGATGCAGCTGGGGAGAGAGGCACCCTGTGTCTCCCTCATGCCCTTGGCTTCCTGAGCTTTCGGGTGGCCTGGCCTCTCCCACACATGCAGACATGGCCCTTGACTGCTGTTCTCACTAACTTTGGATCCATAAGTGGCTGTGGATCTTGCCAACTTGGGGGTAGTAGCCGGCCTCTGGACTCAGCATGGGTGTGACCTCAGGACCGCGCAGTGAGGACGAGCCTACCCAGCACCACTGTCAGGGACCCTTGGTCAGTCAAGGGCCGAGCCAAGACATGACCCATGGCCAGCTGATGGGGCACCAGCCCCATCCCCAAGTTGGCCACACTTGTCACAACTTCCTTCCTGGTGGGCACCCACTGAATTCCTGGGCAAATGCAGTGGTATCCTTGGCATAGCACCTGACCTTCCCACAGGGGCCAGCACTGGCCTTGTCAGGACGGAGCAGACAAACCACAGTTTCCAACCTCTCAGGCATCAGTACTGTCTACCCCTGCCCCTGCCCCTGCCCCATGGGGTGGGGGGCACCACACCAGCGACAGAACTACTTGCTCACATCTGCATATTCTTGGGGAAAGGTTTGAGTGCTCTTTCTGCCTAGGCACCAGGGGGCACATCTCTCTAAATCCACCACAGTCCACGAGGGGCCTGGGGAGGGGAAGCAGTGCAGGGCTAGTGGTCATGGTGAGCAGAGCTCTGAGCTTAGCCTGTTCCATCAAAGCCTTTTAGGGGTGCCCACCTGGGTCCCTGCAGCCTCAGGAGAACAGAAAGTGGGGTGGTTGGTGGCTGTAGATTACCTCCCATGAGTCACATCACAGGAAATCTCAGAAGTGACCTTATTGGAAATAGGGTCTTTACAGATGGGGTTAAAGCAAACATGAAGGTGTGTTCACCTGGAATAGGCCTGGCCAAAAGGCAACTGAGAATTTCCTCATAAGAGACAAAAGAGAAGACAGCCCAGGAGAGGCCACCTGGCTCAGAGGCAGAAGCTGGTGATGAGGCCACAAGCCAACAAATGCTGGGGCCTCTAGACGCTGGATCCCTCATTTTTCTATCCCCCAGAGCCTTTGGCGGAAGCATGGCCCCGCCCAGACCTTGATCGCAGGTTTTAATACCAGAACAGAGGGAGAACATGGGCCTCTTTCACTGTGAGTCTAAGGTACTCAGGAGCAGCAGGCATAAGGTGTTGGCCCACCCCTCTATACCTGCTTGATGCCCCAGGGTGGGTCCGGATCCAGCACTGGAGCAGTGGGGCAACTTCCAGCCCCCAACCTACCATCATGGCAAGCACTGAGCTGCTGGGAGGAAAGGACCCATGTGCAGTTATTATCTGGCCTTTGGGGGCTCAGGTCAAGGTGTGCTCACAGCTGTACAGGTGAGGCTGGCAGAGGTGCAGATGGGGAGACTGAGGCTCAGCAGAGGGACAGGTGAACTCCCACAACTGGGGACAGAGTTGGTGTGAAAACTGTTAATTTTTTTTGAGACATTGTCTTTTTATGTAGCTCAGGCTGGCCTCAAACACAATCTACCACAGCCTTCTGAATGTGCTGTGTCTGGGTACCACCAAACCTTTTAGAGCCCTTCCTTTCCTGTAGCCAGCCTCTATGCTGCTGCTCCCATGATCTGTGCCACATTTCGTTCATGGCATGCCATCCTTGGGTCATTCCTCTGCCCTCAACCCCTCAGCTGGACTATCTTCCCCATTGCCAACCTCCAACTTCCTGTCTCTCCTGGGGCTGGTCCTTTCTGCCCCCCTTGTGCCTCTTTATCAGCCTATGTGCTGCAACCAGCCCACCCAGTCAGTCCCAGACCTGAACTGGACATAACTCCAGGCTTCAAGGCCCTTTGCCTGGAGTCCTTGTCCGTTCTCACATCTCTGGGGCTTGATGTACCCATGAGCAGCGACTAAAACTCAGGCCCAAAGTTGGCCAGCTCTGCAGCTTGCCTGGGGCTTACGGTCCTTATCTGTACATGGGGACAGTTGGATCTTCTCCTGGGAGGAAACATCTGCCCAGAAGCCACCCCAGAAACTCGAAGGCGTCCATGAGAATCCAGCCCCACTTTCCCTCTGTGTTGGTTGGCCTCTTTCTTCAGCATCCCCGGCAGGTGGGCTTCGATCACATACTATGCATTTGCTTGGGTTTGTGGCTGCCTTTGAGCTCACTGGAGGCCACACGGCCACTCTTCCCCCATCTGTTTGCCACTGTAACCTAACACCCCCCAACCATGAAAGACACCCCACATCAGAGTCAACCCCTCCCTGAGCTGTGCCAACCCGTGCTCACTCCTTAGGCCCGACTCACCCACCCCTCCTGCTGGCTGGAGCTGATTATGTTCTGCATGTCCTTCAAGGCCCCACTCTGATGCCACCTCCTCCAGGAAGCCTCTGTGCTTTCTGCTGGGCTCCCAGGCCCTGACACCCTTAGGTGACCCAAGATCGCACAGTCAGGGTCATGCTCAACTTCTCTCTACTGCCTGGCACAGAGGAGGGGGCAGGCAGTGCTAACTGAAAGAGTGGCAGACATATCGCTGGCCTTTCGTGACCTCCCAGGGTTGGAGGCTCTTCAGCTCGTTTGCCTAGAAAGGCCGGTCCATTGCAGGCCCAATAAGCCCCTGGCTCTGCAGACCTGGGTGCAGCCCCCAGCGCCCAGGAGCCAGATCCAGCCCGTGTTCTGCTCGGCTGGCTGCCCTATCTCTGGCCATCTTGCCGCCAAAGCGGCTGCTCCTCCTAGCTCAGTATCTGGGGGCCTCATCTCCCTGCGGTGGCCAGGCTCGCCCTGACTTCTCCCCCAGTGTCCTGGAGTGATTTTCCTCCATTAGCACCCTCACTCCTCCTTCCCACCATGTGCAAGGCGGGCTGTGCTCCAAGAGCCCCCCCCAGCTGGCAGTTCCTGTCAGTCCTTAGAGCTGTCTCCCTTTTGTCCCGTCCCCCTTTATTGGTGTGCTGATTAGGCTCTGAGAGCGGGGATGTGGGCTGTGGCCTGGGGCCTTGACCCACCTTCAGGTCCCCAGCCAGGCCCAGCTCACACCCTGCATTGAAATGGGTCCTACGTGCCCACTCTGGGGGCTGCTGCTGCACCCCAGGTAGCCCCAGGTTTCATACGTGCAGGCAGGGCAGGGAGGCTGCCCGGGGCTTTGCAGGGAAGCAGAGGAAACACAGGAAGACCTGGCATGCATGCTTCTGCAGGTGGGCACTGTGGCTGCCATGCCCACCATGTCTGCAGGCCTACCTTCCCGCCCACCGTGCCTGCTGTGCCTACATGCCCATACACCGACCTTCCTGCCCGCCTCGTTGTTGTGGAGATTCATGAGGCGCCTGGCGTTCTTCTTGATCTCTCGGGCATCCACGAAGCGCCGGGAGAAGTCGATGCCGTATCGCACATCAGCTGAGCAGCCGCCCCACTTCCAGCCCTCCGCCTGATTGTAGTAGCCTTGCTTCTCCCTGTCACAGCCACAGTTGCTCAGGTTGCCCTGGCTGCAGGCGGCCGTGACTGCATGTGCCACGCCTGCTGCGGTGATGGCATATGTGAAAGCGGCCTCACGGCTCCCTGGGGAGAGAGATGACACGTGTGGCTGGTGAGGCCCCAAAACTCTGAGTCAGGTGGGCACAGGGGACATAATCTACTTGCTGTGTGACCCCAGGACTCATCACCTGCCCTTTCTGAGCTTCCAACTCACCAGAGTGGGGCTGATGAACAGCAACCAGGAAGTATGTGGTAAGGTGTAGAGCTGGTACTCAGTGTCTGCTGTCACCACCAGCATGTAACACCACCATCCACTGTCTCTCCCTGTTCCCAAGAGACCTCAGCTCAGCTACTGCTTCTGTGGACAGGCCATTTGTGCATAGAACATGGACTTCTGGGCCATGAGAAAGCACAGGGCCTCCCCATTCCCACTCAGGAGTCCATCTCCCTCTGTGACTGGACCTTCAGTCCGCTCCAGGCTTTGGCCTTCCAGGTCTCCCTTTCTTCCCACCATCTGGGTAGCAGTCCTACCTCTGTCCTCTCTCCCTGGTCATAGCTGGGTCCTTCCCCCTCCCCACCCCAAGCACCTTCACTGACTCCTGTCTGATGACAGGGCCAAGCCTATGACTGACCGAGCTGGGAAGGGAAGCCAGGTCCCCCACCCTGCCAACGCCTGCCTGGCTTTCTCATCCCTCTCTCTGTCCTCAGGGATGACTCAGGTCTTCTGGGTGTGGTTCACACCTCCTGTGGGTTTCCTGGTCTTTGGGATTTCCTGGTCTCTTCCCCTTCCGAAGCCTGGCTCTAATGTTCCTCCTGAAGGCTGCCTTCCCAGGAGGAGGCCTTCACTGCTCAGGTGGGGACATTGTCCACATGATTAGCCTTGTAGGGGACCACCTGGCTCTCTTTAGGTCCAGAAGCCCTTCAAGTAGATGGGTCCAGCTCAGATTCCTTCTTTATCCTCCAAGGCCCCAGGCTGGACTGTGCATGCCTTCCATCCTGGCCCTCTCTACCTACCCACTTCCCAAGTCTGTTATCAATAGTATGTGTCTAGCACATGGCACCGTGTGGCCTCAGGAAGGCCACTCTGGGACCCAGAGTAAACTCCAGTGAAGGATGGCTCCCTATCATCTCAGTCATGGACAGCAAGGCCAATGGTCAGATATGGAGCTGGGAAGGCAAAAACCCAAGCCCAAGCCATAGCAAGGCCTCATGCCAGCACCTGCCTGCCCCAGTCTGTCCTGGATGGCTGACTGCTGGCCCTGCTCTGGGAGACTGAATGGGTCACCACAGAAAACTGGCAGAGAGTCAAGTTAGGTCCATGAACACACTTTGAGCACCAACTATATGTCTGGCCTTGTGGCAGCTGTTCCAGGCACTCTACGACCATCTACCTACCCACCAGCCAGCTGGGGTGTGCCGAAGGGAACTTCTTCCTGGTGGTGGTGGGGTAGCCTGACACCCTCTTCCCCTGAGGCAACTTCCCTCAAAGTGAAGACAGGGTGGAGTCCCCAATCCCAGGGGCCTGGGGTGAAGAGAAGTAGGGGGCACTTCCTCCTCTGAGAGACCCAAGGCAAGATATTTCCAGTCAGAGAGACCAAGACCTCCAGGGCTGGCCTGCCTGGACCTGGCCTGTCACAGCCTCCACCTTGTCCTGCTACCCTACTGGGTCCCCCCCACCCCCAGCAGTTCCTTTCTTGCCAGAACACATTCCCAGGGCCTGTGGGCTCCAGGCTCTGATGGACAGGAGATAGGAGAGATATAAGCCAACCTCTCAGCCCAGTGGGCTCCTCATGTTCCATGAAGACATGGAGCAGCCCTGTTCCTGCACTGCTGGAGGCTGGGCAGGAGCCCTAGATAGGATGGGGACTGGGAGGATATAGGAATCCATGTCCCCGGCTCTAAATTAGTTCAGGAAGACCCTAAGGGAAGGCCTGGGTTCCCTTCTGCAGTGCTCAGGCCTGGCAGAGCCAGATGATGAGCTATCCAGGGATGGTGGAAGTGGCCATCCAGAGAAGACTCAGGACCCTAGAGGACATCCTAACCTGCCTCTGTGGGGGAAGTCAGGCAGGCTTCCTGGAGAAAGGGTTGCCTTGTGTAATGACAGTCTCTGCAGGGAGCAGGAGCTGACTCCTAGAAGGTGTGTGTACATGTGGGGGTGGGAGGCACACAGGCTGTGGAGTGTGTGGTACTGGGGAAGTGTGCAGTATGGTATGTGTGAGATGTGGGTGTGGAGTATGATGTATGTGGCATGTCCGCTGTGTTGTGGGATGTACATGCTCTGTAGCATGTGTGCCCGTGCTCCAAAGGCACTCAGGAGTCTAGAGCTGGGAACACAGGGGCTGTCCAGGTAACATGGGACCTGGATACAGCAGATCTCACAAGTAATAATATTCCAAACCCTTTAGAAGCAGCTCACAGAGCAGAGGACACCACCATTATCCTCATTGAAGCCAGAATTTCACTCCACTGTGCACCCAACACCTGGATCCTCCCTGTTCTCAGAACTCTCAAGACAATGAGACAAGGCAGGTTTTATACCCATTTTGCAGAAGAGGAAACTGAGGCATGGAGCGGGTATAACACTGACTATTAACGGCTGAGGTGGGACTTGAACCTGGCTCTGGGTGTTTGGAAAGCCCAGATAGACTGCAGAAGGGCTGAGGGCCTGGGCATAGATCTCTGATGACCATTCTGTCCCCAGTTTAGCCCCTATATAGTCTGTGATCTTGGAAGGAGACAGGAACAGGGAGATTTGTGGCACCTTGGGGAAAAGATACTGTGTATGGGTGAGTTGTGGCCCTTGGAGTGCAGAGGGGCTGGACAGTGGCCAGAGGCCCCTGGATGGGAGCTCTAGGAAGGCCAAGCTAGCTTCTAGTGAGCACAGTGGAGAGAGGTCTGGAAAATTCAAGTGATTGTGCAATTTTGTAATGGGTGCAGATGGTGGTAGGTGTCACCCAGAGGCCGAGGCAGCCACCTGTGACTGCTCACCTCTTCCAGTCTAACCACTAGGCTGCCAAGACCAGTCAGGAAACTCCCAGCTTCTCCGGCCTGTCTTGAAGCCCCAGGCAAGCAGGCAGGTGCCCAGCCTGACTGGCACGGTCCAGGATGACCGAAAGTCTCCCGAGTGTGTCCCGCTGCGGGTCTGGGCTCTCACCTGCCTGTGCCCACACCCGCTCCGACTCTCTTACTCACCAGTTACTCATCAGGTTGCCACTCCCACCATGGCCTTTTTATTTGGTTTTAATGAGCCAAGCCCTCCGTCTGTTGCCGTGGAGACAGGGAAAGGTGGAGGAGAGAGAAATGGTAGTTTGGGGGAGAACAACCCCAAGTGAGGTCCAGCGAGAGGGGCTGCCACGGGGCTGCGGGTCCCCACACCCGGCATGCTCCATGTGATCTCATTCCGTTCTTCAACCAGACTCAGGTGCTGGCTCAGAGGGCTTGGTGACTCACCCCAGGCCACAGCTTGCCCAGGTGTGGAGCAGAGAGTGAGCAGGGCTCTAGGCTTCCCCAACTCCCTTCCCAGATCCCTCCAGGGACCTTGCCTGGGGCTGTTCAGGTCCCTGGCCTGCTTCCATAATTTCAGATTCAGAACTCATCTAGATCCTTTGACCTGGAGTGGGGACCTGACTCCACAACGGTCCAAAGGTCTCCAAGGCAACTTCCAGTGTCCTGGGCTGGTCTCCAAAGCCCCCAAGGCCCGACACCCCTGTCTGCTCCTACCATGAGCTGCAGTTCAACATGGCCAGGATGAATGGTGGTCCAGCTGTGGGTAGGTGTAACCCCCTGTAGCATACAGGAACTATCTGGAAGGAAAGGACCTCCCCCCACCCCCA
>NW_008348199.1:526173-557136 GCF_000622305.1 Nannospalax galili | reverse complement strand
CCCCCCCGCCCCAGCTTCCTGACACCTGCCTGGCAGGCAGTGGCCACTTTCTGGCTAGAATCACTCCCTATGTCCCCACATCCCCGGTGCTGGGTGCAGTTAGGACTCTCCTTGTTCCAGAGGGCATCCTGGTGGCAGGTACGCCTCCCTGTGGGCAGCGCTTGAGTCTGATTCTCTAGTGCCCCCCACACCCATGGCTGCCGGAGTCCCTGGGCTTGGGAGGGTCTGGTACTTCCCCCCCCTTTGTTTTATCTTATATCTCCCATGGAATGGGCTGTTTTAATCAGATACATCTCCCAGGTGGGGAAACTGAGCTTCCTGGTGGTAAGCTATTTGCTCCAGACAGTGGCTACGGCCTGGGCTCTGTGGCTGCTCCAGGTGAGTCTGAAGGCAGGGAGCAGAGGAAGTGGGTAAAGGCAGTGTGTACAGTCTTTTTGCAGTCATGAGGTATCCTGACAGGACACAACAGAGGCATAGGGGTCCCTAAGGGACCAGAGCTTATTCCAACACAGGTCTGCACCCTTAAGCACTGGAGCCTAGCAACCATTAGCCTCCCTGTAAAAACGCCAGACAGGTGAGGGCTGCACTGTGGCTGCCCCTGTTCCTGGTCCTCCAGAGCCCCTGGGTGGGTGTCTGCATCTTGATGGTCCTTGAGGAGGCCAGGCTGATGCAGAGCCCCTGTCTGTGACATCTGGGCAGGTCAAAGGGAGCACTGTCAGTCTGAGGGGCTCTGGCCAACACTAGGGAAGGCAGAGAAGGGCTACAGAGAAACTTGGGGTATAGAGGGCAGATGAGACCTGGGCTTGAGCCTCCCCCCGGGGAAGACTCATGTGCCTTGTGGGACTGTAATGCTCCCCTTTTCCCTTGGCCTGGAGCCAGGTCTGGGATCCACAGCTCTGTCTCCATTGTAAGAGGATGAACAGGGCTGGGCCAGCAGAAGACTCCTGGGCTTACGTATTTTACTGTTCGTGAGGCTGGCTGGAAACACCTTCTCCCAGGACTGGTGCCTTAAGTGCTGCCCAGCCATCCCCTCAGCCTCCTCTCTGTTCTGAATAAACCTAGGCCTATCAGGGTAGCAGCCATGTGGGTGGGCCATGGCTGTGGGGCAGAGAGTGGCGCAGCCACAGGGGGACTAACCACCTCAGTGCTCTCCTTAGGTTATTCAAACTTCAGCCTTTACCTAGCCCATGGACAGTCCACCCAGCTGGGCTTAGAGGGCAGCAGACTCAGCTTCGGAATGCCATGTACCTACACGGTGCCAGGCAGACCCAGGGCCCAGGCTAGGGGGGAGCTGCTCAGACTGGAGCTGAGTTTCACCAGCTTGCTGTCCTCTCACCCTGATCTTCAGGGGATCCCACCAGGCACAGACCTCTGTGAACAGCTTCTAGGGGCAGAGCTTGAGGCTTAGTCCGCCCCTAGACCCATTATTCTAGCTACCTGCCACTTCCTGTCATGTACACAGGTTACACACTATTTTTAGAATGTTGTAAAAGCCAGGATTGAGCTCATAATAACCCCAAGAGGGGCACTGGAGAGGCTAGGCCACAAAGGTCTATGGTTATCTCTTAGAAGGGGGGCCGGGAGCCAGGAACTGGGTGCTGGGAAGGGTCTTGGGGACTGTCCAGTGACACACTGCCATCCTCAACAAGGAGCCTGGGCCAGACCCAGAGAGGGACAGCATACTGCCCACAGTCACACTGCATCTCAGGAAATGGGGAAGCCAGGGCTCACAGGCTGAAGTGGCTGAGCTATCAGACACCTGAGTCACTCAGGGCTCAGAGTCTTTCTGGAAGCCAGGAAAATGGTCAAAACCAGATGCTGGCCAGCTGGGTGATGCTGGCCCAGCCAAGGGGCCTTCCAGTGTCCCAGCGGCTACACACAGTCCTGGAGACAGGCTGGCCTGCGCTACATGCCCACACGTGTGACACACAGGGTCTTTGTGCTGCGCATGTTTGATGTATATGATGTGTCTGTGGGTATGCATTGGCTACAGCTTGAACTCAGAGTCCTGGAGCATGATGGGAGGTGGGTACCTGTGTGCCTGCACTGGAGCAAACACAGTCCTGCCCACCTCCTCTCTTGCAACCTGTGTTCACTCCTGTTTAAAAACAACATTATGCTGGGCGTGGTGGTGCACGCCTTTAATCCCAGCACTCGGGAGGCAGAGGCGAGTGGATCTCTGTGAGTTTGAGGCCAGCCTGGTCTACATAGCGAGTTCCAGGCCAGCTGGGGCTACAGGGAGATCCTGTCTCAAAAAGACCAAAAAAAAAAAAAAACCCAAAAATTTATCTGCAAGTCACTAATAAAAAAGCAAGCAACCAATTAAAAATGGACAATAGAGTGTGGCTGTGGGTGTGGCTCATGGCAGAGTACTTGCTGACCATGCAGGAGGCCCTAAGTTCCATTCCCAACACTGCAAAAAAAGGGACAGGGGTGGGGAGGGTCTAAAGTGACATTTCTCAAAAAAAAAAGTATGAAAACGGCCAATAAATGCATCATCATTAGCAAATTAATAATGCAAATCAAAATCACAGTGGGATGCATATCATAACCATCAGGATAGCTAAAGTGAAAGCTGGATAATACCAAGTGTTGGTGAGGACAGCAGCCTGGGATATGGCTGCTGGGGATACGGAATGGGAAGATGCTATGGAAAAGTCTGCCAGGTCTATAAACGCAAACGTTGGGCTACCTGATGCAGTAATTCCACAATGTGCTAAGAAATTAAGACATGCCCACCAAAATCTCATATACCAATGTTGAGGGTAATATTATCTACATCAGCTCAAAGTGGAAACTGCCCAAGTGTGCATCAATGATGGTTGAAGAAAATGCAGTATAGTTCCAGGACAGCTGGGGGCAGGGGGGCCCCCCCCTAAAAAAAAAAAAAAAAAAAAAAAAAAAAAAAAGAAAAGAAAAGAAAATGCAGTATTATCTGTGTAGTGGAATATTGCTCAGTCCTCAAAAAGAACCTTGAAAATGTCATGTGCCATACAGTGCATGAACCCATTGATAGGAATATTTACTGAGGCCAGACCACAAGAAGAAGCTAACTGGCATTGCCAGGGGTGGCAGGGAATGATAACTCAAAACAGGGTTCTTCTGAGGCTGATGAAAATGTCTGAGGTTGATGGAGATTCTAAAGCCACTGGCTTGTCCACTTCAGGGAACTGTATGGATGTGGGTTGTTATGGCAACATGTCATTTGACGATCTGAACTCTGAACTCCTGGTCCTAAGTCTTAAGTCCTCACTTGAGCCCTGGCCTGAACTAGATCTTCACCTCTCAATTAAGGCTGAGAAGAGGTAGCGACTAGCCCGAGGTCACACAACAACTGTGAGTCTGAGCTCAGGATCCCTGAATCCTTGCTCTATCTGAGACTCATCTTCCAGGTTGGTAAACCTCCACCCTCCCCTCACAGACCCCAGACCCCAGGCACCTGTGTTGGCCTGGTGTTCCCCGATGAGCCTGCCCCCTCCTCTCATCAGGTTCTATGCCACTGTCTGTGTCTCACACAACCAAGTGCAGCCCCTTTGTTGACCAGACCACCCAGAGCTCCAGGGACTCTTCAGGACCCTCCCATCTGCCTAGTAGAAAGTACACTGCAGGGCAGGGCTGGTATGCTGACCCAGGGCAGGCAGGCTAGGCCATAGACAGCCGAGGCAGAGGGCAGCGGTTAGACTGTAGAGGGTCATCAAAAAGGGCAGCCGGAGGACTGGGAGGGAGGCCTGTCAAGAAGGGCTGTTGAAGGTAGGTGCTGAATGGTGAGGGGCGGGAAGGAAGAAAGACACACAGGGAACAGTGCTCCAGGCAGACGAACAGCAGTGCTTATGGCCTGAGACAGGCATGAAGTGGACATTGCAGTTTGTCTCAAGAAAGTAGTGGTTCTTAGGGGCTTCTGGGAGGGAATCGGGAAGATTCAGGGCTTCTAACAAGACGGGACACCCTGGAGGGTGTGGCTCTGATTTACGCTGAAGAGGACCCACTGGCAAACTGTAGGGCAGCAGCAAGAAAGGTCACCCAGTACAAGGTGCCTGTGGGTGGAGAGAGACATGGTCAGGCCTTGGATACAGCCAATAGGATCAGCCGAAGAGGTGGGTAGATAAGGATAGAAAGTTCCAGAACTTTCCCATGTGATGTTAGAGCCACTGGTGGGGACTGTCACCAAAGGGGAGGTCAAGCCTAGGGGAACTGAGGGAGAACTTGGCTGTGGATAGTTTAAGGACTCTGTGGACAGGAAGGGGGGGGGTCAGCCAGCACGCAGGCTTGCTCCCTACAAGACAGCTCTGGTATGTTCTCACTACCCACAGGTCCAGTTTCTATGTAGAGATGAGACCCAGGAAGACAAAGATGTTACTGGCCCTGTGGGTATCTCTTGGTATCCCCTGGTCGATGGGCGTAGTGCCCTTGTCCAGACTTCAGGGGGCCTCTATTTTGACTGGCTACTGGGCACAGGAGCTGAGAAATGGAAGGTCAAGAACTCAGGGCAGAGCCCAGCTGTCCCCTTACAGCTGCCCATGTCACAGCCTAGCCCCTTGGCTCCAGTCTGAGCACAGTCACCAACATCTGGGTACAAACCCTACCTGGGTGGGTCTCAGGTCTGTACCCCAGCACACACAGCCTCAGGCTGAGGTCAGTGTGTGCAATGGAGGGCAGAGGCAGGGACAGTGGGGTGGGCCAACTCAGAGATGTGTCTGTCCCCATGAGGACCTCCAGGCTCTGCCTGGTACAGGTTGGGCAGGCTGCCTGGCACCCACACCTAGTTCTTCCCCCATCAAAATGAGGTGATGCCAAGCACCCCTTGAAGGGGCCTCCAGTAATGAGGTAATACTGAGGAGGTATCATGCACGCCAGAGCCTGGGCACCATGGGGAAAGTGTGTGACATATGTGTGCTGCATACGCCATCCTTCTCAGAGTGGGCCTGACCATGGGCCTGGGTGGGCAAAGACCTACACTGGTGCTGTGTATTTTTGTGTGTGGATGGAGAGTATGCATATATCTGTACATATAAGTGTATTTGTGTGTATGCACGTACATATGTGTATATATAAGCGTGTGTATGCATACATGTATGCACCGGCATGCATGTGTGAGCAAGTCTGTGCATGTGTGTTTGTGCATACATCCATCTGTGAACATCTACAGGTGTGTGTCGGGAGGCATATGTGGGTGCATCTATGCGTATGTGTGAACGCCTGTCGCTGCCCTCTCCTGTACATCTTTCCTTGTGCCTGTCTGTCCTTTATCTTTGTCCCTCTGTCCCCTCTGGCTCCCGCCCCACCCGGCCCCACCCGGCTTCGCTGAGTCAGTGTCTCCACTCTAAGCTCTTCGCTGGCTGGCTGCGTTGTCATAAACAGAACACTGGGGAAGGCCTGCCAGGTCCGAACATGCCGGCCCGCCTGCGCCCCAGGCTTTTGTTCCGACCCAGGGTGGCCCGCACACGCGCTGTGCAGCCCCAAAGATGGAGATGGTGCTCCGGCTGGGCTGGGGGCATGCGACCTGGAGAGGGCAGGGCCTGGCTGCAAACAAGGGGACATCGACCCAAGTCCAGGGCTGTCTGTCTCTTGCAGGGCCTGCAGGAGCTCCTGAGAGGAGGCCTCTCCTTATCCATGCTGCCTCAGGCCAGGGCCACCTGCCTCCATTTCTCCCTCCCTCAAGGCTACCGACAAAATCAGCTGCTCTGGGGAGAAGCAGAGTGCCAGCCCCAGCCCTTTCTGGCATGGGAGGGTATACTGAGGCCCCTAAGGACATGAGGCATGCTCAAGGTCACCTGGGGAGCCAGGCCACTGGCCCAGGCAGGGTGCCCCTCCAGGTTTCACTCTTCCTGTACTGGGCCTCCTGGAGAGGTGAAAATCCCAGTCTTAGACAAGTTCCATGTGTCCCCTTTTAGGGACTGAAGGATCAGGGGGCCACAGCACCAAGCAGCTTAAGGCTGCTGTGTTCATTGACAGAGAGGTTCCATCAAAGCAGCCCTCCCAGCTGTGACCTGCCCTCTGAGAAGGGGAAGGAACCCAACCAGCAGCCTGGGGTCCCATGATGCCCTGAGCCAGTGCTGGGCTTAGTGACTGACCTTCAAACTCCCACCTGTCCCCTAAGGTCCTGGCAACCAGGATCCTTAGCCTCAGAAATATCTTGTCTACTGCCCTGGTTGACCGTGATGACACTGGGGATGACTGGGACCGTGATTCCCAATGCTTGCACCTGGGGCCAGGGCCCCTCTAGCACTGCCTCATCCTGCCTGGTCACTCTGTGCCCTGGCATAAACCTGGCATGGCATGCTGCAGGTGCTCAGTACATGCAGGCTGAACCAGCACAGGGACTGACAGTGGTCTCCTTCCTCTGTGCTGTCCCAGGAAGCAACTGGTTGGTGACCTCTACCTCCAGACTGCCCACAACACATAGTACTATGGGAAAAGTCCATCAGCTTGGGTTCAAATGTCCCTTCTGCCCTAGACAGGTGACCCAGGTCACTCCCACCTCTTTTGAGACCAATACCAGCCAACAGAAATCTCAAGCAAGCCATAGGTGTCTTCTGAGACTTCCCAGCGGTCACATAAAGAAAAGTGGGAATAACCAGGTGATGCAAATGTGGGCGACATTTATTCAGCTGCTATTTCAAAATAACATCATTCTATAAGCCAAAAACGAAGACCGTTAAAGAAATGTTCCGCTCCCTTTGGAGTCTTCTCCGTCTGATGTCTGACGCTACAGTGTAAGCACACCTGACTTTAATGCTGTCCCTGCCCACAGCAGAGACCCATGGCCACCAGGAGGCCAGAGCAACCAGTGTCCTTCCTAGGACAATCCTCCTTGCTCTACAGAGGCCTGCTTGCAAAGCCCAGGGAGCGCAGCAGAAGCATGTGCCCAGGATCCACCCTCCTCCCCTGAGTCCCCCTCACTTCTCAGAAGCCCAAGATAAATCCGTCTACCTCCCCAAAGGCCTTGGCTGCCTCCCCTGCTGTGCTCACCGGTGGGCCTGGGGCTATAGTGACGCTGTTTCCACACACAGCTCACCCACAAAGCCAACAGGATGACAGCTGCGACGCAGCCCTGGGCTGCTCACGTGAGTTGAGATTAGGGGTGGCCCTTATGCTTGGTCATGTCTGAGACCAGCACATGACAGGTAGGATCCTGCATGCCCTGGCACGGCTGGAGCTGGGGGCCTGTGCAAGCCATGGTCCACACTAGGCTAGTGGGTTGGGGGCTCTGGGCTCATGAGGGGCTGGGGACATGACTGGGGGATCATGCATGCTCAGAGGGAAGACTGTTTGCTCAGAACCATTTAGACCCTCTGAGCCCTTTCCCTCCTCCTTTCCAGCCTTAAGTCTCCCATCCCCCACCCCACCTTGCCTCACAAAGCACCTGCCCTTTCAGGAAACCTCTCTCTGCTTCCTGGCCTCAGGTCCTTGGCACATGCTGCTCTTTCCACCTGGATATCTTTCCCTGCCCCCGCTTCACTGAAAATCCTGACTTGATTACAGTGACTATCAGCAATTCTCAGACATGTTAGGACCCCAAATTTCTACCAGGCTGCACCCTAAATATATAAGTACCCTGACTCGCAAGCCTCTCCTATGTCCCTTTCCCCATCTCAGGGCAGAGCTGGGCTGCACCTATGACACACTCACCGAATTCATTCTAAATCAATGGGAGAGACAAGTCAGGAGGGCCCTGAGCTACCAGCCCCACTGGCACCTCATGAAAACAGTCCTGGGACGGGCTCAGGTGGCCAGGGGGTGGAGAATGCCAAGCATGGGGAGACCACATCAGCAGTAAGAGGCCTAGAGGGCCTTGGCCGTCTAAAGGGAGCAGAGCAGCTGGTACCTTCAACGTGCCTGATGAGGGGTCATCATGGGCGCACTGAGCACCCTGGCCTGGAGGTATGTGAGCTGCTGCATGGTGTTGGAGGGAGTGGAGCTTTGCAAAGGCTGCTGTTTTGCCTCTCTAAGGGGTTCCCTTCAGCATTTAAGTTCTAGGCCCGGTCCAAGGTCACGGGCAAGGCCTGAAGGAGGCTTTCCCACTCTCCAGACCATCACCCCTCTTACAGCCAATCATTAATTGGCCCTGCTTGAGCGGCTGCTCCCACGAGCACCCGGCCGCCTGCCAGCTCGTGGTCGGGCTCCCGTGCGTGCCCAGGCACCCAGCTCACACACAGCCCGCTGTTCTCCTGACTCCCGGAAGCTGAGACTGGAGAAGGCAACTTCTCAAAGGCAAAGCCTGTGCGGTTCCTGCTCCTGCTCCATCCAGCTCGGCTTGTGGCCAGAGCTGCCCTTCCTGAGAGTGCGCGGGGAGGCTTACAGGGCAGCAAGACCCAGGCTGGGTTCCAGAAAGCCTTGCCTACTCGGGGGCAGGGAGAATGAGGGACAGGCACAAGCTGACCCAGTGTGAGGGTGTGAAAAATGTGCCCCCAGGGGTGAGGGTGAGCTATGGTGTACAGCAGTAGGGAGGTGCCTCCCAGGCTGAGAAAAGAGGCTGGAAGACAGCGGGGAGACAGAGACACCAGATGTGGCTGGGCTCTGGTTGGAAGATGGCTGCAGGAGGAGGTTTGCTCTTACTCTGGGGCAACGGAAATCTTTGTATTTTCTGGTGAGGCCATGGATTGGATTTGAAACAAGGCCTCATGTATTCTAGGTGGGCCTGCGGCTGGCATAGGCTGGGATGACGGACTTGTGTGTCAGCACCCTGAATTAGGACATGCTGGGGCATCGAACCCATGTCCTTTGGTGTGCTAGGTTGGCAGTCTATCCACAGAGCAGAAAGGGAGGGTCAAAGCATGGCTTTTGTTTGACGTGGTGACTGGGGCTGTGAAGGGAGGGTACAGTGACAGCCTCAGTGGGAGACCAGAGAAGCAGCCCCAGAGGGACCAAGGGGCAGTGTGGAGGCACAAACAGTGGAGATGACAGCAGGTGGCCAGGTTGGGGGGGGCACAGATTTAAGAAGTCAGATGCTACCTAGTAGAGCCAAGGTACCCAGGGTCAGTGGGACTTGGAGCAGCAGTTGACAAGGGTCTATTAAAACTGGAGAGAGGCATCCGTGTGTACCTATGGGTACATCAAACCTCAGTCAGGGGTGGGCAAGGAAAAGCCAGAGACAGAAGGGAACCTCGGCGAGTGAGCCAGGCCGGAAGCCAAAGGGGACAGTCAACAGCACAGAGGTTACTAATGGCCTGGATGGGAGCTGTGAGGAGGGGACAGGCCGAGGGCCAGGGTGTAAGCAACTTTGCCAAAGGGCTTCTCAAATGCAGCACTGGGTGCCAGGGTTCCCCCCAGGAGCAGTGCCTGAGGCAGCAATGAAGGGTGCTCTCAGAAGCAGGCAGTGCAAACAGTTGCTCCCCAAGGCGGGGGGCATGAGGGGCCCACCGGGTGGCCCTACCTCAGTGGCATCCCTCCTATGGGCAGAGCTGTGTTCCTCCTGGTGACTAGTGGGCCCAAGTCTGCTTCCCAAGGAGCAGTTGTGATGTCCCCCAAAGGTGGTATGTGGGTACCAACAGCCCTCACTTCCAGGTGAGGGGGCAATGCTGGGCCTGAGAGGACAGCACAGAGAGACAGTCACCAGGGCACTGGGGAAGGGCTCAGGGCAGCCATGCGTCCCATACCCTGCATCTCCAGTCCAAGCCCCCACCTCTCTGGAGGTTTAAGCTGATTGCCAGCTGATTGGCAGGCTCTGGGTCCACCCCCAGGGCAAGCTGGGTGATTGCCCAGGTGACTTCACAACACCCCAGGTCTGTTTCTTCACTGTGAGTCAGGGCGCTCACAGATGCCTCCAAACATGGCACCCAGGCAAGCGGGTAGGCAGCCATACGACTCTGCCCACTAAGGCCCTCCACCCCCCCACCCCGGCCTGGCACCCGGAGTGAAGAAGAAACTGCACTTGGGTGGCGGAGCCCCAGGGTGAAGGCGGTGCCATGCTCTTGACTGAACTAGGTGCCACCCACAGCCTGCTCACCACAAAGGGGCCCCCCAGGGGGTTTGCACCACCCCCAGACTCATGCTGGTGTTCACAGCCCTGTAGAGCCGGCTCGGCTCCAGTGTGGGTCCTGGGGCAGCTGCAGTCCTCTGGGGTGGGACGGATGCACTGGGCCCACAGGCTGGGCAGCCAGCAAGCCTGGTACTGTTCTCCCATTTGACCTGGAGACAGCCTAGAGGGCAGCCAGAGTCACTGTGCCTGGTCCTCTGCAGCTCACAGCATTTATTGAGCACCTAGTGCATGCAGGTGTTGGGGACCCACCCAACAAGAGCCTGCTGTTTCAGAGCTCATACTACGAGTGAGGAACCAAAGACCCCCAGTAGCCCTGAGTGATGCATCCACCACTGGATTTGAATCCAGGTCATTTCTAGACATTTCCTTTAGGCCTCTCCGGCCTCTACTGGGGTCCTCTCTGAGCCTCAGTCTCCTATGTGTGAAATGGGCTCCAGTTAGCCTGCCCCAGGGAAGGAGGTGCCCCAAGGACTATGCCATCGGCAGGGACCTTGCCACCCCTCCTGGTAGTTGTTCACGGTCTTTGAACAGAGGCCTGCCCTTTCTTCATCAGACCTAAGCATCCTACAGGTTCACTCTGCTGGAGTCGCTTAGCAGAAGCAGGTCCTCTCTGTGCTGGCTGCACCTCTCATCCCATGCCCAGCAGCCTCATGGTCAGCACCCCATCCTCCTTGCCTTCCAGGTAGGAACCATAGAGAAAGAGACAAGTCGCCTACTCCATTGGACAGTCATGCCCCAGCCTAGGCTCCTGTCCACATGGCTCACTGTGTCCCACCACACAGCCCAGAGCCAGGACCATCGTGCATGTACATAGGCCATGTGGGCAGTCTGGCTTGGCCTTTGGTAGAGGGCACGTGATTTGGCCCCCTGCCCTCTGGCCTAGATGGCTGGCCCACAGGCCCAGAGACACCCTTACCTACTCGGAGCTCTTGCCCGAAGACGGTCTTCTCGCCCAGGGCGGAGCAGTTCCAGCGGCCAAAGCGGAACTGATACTGGCACTCATCAATGCCCATCTGCGCCCCTTCCCCGATCACGATGATGGCATCGGGTCGGCTCTGGCAGATGGCACGCTGCCGCGGGGCCAGGCCAGGAATCTTGTTGCAGATGATGTTGGCTCCCAGGGCTACCACGGATGACAGTGCTCTGTGGAGACAGTGAGAGGCAGTGAGACCCCCTGGGCAGTCCCTTCTGAGCTGTCTCCAGTTCTCACTCACATGCAGCCTTGGAAAGACACTCTGAGCCTCAGTTTCACATTCAGAAAGTGGGTGTTGACACCTGCAGCTCCCAGCAGGCAGGCACAGATGTGTACCTAGAAGGACCCCTGGATTCTGGATGAGTGGGTGCACAGGGAGGAGACAGGAGCGGATGGGGAGTGAGTACCTACTGTGTGCTGGGCTTGGCTTAAAGCCCCAGGCTGCCTTTGTAATGACTCCTTGCAACTCCCAGGCAGGAAGCTTCCTGCCAAGCTCAGTCTGTGCCTGAAGTATTATCAGCATTGTTTGTTTTGGTAATGAGGGAAATTCACATAACATAGCATTAACCATTTAAAAGTGTACAGCCCTGTGGCCTTGCGGCCTTTAGCACATGCACCGCTGTACGACCACTGCTTCTATCAAGCGCCAAGCTTTTCTCAACACCCCAAAAGGAAACTCCGTACCCATGAGCAGGTACTCCCAGTCCCTCCTCCCTCGGCCCCTGGCAGCCGCTCATCTGTCTGTGTTCCCACGGGGCTGCCTGCTTGGACAGCCTATGGAATCTCACAATACATGTGGTCTTTTGGGTTGATTCCTTTCACTGGGTGAAATGCTTTCAAAGCTCATCCATCTTACAGCTGCGTCAGCACCCTGTTCCTTTTAAAGGCTGAATAATATTCCGTTGCACAACGAGCCCTGGCTTATTGATCAGCTTTCCTTGGACAGACACCTGGCTTGGCTCCACCTCTCGGATGTGGCTGTGTGCATGCAAGCACCTGTCTTTGAGTCCCTGTTTTCAATCTTTGGGGCACCTGCCCACCTGGGAATGGAATTGCTGGATCACCTAGTGACTCTAACTTCCTGATGCATTGCTAAACCATTTTCCACAGCCATTGTGCTGATGGGTTGGCTTCAGGTACTCAGAAGAACATGAAGACGGAGGGAGAGGAGGGCCAGTCTCTAAACAGTGACTGGGGCTGGGTCTCAGTTTGTGGAGTGCTGGTCTATCATGCAGAGAGTCTTGGGTTCAATCCACGGCACTGCATATACCAGACACGGTGACACTCCAGCACTCCAGAGGTTCTCAGTTTGTGGAGTGCTGGTCTATCATGCAGAGAGTCTTGGGTTCAATCCCCGGCACTGCATATACCAGACACGGCGGAGGCAGAAGGATCAAGAATTCAGGGTCATCCTTAGGTACATAGAGAGTTTGAGGTCAGCCTGAGTTACATGAGATCCTGTTTAAAAAAATAAAAAAGCATCTGGCTTTAAAACAACAAACTGGATCAAAGAAGCAGGGAGGGAGGGGAGACCTGCAAGCCCCTCAGAGCTGACAACCAGGCCCTGGGCCTTTAGTGAGGTGGGAACCCTTCTCTGCCCGCTGCATATGACTAGTCTTTGAGAAACTCTGTGTTTTTCCAGGCCACTGTACACCCTAGGCAGCTGGGCAGTCCCCGTGTGGCCTGAACCCCCAGCACGTGCTACAGACACTCAATCTCTGTGGTCCGCCTGCCTGCCCCACCTGCTAATCTGGCCAAGACACCCCCTGGGTCTCCCAGGACACAAAGGGGTGGACCCGCCCCAGGCTGGTGTTGAGGAAGGGCATCTGGGCGGGTGGGGCTGGGAGCGGATTGGAATCTGGAGAATCCAGCCCAAAGTAATTGTAGATCCTCGGAAGCCAAGCTGGGAAAGGAGACTATGGGAACTCCACCAGGCACTCCCACTACTGTAGAGTGGTCATTTTGGGTACCAGAACTAGAGGACGCTCCCTGTTTCCAAGTTCCCCCAACAGGCTGCAGACCCCAAAGCCCCCACTGCCTACTGGAGAGAGCTCAGACAAACAGGCTAGACTGTGGGGATGTTATGGGGATGTAGGATGCACAGGGTGGGGGTGGGGGTGGGCAGCAAGAGATCACTGCAGTAGGCCCAGCCCTATTCTCCCACCTCCAGGAAGCTCCCCTACCACCCACATCTGACCACATCACTCCCCGCTCAACATCTAGCCATAGCTCTCCACTGTTCTCTGCCTAGGATTACAGGTTTTGGTATTGGCCCCAGTGACCTGTTTCCCTCTGACTCCACCATCTACCTTGGCTTTGTGCACAGGTCCCTCTGCTAGCAGGCTGTCCCTCCTCCTTTGTTCTGTCTGGCAAACCTGACCCCTTCTAACCCCCAGCCAGAGCCCTGCTTGTTCCCAGCTTCAGGCTTTGAGGTCATGGGAGGTAACAGTGGGCACTTGTTCTGAGAGTGTAGGTGGCATCCCTCAGTCCCCTACTGTTACTGTTTCTATGACACCCTAAATGGTAGGTGCCCCACGGACAATGCCAAGTCCTAGCTGGCTCTGGGGCCCAAGGGGGCCTTGCTTGGGGGAAGAGAGGGGTTTTAGCTTCCAAAGAATGGGTGAATAAATGAATTCACAGACAAGTAGACATCAAGAATTACATCCAAAACCAACAGCCTGCTTTAGAAAACAACTTGACATCTTTCCCCAAAGGTACGGGAGTAGCAGGCAGCATGCAGAGACTCACTGTGCTTCCAGAGGGTACCACTGCACACCCACCAGTGCCAGCAAAGCCAAAAAGCTGAAACCCCACCGTGGGCAAGGAGGTGGAGGAGTAGGGGTCCAGTCACAACACAGCCACTGTGGGCAGCAGCTTGGTAAAGAGTTAAGAGTCACAAACAGAGCTGCCCAGAAATTCCATTTCTTGGCATAGATCCTTAAGAACTGAAGACAGGTGTGGAAACAAAACCTTCTGTACAAATGTTCTAGCAGCACTATTCATAATAGGCAGAGGACGGAAATAACCCAACTATTGACAGATGACTGGATGAAAACAAAATGTGGTATATCCCTGTCATGGAATATTATTTGGCAATAAAAAGGAATGAAGCACACATTCATGCCCCAATATGGAAAAAGCTCAAAAACATTCTGCCTTGAGAAAGAAGCCAGACACAAAATCCCACAAGTCACCTGAGTCCATTTAAATGAAAGTCCACAGAGACCGAAGGTGGACATGCCAGAGGACTAAATGCATAAGACTTCTAGGCCCCTAGATGTACAGGATCCCAATGGAAAAAGGATATACCAATGTGTGGGGCTGCTGGAACAGGCGGTCTAACACCCCAGCTCTGCCCACACCCACACACAGTGTTTGAATCACAGGGTACCAGGAGCACAGTCTACATGACCAGACACAATTGCTAATTTGGAGATGACCTCAGAGTTGTCTCCCTTTGAGTGATGAGGTCCCATTGACAAGACTAAATACTCTCCTCTAAGGCCAGCCTCTGTGGGGTCTCACCAGGTCCCAACCCCTCAAGAACCCCGCTCTGCAGGGGAGCTGCCAGAGTCCACCAATCCAGCTCAGTGACAGACACCAGGCCTTCCGAGCACAGCTGTCTAATGCAGCCTTAGAACTGCAAGTTCTGGTGCTGACAAGTTCTGTGGGGACGCTGAACCTGCTTCTTCCCGGTTGGAGAGAGGTACCCAGGCATATTCCCTAACCACTCTGTGTCTCAGTTTCCTCCTCTGTAAAAGGAGACTGAGAGGGGCCAGAGAGATGGATGAGCGGTTAAGAGCACTGGCTGCTCTTTCAGAGGACCCGGGTTCTTTTCACAACACCCACAGGGCAGCCAACAACCGCTTGTAACTCTGGTTCAAGATGATCTGACACCACCCTCTTCTGATCTCTGTGGCCACTGCACATATGTGGCACACTTACATACATGCAGGTGAAACACTCCTACGTATGAAATAAAAATGATAAAATATTTTTTTGGTCTTTTTGAGACAGGGTCTCCCTGTAGCCCCAGCTGTCCTGGAACTCACTATGTAGACCAGGCTGGCCTTGAACTCACAGAAATCCGCCTGCCTCTACCTCCTGAGTGCTGGGATTAAAGGTGTGCACCTCCATGCCCTGTCAAAGTAATAAAATATTTTTTTAAAGGGACTGAAAGCAGCCTGGACACACAGCTGAGCTGGAGGCAGGAGGCGGCACTGTGACACACACTCAGCAACTGACCTGTGGTGACATTTTCTCTGTGTGGGCCATTGCTGTCCAGCAGGCCTGAGAGATGCCTGCCCCACATTCACTGGACAGCATGGTCACTAAGATCCTGACGCCAAGCCCCCTTCTGGGACCAATGAGTTCTTACCTCAGTCCCCATGCCTACCTGAGGAATTCTCCTTCTTCCCTCCCTCCAAGACCAGAGCACTCGGGTCTAAGAATCGAGGTGAGACAGTGCCTGTGTCCAGCCAGTATGTGCATGTTTACACAAGTGGGGGGGGGGCAGATAGATACCTCCTCCAGGTTAGGCCCCACTCTGGGGACTCTGCCAAGTGCCCCAGTTTCAGCATCCTTGGGGAGCTGGGACTCACAGTCACACTGGGGAAGGGTGTCCCCTGTGCCCAGGAACAATCATCCTGTCCTTGATGTGCTCTCAGTGGGGGACACCCCTGCTTCCTTGGGAAGTAAGCCTTCCAAAGCCTACCCAGGCAGGGAGGAGTCTAACCTAAATCCTTCATGCTGCTGAGGTTTCCAGAGCTTGAGGCAGAGCATACCTACTGTGCGCTGAATCGGCACAAGGTCCTCTTACTGCTCCTATGTCAAAGCTTCCGGGGCCAAAGGCAATGATGATAATAATTAGCATTATTTCCCTGGAGGTCCCGAGTGGCCCAACCACCTACACAATAGCTCTGCTAACAGGTAGGGAGGGTGCAGGGACTGCAACGCTCTCCACTTCTCCAACCAGCCAAGGCTTTGTCCACAGCCCTTCCTGGTGACAAACTTGTCCTGTCCCTCAAAGATGGCAAGGGGTTGGGCAGGGTGTGGTCAGTTGTCCACTGGGAGAGTCAAAGTCTGTCTCTGAGGTTGAAGGTATTAGGGACAGCCCACACTCATGTACCCTGCTGGCGGGGAGTCTCCAGGACCCTCTCAAACAATCCCTGCCCCCTCTAGGCACTCCTCCAGTGAATGGATGAGGGACCCGTGACAGGCTGTAGGCGTGCAGGCAGGAGGCTCAGATGCATCTCCACACAGCAGCAGAGGCCCCTATAGGACAGTAACCCGGCTTGTGGCTCACATGCACTGACAGAGCAAGGTAGTGGGGCCCCCGGCAGTGCAGCAGGGCCGATCACAGCCACTGTGAGGTCCTCTTCCTTCAGCCTGGGAGACAGGTGAGTGAAAACCCTGCCATTCACTTTGTCATTCACCCTGTCCCTGAGGCCTAGAGTCTGACCTAGTGTGAGAGGCCAGCACTCATTGGAGAGAGACAGAGTGAAGGATGATGGGATAAGTCGATTCCAAAAGAATTCTCCCCAGGATAGGGCAGCCAGCTAGTGACAGGATAAACCACCCCTTTCCACTTAACTGGCCAGAAAGAAATGGTGTCGTTGCAGAGGTGAAAGATGGAGCAGCTATTTCTACCCATAGGAAGCCTCCTGCCAAGGAGCCAGGCACCAGGATCTATGGAGCTAGGCACCTCTACCCCAGAATCCCCTTTCTGCTACAGATCTCGAACCACAGAGGGCCATTTACCCCTCCTCCCCCAAGCAGTGACCCCTGCTCGGCTCTCCTTTCTCTCTAGACTGAGCCTTTCTCCTGGAGACCAGGTAGTTAGTTCCTTGTGCTGCCCCTAGGCTTCTGGGCCAGAGCAGCCCCTCTGTAAGGTGAATCACAGAGTGCTGGCCCTGCTCCAAGACAAAGAAAGACTAATGCAGGATCCAAGGACAGTCTAGAATCGGAACTGAGACCATCCCAGCCAGGAGAGGAGCCTGGGGACATGGGCGTCCCTCTCCAGGGAAGCAAGCTCCTCTTAAGAAGCACTTCCCCAGGACAGGTCCCTCTGACCTCTGATTCTACCCTCATCTGCCCCAGATCCTGGCCCAGCCTAGCCCTGTCTCCACTGTACTAGTCTGCCCTACCTTCCTGCCCCTGCCCTCCCAGCCATAGCCATAGCCTTGTGAAATGCCCTCCTTCTCAGTCCTACCCCATGGCACCAGGATTGGGCCTCTGTCTTCTCCCTCCCACTGTGCTCAACTCTCAGACCTGCCTTCCCACTATGGAAACTCCTCCTTGTCCGCTTCTGACTTCCCCTTCCCCACACTCTTGGGGCCCCCAGATTCAGTGTGTGACCCTCAGTTTTGTTCAAAGGCCATTTGCAGCAGGCTATGCCCTTTGCCAGCTGCGGACTCCCCAGGGCAAGGATCTCCACCATCGCCAGGCACCTGACTAGTCCTAAGAACACCCTCCCCCACCATGCTCTCCTGCCCCTGTCCCAGTTCTGGGAGGTAGGGATGGGCTGGCCTAGACTCCCTCCAAGCCCCCAGCCTTGGCCCCGGCCAGCTGCCCAGCTGCCTGGCAACTCCAGCCCACACTCCTGGCCCAGGGCACTTTGTAATTCTTCCTCCTTGGGCATCCTCGGGCAAAATATCTGAAGAATGTTCTAATTATCTATGATCGGCCAGGAAGGCGGGCCTGGGTCCACTCATCCAGGAAGTAACTCCACAAATCCCCTGGAGGGTGGCGCCAGCACTCCCCTCGGGTGGGCAGGTGTGGCCAGGGCTTCTCCAACCACAGAAGGCCCTGAGGGCTCTTCCCAGGCTCTGGAGCCCAACAGGGTTCTAGGGGTCTCGGTGGGAGGCAGGGCTAGTGGGACCTTGGTGTTCCTGCCTGGCAAGTAGGGACAGCAATGTTTTTCTGGGTGCAAACTGGTCTGAGCCCCCAGATAATGACCCCACTCCTACCCACATATTAGCTATGCTCTGGGCTAGAGGGAACTGACCAGGGAGGGTTCATCCCAGCCAGAGCTAAGCACAGCAAGGCCCCCTTGCCAGGTCTGTAGGCTAGACTTAGAGAGAATAGGGCAGAACTGGTTAGAATGGGACACAGCAGATGACAAAGGCCCCCATGCCTTCAGGCCACCTGTCCTCTCTTTGGTCCTCCTTCTGGCTGCTGGTGACCCCAGCTCAGAAACATGGGCAGGGCAGACATCCCCTCCTCCTCTTTGCAGCCCAAGCTGCTCTGGAACACACTAAGTAGCCAAGGACAACCTTGAACTTCTGATCTTCCTGCTTGCATCTCTCCAGGGCTGGAACTACAGGTGGGCACCACCATACCTGGTTTATGCTGTGCTGGGTATTGAACCCAGGGCTTTGTGCAAATGAGGCAAGCACTCTACCAACTGAGCTACATCCATAGCCCCAGAGCTGTTCTGAGCCTCAGTTTTCTCATCTGAAAATAGAGGGTATCCAGCGCTCCTTTGTCAAATGGCCACTCACTCTCTTGACCTGGACTCAGATGAGACCCTGGAGGGGGTACAAGATGGCAGGTCCAGCCTGGCCATCCAACCTGTTCCCATGCCTGCCCTGACACAGAGCAAAGAACCAAAAGGGTCCCATCTCCACAGCGGCTCCTCAGGGTGAACTTTGCCAGATGAAACTTACAGAGGGAAAAGAGCAACTGGGAAGACCCAAAAGGGCCTAGAGGCACCAGGGCAGGGAGGGCTGAGGGCAGGCACCCTCAGGGCTCTGTTGAGGACAGTTACCCTAGAGCCCCTTCCTGCCCTGCCCGGGCCTCAGTTTCCTATCTACACAGTGAGGGGCTAAGGAGACAGGGTACCTGAGGCTGGGCCCTAAAGAGGGCCTCTGTAGCTTGGGGTCTGAGTTGCAGTTCTGTTCAATCTCTGACTCTTGTTGGACTCTCTGGGCCTGTCTGCCCATCTGTCAGTAGGGAGAGCAGTCTGCCTACAGCTGGGTCTCCTGTGGGCAGCCCCTCACCTCCAGCACGGGACCTGCTTGCTCCCATCTTTCCGGGCCACTGCTCCCCTCAGTTGGCCGCCGTGGTGCTCCCAGGAAAGAGCTTCTGCTTGATGCCCTCCCACCTTCCACATAGCTGACATTCCAGCCGGGCATCCTGGGACCCCACCCTTGAGAGGAGAAAGCAGGTGGTGAGCAGTAGGCCCTGGGTAGGCTGGGGCTGCTGAAGATGCACAAGCCACGGCCACAAGTTGGCACAAGGAGGAATGAGCAAAGGGGGTTGAGGGGCTTCCGGATTCACCGAGCCTTCACGGGGGACACTGTGATCCCCAAACCTCAGGATACTGACCTCCAATCTCAGAAACTTCTGGACCTCTCCTGGCAGTCAGGCCCATCACAACATGTTGGTTCTGGCCCCAGTGGGCCAGATCTTTGCCCTGGGAGGGGCATCCTGTCCCTCAGCATCCAAACAGGACTCCACACCCAGATCAGTGCCTCCCTCTCCCTCTCCAAGAAGTCCGTTCAGTGGTGCTCAGTTCTCCCTCTCCTCCTGTCATGGCCATCTGTGCCAGGCCTGGGGAGCACAGTAGCTGAGATGACCTGTCTCTGGCCTTAGCTCTGACACAGAACAGTACAGATGGAGAAACCCACACCCAGAGATGAGGTTGCAGGACTGACTAAAGGCTTCATATGGCTGAGAACCCCTTAACCCAGTGTGACCCTGAATGTCTAGCCTATGGGACACATGGGTAACCTATGGACCGAGCTGGCCAACATACCCGTCTGAGATCTCAGGACAGATGGACAGGTGGGTGGAACAGGTGAGAGGGAGCTGGCAGGCCCCTCTGGCCCACCGCCAGCTCGGGGGTCTGAACACAGGAAAGCTGAGCCAGCACTTCTGACTACTAAGCAGTAAGTTTGGGGAGCAAGTCCCACATGGAGAACAAGAAGTCGCCATCTCTCTGCAGACCTCGGAGCAAGGCTGAGCTCCTACCCAGGATCAGGTGGGGAACAGAGCTCCAAGAGGGCGGGGCCCTGTCTGAGCCACACAGCACCCCAGACAGCGTGAGCTCAGCTACAGGCCAGACCCATCCCTGCCAGCTGCCATCATTAAGGCTGGGTCAGAGATCTTCTCGTCCCTCTCCTCACTCCAGTGTCCTAGACTGCTCCCTCTTGGATCTCCATGGCCTCCCTAGCCTACTGCCTCAGCTTGGATGCCTTGGGAAATGGGCCATTCAATCCCTGTGGTCAGCCTGGCTGGGAGTTCATCATTCCCGTGTTCCAGAGGAGGCCCAGAGAAGGGCAGCATTTTGTCCAAGGCTGCTTGGCAGAGACAAAGCCAAGTGCTCTGGTTCTGCCTCCTTGGCATCTCCCACTGGGTTGTGGCCGCCTTGCCCCTCCCTACATGAATTCCCACCAGTAAGGCACAGGGGAAGGTAGGGGTCAGTCTAGGCCGAAGACCTGGCTGCCCATCAATCGCTCTGTGAGGGCTCGGAAATGAGGCACTTCTGGTCGCCCCAGTAGCCCTCAGGCAGGGCTAGAGCATAAGAACTTCCCTCAAAGGGAGTTGATGGCCCAGAAGGAAACAGAACCTCAGGGCAGGGCCAGGAGCCCCCGACTGCAGGTGCCACAGTCTGGAGGGAGCTGCCCGGCACCAGGACCTGCCTGGAGAGTTCTGAGGGAGGACAGGATGGAGGTCTAAGCACTCCTCCTGGCTGATGACCAGCAGCCCAGCCTGACCATCGTGAGTATTGTGCCCCTGGGGCCCCCCATGCTATGTATCTCTTGCAGGACTGAGAGTGGTTAGAGCTGTCGGCCGCTGGCGAGTGCTCGCTCCACACTACCTGCCTGCCCCGTCAGCCCCAGGCATTCTTGGTGCACTGTGCCCAGAACATGGGGCACCTTGGTCCATCCCATTGCCCAGGGCTCAAGAAGGTCACCCTGGGAGGCTGGCATGCCTGACCTGGTGCTCCACTCCACAGCAGGGCCACCCAAGGGATGGCAGCCCTGCTTGGTCCGTGGTGACGCCACACCAGCACTTCAGACCACAAGAGCATATGTGGTAGCTGGAAACCAGCCCCTTTCATAGCACAACCCGGTCCACATGAACACAGGATGTCCAGAGGGGTCCAGAGATGATAGAGACAGCAGGGAAGCAAGTCTACTTCCCGGAGAGGGTCAATAGCACCTAAAAATTCCCAGGACTCCCTGCCGGTAGTGAAGTCACCCAGAGAAGACCTGATTCGCCTCCCAGAAGGTGTCCAACCTCCAATCCAGCCCTCATCCCCGGCTTCAACCTCTGCTCCTCGGGCTGGTGAAGGCTACCCCAGATCACCATCTTCTGGAAACTTTTCCTGGTTCACCCCCTACTACAGGTGGTCAGGGTCCCCACTGTGGGCATTGAAAGTCTCTACGTAAACTCTGTGGAAGACAGGCAGGAGGGATGTGACAAGCTAAGCAGCTGAATGCTGGTGGGACTAGCTAGATGGAGTTCTGGAACCACCATTCAGTTGGGGGAAACCAAGATCCAGAAGGGCACCACAAATCTAGACCCAGCCATGTCCAAGAGCCTATCGTCAAATATACACTAAGCCTCCAGGTCACAAACTGGCTGGCTAGGCCTACCTTTATCCCTGTTCAAGCTGGCCTCAGAGCTACTGGAGCAGAGCCAAGACAGACTAGGACCTCTTCCCCAACCCCCAATCTTCCATTAGAGCCTAAAGCAAGAGGCAGCCCCAAAGTTGGTGAGGAAGCCCTCACCCAGGGCTCAGGAACTCCCAGTCTACAGACAATTCCAAGCTGCCTCAGTTGAGTTCCCAACCCATGTGAAATATAATGTGTATTAGACAGGCAACAGCATTGGTTGGAGGCTGGAAACCACACCAGCACAAGGTCCTGTGAGGCAGCATGAGCCTCAGAGCCACACAGACCTGGGTTCAAATCTGTGTTCAGCCCCTTGACCTGGGACGCACCTGCCCTTAACCTTCTCACCCTCACAGTCCTAGACGGGAGATAGCTTAGCTTAGCCTGTGCTGGCAGCCAGGGATGAAACAGACTCAGCAGACCCCACTCCAGTCTCACAAGATAGGTCCTTGTGGAAATGGGAATCCTAGGGCCTGTGTCTCCAGTCAAGGGTCAACAGGACAGGTGATCCATTGCAAAAAATTCCCATTCTAAGGACTTTTGTTGTTCGAGGCAGGGCTTTAGGATGTAACCCAGGTTGGCCTCAAACTCGTGATTCTCCTGGCTCAGCCTCTTTAGTGTTGGAACAGTAAGTGTGCAGCACCAACCTCAGCCTTAAAAGGGTTTTAGAAATCAGTTTCATGCCCCGTGGCAAGCTGAGATGTCACCTGTCCTGTGGCCCAGCTCCTCCTTTCTACCTGCAGCAGCTTCAGCTGGACTCAGAGTTGGGAATTTTGAGCAGAAGGAGGGCTGGGAACAGGGAGCACTAGGGGAGGGGGTTCTATAAGGTGATGGAGGTCCTCACCTGTCTTCTGATGGGGGCTCCTAGGGGGTGCTGGCCCATCTTCTGGCAACTACATGCCTAGGTGATGCTTGCTAGGTGACTGCCTTCCCCCTAACCCTTGCTCCAGTCCCTGGAAGGCTTCACAGTCTAAGGCTGCCATGGCCACTTGGGGGCTACAGAACTTGAGCACCCTCATTCCCAGCCTGGGCCACGCACCACCTGCAGGCTCCACCCACCGCTCTGCTGCCTTGGCACCTCAGCACCTGCATCTCCAGCAGCTTCAACCACATACCTGGCTGCTCACTCAGAGGGCCTGGAACGCTGGGTTCCTTTACTCAATAGACCCTTCTGCTTGTATGCCTCCAGGACCAGGGGACTCCCTGCCTCCCAGACAGCAGCCAGGCTGGTCCAAACCTGGGGATCCACACTCAAGGACAAGGTAACCCTGGGAGGGGGCAGAGACTGGGGGAGGGGCAGGCTGAGCTGGAAGACAAGGCAGGAGAGGGAGCAGGGAACGCACCTGTACCCACCCCCACCCACTGGCCGGCCTGAGGGGAGGCCCCCAGCCCCACACCAAAGAGGGAGGACAAACGGCCGTTTTGTCCTTGGCCAGCGGGCGGCCTGCGCCACACAATGACCCTTTCATCAGGCTGAGGGAGCCCTGGGCCGGGGTTTCATCTGACAAGGGAGGGCGCCTGCCTCTTGTCCCCTTGGGAGGGGAGCTGAGCCCTAACCCAGCCGGACTCAGGGTGGAACAAAATGGAGGCCTCTAGGGAGTCCGCTGTGGTCGGTCCACCTGCCTGAGAGATGAAGAGGGGCCCTGCTCTGGACACTTCTCCCTGACCCTATGCTGAAAAGTAGCCTGGGTCCAAAACACAAGCCCCCCACCCCACCTGATCCCACTACCACCATGCTCAGAACACTGGCGCAAACCCTAGCAGGGGCTCCATGTCCCCCAGGGCACTCACAACAATATGACCCTGGTCTACCTCCCTTCCAGGTCAGTGTGAGACTTGGCAGAGGAGAATGAAGGTGGAGAGGTGGGGGGCAGGAATCATGATTGCTAGACCTGTGTCCACTGTGCCCCAGAGGCACCTGGGAGACAACGTGCGGGTGGTACTTTAATGTCACTTCCCTTCACGGTGATCACCTGTCTTATTGCACCTCTGACAGCTGGCTGGACCGCCCCAGAGAAAGCCAGGTGAAGGCTACAGTCGGGGGACCTAGACCCTGGGTGACCTCAGGAAAGGCTCATCTCTCTGGCCCCCTGCACTGTGTCTGGCCCTCAGATACTGAAGTTATCCTTGGGTGGATGTTTGACAGTCACACTGTTCCCTCATTCAGGAGTCTCTACCATGATCTTGTTTAGTTTGACCAAAACTCCTCTCCATCCTTTAAAACCTTGTTTAGATTCACCTACAGGAAGCCAAGATACCCAGAGAGCTCGATATTCCCTCCTGCACTGGTGCTCCCTCTGGACCTCCCTCTGTGTCACCAACTTCCTCACTCCTAATACCGGAGAGCCACCTGTCTCCTGAACTGTCCCTGAACACCAGCATCTGAGTTGAGCACTGGTCCTGCAGCTTTTCCGAGTGCTCCAGGTCACCGTGTGAGGTTTGCAAGATCTCCATCACTTGTCCCTGAGGCAGAAAGAGAACCCAGGTTTTGTCACCTGTGTGCCCATTGGCCTCCAGGAAAACCAGGTTAGAAAGGGACCTACTCTCCTGCCTCCTGATAGCCAAAGCCCAAGGAGGCAGAACACACCTGTTTCTCAGCTGGTGAGTCTTGTCATGCACAGTGGGTTTGGGGTAGTTTTCTGTGGTTTACAGGGCCTCCATTCATCTCTTCCAGTCGGGTGGCTTCCTGAGAGTTAAGCTGTCCTCAGACGTCCATCTCTGACGCCTTGTGCCAGTGCTATGGGGTGTCACATGCTTTCTAGAGGCACCTGGGCTGACCTGAGCCTTGGGGATGGAACTTCTGTCCTGTATGATTAATGGGGAGATGGAGGCCCAGAGAGGCCTCCCAACCTGGACAGATACCACCCCCCAGGCCATAGGTGACTTGTCCATGCTGAAGTCATGTGACCTACACTGTCCCTCTGGACCATGATACCGCTGGAGCAGCCTGATTCAGCACCCACCCCACTGGGGGTCATGCCCACAGGGCTTTTGAGATTGTGGTCGTTACCACCGGCAAAGCCACAGCAGGAGCCAGGAAGAGGCCTGGGCAGGACAGTGGTGAGCACCCTCTGCACCCTCCCAAGCCAGGTGGTCGGTGAGTAACCATCCTGTCAGCCATGACTCATTCGACTCCCCAGAGCAGGCGGTCACCATGACAGGCTGTACCGGAAGACATGTGGGGGGGGGCGTCATCACAGCCAACCGCCACATCTGGGAGAGGGAGGTCAAGACCGGAAGGGACCTGCCCTTACAGTAGCCCAGCCTGGTTCTGGCTCTAGGCCTGGGCTGGGCCCCCATGCCAGCTGACCCAGCACTACAAACTCTTCAGGCCCCACCTGCCCTCCCTTGGGCCTTCGCTGACCCCCCCCCAACTGGGTCCCCACTCTGACAATATAGGCATAGAGATGGCCAGAGTTACCCAGAGCTGCCCCTCACAGCTGGGCTACACTCAGTGTCTGGTGGGGGCTCAGGGCCCTTCCAGGCCAGCACACCCATCCAACACGATCAGTGGCAGGGGCCCAGGCATGTGTCTGGGATTCACTGTGTTCAGACCACAGCCGAGCACCAGGAGCTGGGAGAACAGCCCAGTTGAAAGGGATAGGATCAACTGTTCACCAATGTCTGTGATCCCAGCAATAGGATGCCTTCTGGAAAGTTCTCTGGAACAGAACATAGCCTCTACTCAGGACCCCTCCTAGCTGTGGCATCCTCTGGGACATTCCTGCAGTGCTGAGGTAGGGGGGATCCTCACACTGACCCCCATCACCTTCCATAGCTGGAAGGCCTCTTCTGCACTGGCTGCCTAGCCAAGGTCTGCTACAGGGATGCCTGAACCAGGCCTTACTCACATCCTTTCATTTCCATTGTCCAGGCTGGGCTCCCATCTGGGCATCTTACTCCACCAGCCCTGTGATACCCAACAAGATGAGGAAAGCCCAAAGCTACTTCTGACACCTCTCAGGCTCTGGGGAACACGGCTTGTGAGGGGTCACATCTGCACTTTTTCTTCATCCCTCATGGTTCAAGAGCTGAACTGGCACTGGCCAGGAGCTGCTAGGGATGGAAAAAGGGGCCTGTCCTGCCTTACTGTCCCACACTACTCACCGTTGCCCCCAGCACTGGCCCAGGAACATCTGAGAAGCTGTTCCCTTAAAAGAACTTCAGCCCTCAAAGCTGGCAATGTAGTCAGGAGCAAGCCTCTGCGGGTGCTGATGGTGGTCACCACAAACCTGGAACGGCCCCCCAAGGAAAACTGGGAGCCCCAGAGGCACACTGGCCACCATCTGCCACAAAGCTCTGCAACTGCTGTGGGGGACCCCACTCTTGCCCTCCCCTCCTCTCAGACTCTTAATCCTCCTCCCCCATCGCCACTGCCCCTGCCCTGGGTGAGCTCCTGGCCTCCCCTCCTGGACACCTCCCCAGGAACACCAAACCTCAGCTGCCAGCCCCAAAATATGGTTGCTCAGGCAGAGAAGCTGCCGGCTTTTCAGCAGGGTTTAAGATTGAGAAGCCAGAATTCTGGGGAAGGGGAGGCCTCACGAACTGCAAAACCAGAGGCCTGAAGTCCAAGCGCCCCTTCCTTGACACATTTCAGGGAAGAACACAGAAGCACGGTTCTCCTGGCTGAGTCCCCACTGATCAGGCGGTGCCCACCGGGCCCTGCGCCCTGCCCCGGGAGGTTGCCATTCCCCACCCCAGGCGATGCCTCCGCAGCCAGGGCTGCCCGCCGGGCCTGGAGCGCTCCCTCTGCCCCGACCTTGTAATTATGTTCCACAGCCGGGGAAACCGCGGGCCTCGCAGCATCTGGCTGCGGTTGCGAACTTTTGTTTCAAGATGCGCGACTATTTATAGAAGGAAAACTGGTAGGATAGTAATTTCCTAGGGGCTGGAGGAGAAATTGGCCGCGTCTTTATTAAAAGGGGGTGGGGTGGGGGTGGGGGGGATTTACCAGGCCTGCGGCCGCGAGGCGGGGAGGGGGCGGCGCAGGGAGCGGGAAGGAGCCGGCGGCCGCCTCTGGCCGCGGTAGGCGACCCCGGACGTGGCCCGCGTGTTAAGGAGGGGGCGGGGGAGGGGAGGAGAGGGGGAGGGAGCGCTGGCTCTGAGGTTTAATCAGTAGCATCCAGCTTAAATTCCCCCAAACGGCGGTTCCATAAATCAAACTTCTTTTTAAATCGGAGGCCAGAGCATATGCGTCCCATTAGGAATCGGGCGAAGCCACCGCTGCGCGGACGCGCCCGCTCGGCTCTCTGGGCCGCCCTGGGCCCTGCCCGGACCTTCCCGTGGCCCGGTGGGCGCTACCGGACCCGTGGCTCGTGCGCCCGCGCTCCGCGCGCTCCCTTGGCCTTGCTACCTGGGTGCTTCGTGACCGCGCGCGCACGCACTGCGCGCCCTCCTCGCCTCCAGGTGAGGAGTCAGCCAGAGCAAGGGTTGGACTTGCGTCTCGGCAGGACGGCGCGAATTGCCGCAAAGACTTGGGGTACAGCACCGGTGCTGTCTGGTGGGCGCAGCATGCACGTGTGTGCTGGTGTGTGCGCTGGGCAGAGGGCGTGTGCGTGCAGCGCTCCTTAGCGTGGCACGGTCCTGCGCGCCGCGTGTGTTAATGTGGCCTGGGGAGAGGGTCTCCTGCTGATTAGGACTGGCAGTCTCTGGCCCTCGCGCTCGGTGCGTACAACCTGGTCTACAAGGGTCTTAGGGCCACTCTCTGCCACCCTGTCTCTGATCCCCAAGTCGGAACGTCTCACTGCCGCCGCTGTCCCCAAGGTGTTCTACCTCTGTGGCTTAGAGCAGCAAAGTGATTCCAAGGCCCCAGGCTTCTGTGCGCGCAGGACACCCAGCGCCCCGCCCAGGACTCTCTGGCCGCGTTCCCCGCCTTCCCTGCTCCAGCAGTGATGGCCAGGGGCTCCCCTCCCGCCCACCCTGCCCGCCGCCCGCGGCACTCACAGGTAGCTGCCGCTGGACAGGAGGAGAAAGATCTGCGGGCAATAGACGGAGAGAAGCGCGCTCCGCGGCGACAGGAGGAGCATGGTGGGCTGGCGCGCCTGGCAGGGCTGGGCAGGCCTCACCCGCAGGGCTCCTGCCCCTGCCGAGGCTTGGGGTCTCCGCGGCCCTCCCTGATGCAGGGCAGCAGCGCTGGGCGCTAGGGGCCAGGGCTCGCGGGCCGGGGGACAGTAGTCGCCCGTGTCCCGCCTCCAGGGCCGCGCATCGTGCTGGATCTGGGGCGGCAGCGGGCGCTGGGGCTGGAGTGCGGGGTGGGGGGCCGGGCGGGGGACCGTGGGCGCGCCTGGGTGGCTGTCTGGTCCTCCGTCCGTCTGTCGGTGCGAACCAGCTCTGTCGCTCACTCCGGCTCACGTCTCCAAGTCTCCCGAGGCGCGCAGCTGCCATTGGACAGGCCGCCCTTACATCCGCCTCCTCAGCGGGCGGGTTTTTTTAAAGGGGAGGTTGACCAAAGCCTGTGACGGGTGCCGCCCCCAGGGTTTGCCCAAGTTGCCTTGGCCAGGATACCCTCGCCACAACCTTCCTCTAGAAACGCCGCTACTGAAAGCGCACCTGGGGTCAGAGGGGGAGAAACACCTTGGAGGGATCGCGGGGAGGCGTATGCTCCTCTTAGTCTCTGGGCTCAACAACGTGTGCTCGTGTGTGCATGCATGTGCCTGTGTGAGCGTGCAGGTGTGTGCAGCGCAGATGCATTGTCTGTGTGCTGAGCCTCTGCCTGCAAGCAGCCTGATAGGGAAAACTAGCTATGGGTCACTTTGGTTGCAGCTGGCCCAGCCCTGCTCTGGGATGGTAGGCTGGTGCCTGCACCAACCATTCCGTACATCTTTGGGGAGACAGACTGGGAGCCCCCATACTATTCGCATCACACAGGCCCCTCACTTCCAGCATCTTCACCCCTTGTCTTTTGCTCTTCTCCAAGGAATTGGTTGGTGTGGGGAGAGATTCACCACAGAAGCAGACTTAGGGTCACAGCTCCTATTGTGTGCTGAGCCTGGCTGTATCAGAACACCTTTCTGTAGGCATGTAGACTCTGTCAGGTGGGGAAAGGCACAGAGCAGGGAACATCAATCAGGAAAGAACTGTGTACAACACAGCTGCCAGTGGTCTTGAAGAGGGATCTCCTAGCTCCTGGGACTCCAAGAGGAGGACTCTGCATTCCTTTGTGTCCTCTGTGCCTCTGCTTCTGCTGACCACAAAAGCAGGTACAGACCTAGGGCAGGGCTGTCCTGGCACCTCAGTGACCCTGGTTTTCTAATCTGGCTGCTTTCTGTCCTGAGTTGGCCCCCTCCCAGACAACCACTCCATCTGAAGGGACCCTAGGCTAGGCACTATGATTCAACAATGCCATCGAGCTTGGAACTTGCCGAGGCTCCAAGGCTGTTCTGGGATTATGAGAGGGCTGGTATGTGAGGTGCACGTATGAATTTCTGGAGACCCCAGTGCACACGAGGAAGCAGCAGCAGTAGACTCAGGGACTAAAAATACAGACCCTCCCCCAAGGCCTATCAAATCTGATTTTGGGGGTTGGACTCTTATGACTCTAAAATCCCAACTGTGGGGATCCTGAGCTTCTGGGGAAAACCATTTGAAGGAATCCTCAGGGTGGCTGCCACACCCTTGATCTCCGGGTCATTAATGATAAGAAGGGCTTTACTGGTGGGTGGCCCAGTAGTTCACTCTGTATTTCACTCACTTCTGTCAGGACTAACCCCCCCAGCAGCCCTAAGGGGGGCTGATTTTCACAGATGAGAAAAGGGGGCTTGCGTCGGGAAAAGGTTCACTGAAGCACCTGCCAAAAGTGATGAGGGATGTCTCCACCAAACCATCAGATCTTCTCAATCCACTGAGCTTCCACTCCATCTTTAAGGTCACACATGGGCCCACCAGCTTCTCCTACCTAAAAAACTAAGAAGAAAAAAGTAATTATGGTCATCTGTGTGGCTCAGACGCAATTGACATTTACACAATGAAAATAATACAACCTTTGAATATTGAAGAGAGAGAGAGAGAGAGAGAGAGAGAGAGAGAGAGAGAGAGTCTGTCTCAGGGTGGGCATCTGACTTCCACGGGCTCTTTGGAGATCACATTTTGGAAACTCTGGAGTGGAGGGTTCCTGAAGGGAGAGGAATTTCCCCTTCCAGGGCTCCTGGGCAGAGCCAGAACCACTCAGAGGAAAGCTTGCCCAGTCCTAGAGGGAAGTGGACACAGGTGCCTGGGAGTTCAGGCTGGGTTCACAGGAGACCCTCTGGGTCTCACTCACCCATTCCCTACTCATCACTGGCCACCATGCAGTTTAGAACAGCCACAACTGAAATCCCACTTCCAGAAGGGAGTGGGAGATGAGGAAGATGGTGTGCAGGGGTCAAGCCCAGGAGCTACCCCAGACAGGCTAGGTAGGGCAGGAAGCCAGCTCCTTCTTCTAACATCTTTTGCACTTGTTGGATGTGTGTGTGTTGGAGGGGGGCGCTTTCTGAGCCCCCTGTTGGAACCTTTCTGCTAGGAAGAGTGGCCAGCATTTGAAACCTGAGCTGGTAAAGAGCTCAACTCAAAGGCCTCTGTGCTAGAGTCAGGTAGCAGGGAGGCCTGGAACTTCCATCGGAAGGGCTGTGGATCCCTCCGCAGCCCAGGAGGATCACACCAGGCCACTGAGAGTCGGGGAAGCAGTGGCCTGCCCACCCCACCCCCACCCCCCAGTAGGCTCAAAGCTGGCACCCCTCACCTCCATAAACAAACACCCCAGGACACAGCCTACCCACATAGACTTACAATAAACACAACCACCAGGAGCCGCAGACAATCCTGCCCAGGTCTGCAGGGATAAGGCTAGGACGGGGACTTCCAGCCCTGCCTCAGAGGCCACCAGACTTGGTCCCGGCCCTTTCTGGGCCTCAGTTTCTCCACTTGTAAGATGGCGGAGATGCGAAGGGCTGGAAAGGGGGCTGATTCTCAGGTCTTGCTTCTCTCGCCTGGGAAGCCAGTCTCCCAGGTACCGGAACCCGCCCCTCCTACAGGTCTGGTCACTGGCCTTCCCAGGGCCAAGGTGAGGCCGGCCTCGGAGCGGCGAGCGGCTCATAGTAGGAGCCCGGAGCGCGGCGGGGCTCAGGTGCCTGCAGGTGCTGGGGTGCTCGGCCGGAGCCACCGACCGTGGATAACCCCCGCGAGGTGCGCCGCGCTCCCTTCGGTCACACTGCCCCTCCACCCCCAATCCAGGGAGGCCGAGACAGATTCCGTCTAAAGGAGACCGCGGCTCAACAGGTAAGGACTCGGCTGGGTTCAGGAATGTGGAA
The DNA here is from genome assembly GCF_000622305.1 of Nannospalax galili. Classification (NCBI taxonomy): domain Eukaryota; kingdom Metazoa; phylum Chordata; class Mammalia; order Rodentia; family Spalacidae; genus Nannospalax; species Nannospalax galili. Next base: position 526,278 of record NW_008348199.1, on the reverse strand, counting down.
ATACGACTCGGAGCAGCTACCGCGGCGAGCTGCGAGCGCGGCCCGCCTGGAGCCCGCCCGCCCGCCCGGCCGCCCGCGCCAGGGGGAGCGCGGAGAGGGGGCCGG